>NW_008825260.1:62240-84147 GCF_000699105.1 Pygoscelis adeliae
GAGAACAGGAGGCTGAGGGGAGACCTTATCGCTCTCTACAACTACCTGCAAGGAGGTTGTAGCGAGGTGGGTGTCGGTCTCTTCTCCCAAGTGACTAGCAATAGGATGAGAGGAAATGGCTTCAAGTTCCACCAGGGGAGGTTTAGATTGGACGTCAGGAAAAATTTCTTCACCGAAAGGGTTGTCAAACATTGGAACAGGCTGCCCAGGGAAGTGGTTGAGTCACCATCCCTGGAGATGTTTAAATAACATGTAGATGTGGCGCTTAGGGACAGTTTAGTGGTGGACTGGGCAGTATTAGGTTTACAGTTGGACTCAACCATCTTAAAAGTCTTCTCCAAACTAAATGATTCTATAATGTAGCATATGGCCTCTGTCCAGCACATATTCTATTACCTGCCTTAATATCCTAAAAGCCAGAGGTGGGAATGCATGCCCAACCCCATTACAAGCATGTTCCTAAAAGATTACTCCACCATGCACATGCAGGGTGCCCTTTGCATGTTTTAAGAAAGGCATCATTTGCTTGCTTGTTATGATTTCATTTAACTGCTTTCTACATTCAGTTTAAAGCCAGCTTATGGCAAAAACTAGATGAATGTACAGCTCAGCTATGTATGAGCCTATGAACTGCTACAGGCCAAAACATTTTTTTCCTTCAAGGGAGGTGATTCTGCCCCTCTAGTCTTGTGAGACCCCACCTGGAGGACTGCATTCAGCTCTGGAGCCCTCAGCACAGGAAAGACATGGACCTGTTGGAGTGGGTCCAGAAGAGGGCCACAAAGATCAGGGGGATGGAACACCTCTCCTGTGAAGAAAGGCTGATAGAGTTGGAGTTGTTCAGCCCAGAGAAGAGAAGGCTCTGGGGAGATCTTACTGTGGCCTTTTGGTACTTAAAGGGGGCTTACAAGAAAGATGGGGACAAATTTTAGCAGGGCCTGTTGCGACAGGACAAGGAGGAATGGCTTTAAACTAAAGGGGGGTAGATTTAGACTAGATAGAAGGAAGACATTTTTTACACTGAGGGTGGTGAAACACTGGCACAGGTTGCCCAGAGAGGTGGTGGATGCCCCATCCCTGGAAACATTCCAGGTCAGGTTGAATGAGGCTCTGAGCAACCAGATTTAGTTGAAGATGTCTCTGCTCATTGCAGGGGGGTTGGTCTAGATGACCTTTAAAGGTCCCTTCCAACCAAACTATTCTATGATTTTTACAGTTCTAAGCACCAATTTTTCCCAGGGAAACAAGTCAATGACCTCTATTAACTGGTAGTTCTAGTCGTACATTGTTCTAGGAACACTTTACAAGAAGTTTAAGAATTCCTTCAACACTCAACTCATAGTGTACTAAAGGAACCAGCACAAAACAAAGGGGAAAAACATTTGGTTATGTTTGTTCTAGGAAAAAAAGGCACCCCTCAGCAAAATATTATTCCTTTAAATTTAAGACAGAAAGCATTCAGAGGATAAGGCGACTTATCTTGAATGGGGGTAGGGGAAAAGGAAAGCAACCCCCCCTTGATAGTTCAAACAATACACTGAAATTTGAACATCTGACTTACAGAAGTACCAATAGGAACAGATTAACAGCTAGAAGCTTAGAGGGCACAATTACAAATACACCCCCCCCCCCCCCCCAAGAAGAGTAGAGGATTGTTGCAGACCCACAGGTAGAGTACTGTCTTACAAGCAGTACCTCCAATATTGCACTATATCAGCAATATGTTGACTGACTGCAGCATACATCTTTACTGGACTATGTATTCAGAGGTTTTGAGAGAGTTTGTGATTTTAATTATGCTGCTAGTCCTAAACAGTTACTGTATGGATAAAGATACTTATTTTCAGCTCTGACATCGTATTTTACAGTAACATTTTTAAATGTAAAACCTGTCTTCCTCATTACTATACTTACTAGAGCCTCCCAACCTTAAGCTAAGAGAATAAACAACCCTTTTTTCATGTTTGTCTTGAGCACCAAGTACACAGAAGTTCACACTACTGGAAAAAAACTTTGAATTTATTCACAGCAGCTAAAGCCGGAACAGTCACTGGAGCAATACAAAGGCCTTCATAAACTCAGCTGGTGCCTTCTTTCTTTAAAAAACTTACAGTGAAAGTGTGTTTCCCACCCCCAAGGAAGTTTAAAGTGAAATTCACCTCAAACTTTAGAGTAGGAATAAAAAAGTATGAAGTAAGAATCCATCTAGGTTGTAAAGCTACTTAAGCTTTTTCCTAAGATGCATGTTTCACCTGAAGAAGCCCTGATACTTACTCTTTATAGCCTGGATTTTTTTTTTTTTTTTTTACACTTTCTCAGCTACATTGAAAGTGGCAGACATTAAAGCTTTTATACAACATCTATCCTAAAATACTGGTTTACCAAGTCATTCCTGCAAGGAGTATAGACTGTATACCTGTTTGAGGACTTTAAAAAAACCTGTTCCATTAAGGCATGCAAAAGAAAACCCTGTTGAAATACAATTAAGGGAAAATCCTTTTGTTTCTTTGTAGCATTCAAGGCTCAGATCACCTTCATGTAAGACAAAATTTAGCATCTTGGTTTAGCACACAAATACCCAGAAGGAAAAAATATTTCCATTTGACAGGGAATTAGTGTCTGTGCCAGACAATCATTCTAATGGAGATCCAACAATACCATCTGGCTGGCTGTCTCATTCCAAGAATAATCCTGTCAGGTGGCAAAGCTTGTGAAAAGAGTACGAAAAGGCCACAGCACCAAGCAGCTCACTGGGACACTTCAGGTAAACAAGTATCATAGCTCTGTAATACTAAGTAAATGCAAGCATTCTGTTTTTCTATCTTGTCTAAACAATTATTCCTTTTGACAAAAAGCTGTCTTACTATTTAAAGGAGACCTACATGCTTTTGAGTCCCACACAGAATATACGTACTCCGTGCAAGCAAAGGCAGACCCACAAGAACTCACTACTGCCTACTAGTTCACAATTAACACAGTCCACTTGATTTGGTAATACAAAAGATACAAATTTGCAAGAAGCTCCAATTGTGCACCTATTCTGGAAATGCCTTCAGCTACAGCCATATTAAACAGATGTTTCAACTTTCTGAATGCAACACAAAAGAGATTTACGTATTGCTTTTGTGTTATGCTTATTGGGTACTTCAAAAGAACATTAAAAATGCATGTTCTTAGTTATAACTTGTTACTTTTACTGGCATATGCCACAAAATGTACAATTCCCAGATGGGAATAAAAAAATTAAGTTTCCTACGGGTGAGAAATGGCTAACAAAACCAGCACAACATGATCTAATGGAAGAGAAAATAAACGGCACTCATAAGGCCTGGGCTATGCATTTCACTGTGATAAGCCTTCTCAGCATGCTTGTAAGAACTGTTCATATCTAGCACCACCATTTCAAACATACTGAACAATCAACTTGGCTCACCAGATGGTCCTATGGGTAACACTTGGTCAAATAAACATAAAATATGCACTCTATGTACATATCTTCTGTTTTATCTCTTCTTTTGGTGTTGAAACTCTTCAGTGAGAACTACACATAGACACTTTGTTTTCTTATAGCTACAGCATAAAGCCTCAAATACATCCCAGGGCAATCAAGCCAACTAGAACATTAAGCCAAAATGAAATCTGCATTTGCAAAGAAACAACTACCTTTATCAATAAACTGACATCACAGCTTTAACAGCCCAAGTAGGCTGTTTAGGTACTTAAAGTTGCGAAGAAAAGGATCCCGATATTCAGAAAACTCCAGATTTTTTTTTTAAATACTGAGTTTAACTGTGCAAGATTTAAAAAAACTTAGAAAGAAGCTGGTAACACAGAAGTGAAGTATAATCAAGCTACTGTCTTTAAAACAGTACTCTGAGAAAAACATGGCAAATTGATATTACAGGAACACTTAACACAGTATCTTTAGTGACATGGAACAGCCTGAGCACAGACAAGATTAACAGCTTTGCTTTTTCAGGTCAATTTATCCTATCAGAACATTGGTACAATTCTGCAAGTGGTTCCAAAACCTATAACCATTCCTATTCCCCCACCACCCCCCCTTAATAAAATTCCATCCAGAACACTCCCCAGAAGCAGTCCTTGGACATTTTTCATGCTGTAGCCATATTCCCTTAGTGTCCAGGTCTGTAGCAACTCAGTTCCTCTGTCATTATACATTTCACTAACATCCACTTCTGGGTAAGTCTTTTCCTAGCCATTACTACTTCTAAACCTTGTGGAAATTTGAAGCAGGACATGCAATCCTATTCAAACTCATGTATACACCCTCAATGAGAGGCATAATTTCTTTTTTAGTCTGGAGAGACTGAGGTGTTGGGAGTAGAAGGAGAAAAGCAGAATAGGACACAACATACACACAAGACTGAATACAGTTCGAAGTTCTACTCTTTCAAAACTGCAGCTAATAACTACTACAAAATGAAGTTTGTTACTACGAATCTGTAGTAATGTTATTCTCCAGTTAATTAATAAATCTTCAATAGCTTCCACAAGTCTTTATTATGCTGTATGTCTTTCTCAAGGTAGCTTAAAATTAACTCTAGTATTATACTAGCATGTCACTAGAAGTTTGGGAAGCCAAGTCAAAATAAAAATTTATTTTAATTGTTTCAGAACACATGACTAAAATCTACATAATTATTAAAATAGGCTTACAGATATTCTTTGATTAACAGTTTGCATCACATAACAAAGGCACATTTTAAATGCAGTATTTTCTCACAATTTCAACATACAGGTATTGCTAAAATTTTTCAAGTAAAAAAGCATACTCTACTGAGTAGCTAATACAGCTAATTACATTCTTGCATCTTAAGTTACACAGAAATTTTAGGATTCTCTTCATTACTTCCCCAAAACTATAGTGATGCTCAAGACTGCAGGTACATAAACTGTCATTAATGAACATAACCACATTGATTACATAGTCTAAAGACAACCAGGACTTAAAGGGCTTCAGCTGAGTTACAACTTGACATCTTCTGTTCCACTGATTAAGAGCTCAGTTTTAAAATACAACCTCTTGGGCAAAAAACTTCTTCCATTTTCAAACTGCAAGAGGTAACTGGTCAGTATTAGTCACTTAAATTGTGGTTTAAGAAAAACTAAGTGTAACATGCAAACTGTACCTTAAAGCTCAGAAGAAAATCCACATGCACCAAACAAAAAGTGTTTTTCCCCATATGAACTCTTTAACATTCCAGTTAGTTATCAGAAGCATGCAAACGATTAATAAAACCTGGATGTTTCGTCAACTCTTACAACTTTAAACTTCAAACTACTCAAGCAAAAACTGTATTGGAACAGGTAGAATAGGAACACAAACTTCAACTCGAAGCAACTTGTTGAAAAAGGTTAGCAATATATGCAGTATAAACTGAACTGTAGTAACATCAAGTTAATAAATTTAGATACTTTAAAGTCTTTGTTGATCAAACACTTTTGAGTACTGCTCTTCCTTTTCTGAAGTGATGAGCCTTCCTCTCCTGAAATGGGATAGGAGAAAAGACAGGAAAAAGTTTTTTCTAGATAATCAAAATAAAGCAACTGAAGTTTCACGAAAAGTATCCCAAGACATTCTGTACTCTATCCACCCCCCTCCAAAACTGATAAATACAGCTTCTGTACTCTGAAGCAGGAATACATGTGCCTAGTTCGTATGTCTGTCCTTTTAAAAAAAGGAAGCAAAGTCTTAAATGTAACATTAATTAACAACAGAAATTAAACACCACTTGGAACGTAATCAGAAACTGCAATTCTACAAAGACTGTACACATACAGCAAAAATACAATGACCAGACACCAACCTGGACTACAGTTCATTGGTTAAAGCATAGACATTTTACACAAACTATAAAGAGCCACCATCCACAGTGGGTACTTAACTGGTGTAAAGACTATAAGGCTCAAACTCAACATCCTCTACCCATACTAGGGAGTAACCCCACTGCCCTTTCAGCAATTTGTCACTGAGAAGTGATTAGCCAGTCTTATGCTCTAAGCGTCCATGAGTTAACTGTTCAGCAATTTTTTTTGCAGTCTTGTATTAAATCCACTGAATTCAATTTCAGCACTTGTTTCCAGTATTAAGCAACTGAGAGCCAAACCTATACATCTCAGAGCATGTACAAGAAAAAATTCAAATGGCATTCTTGATATTAATACCTTCATCTTTATGGCATCCTGTAGGTGAACAAATTGAAGGTCAGCCATGTTTTAGGGATTTAATTTTGCTTTCACTACATACCTTAAAGTAGTCTTCTTGTGATACAAAGGTGTTCCTCAGACGGTTCTCAGGATTAAACAGACAGGATACTACTGTTTGTATGCTCCTGTCCACAGACTTCTGAAATACAGTTGTAGGTGCATCTATAAACAATACTAATTTTCTTAGTTAGCCCACTGCTAGCAATATGGGTGTGTCACAGGGTTTACTTAGCATTCAAGATTCCTCTGAACTGCCTTACATTTCCTGAGCTCTGTCTTTTTTCTTTTTTTTTAATCTTTTATCTTGGTAACTCATTATCACCCTTAGATGTTACTTACAACATAACAGCTCTGACCAGTGACATACCAGTTCAGTTTTGGAATAGGCTGACAGCTGGAAAATGAAGTCTCCTTAAGAAAATTGAATTCAGAGCCAACTGTTGGCCAAACTGGGGTCACCTTCCACAAAAGAATGTGAAGAAGGGAGTGAAACATTACCAATTCAGATGTTTGAAGCTTAAAATAAATCTGCATAAGATAGCAGGCAGTTCTACCTAACCCGCTTTTTTAGTACTTACAATTTCCCCTATAATTCTCAGCATATTAAGTAAAGCCTTGTCACTTAAAAACACTGTTGTACTTAATGAAGTAGAACACACATTTTACACAGCCCTCAGCACTAAAGACAAGCACTAATAATTTCAAGGAAACGTGAGGCTTCTGAAGTTGTACACAGAAATCAGATACAGTGGATTGAGCAACTGGCTAAAGAAGCAAATATAACCTTAATTTCTAGGATACTGGTCAAAGGCCCTCTTCACCAAGCCACATAACCCTCACATGCAGATTTCTGGGAATAGGATTTATGACAAAAAACACTGAAGTTTTGAGAAAGCACTTACCTTTTGTGGACTGTTAGCAGACGACTGCGTGGGCTCTGGAACAGCACATTCTGTCTGTATAAATTCTGGATCCTCAGTGCAGTGATAGCTTACTGAAGTATAAACCTGTATAGTTTTTTAAATATTGCAGTTTCAGTAACACTGGGAAAATATGCACAGTTGTGTTGTCATTGGTCCTCACCTATCCATAAGCTATGCCAACTTTATCTTCACACATTTAGTAAAGTTTCACGAGTGGAGGAAATACTGTATCCTGATCTGTTTTAAGACAGTTCTACTCCCTTCCAAAAAGGATATATTCTAATGTATGTCTTTTCTCCCCACTGTAATCACAGTTACAGAGTTAGCTCCTCAACCTACTTCCTCCATGTATGGGTTTTGCCATCAAGCATATTGAGCAATGAAGGCATTCACTGAGAATTCAAGACAACCAGCAGGTAACTTCAAGAGATTAAGCACTAAAAATCAAATGAAAGAAGGGGAAGCAAAACATCTACTACCACCGCCCTTCCAAGAAGTTGCTTTTCTCTCTACAGTTATTTCTTGTTTGAAGCTTCCTTCATGCTAATATACTCAATTTAAGATGTAAAAAGGTCTAGAAAAACATGAGCCATTTTACAGCTTTTTTTTTAAAAAACTCTCCCCGCTTCCCTCTGCTTACAGTGCAGTGTTGCAATTGGCAACCCAGTGCAGAGTTTAATTACAATAGCAAAGAGGCTGATAAAGCAGTTATCTTTACAGAAACACCCTTCCAGAGAGGATTAGCAGCTTTTACAGCCAATTTTACCAGGATCTCAACAGCAGGGTTAAGCATTCTCACTTTCCAGGGGCAAAACTTTTTCTTCAAAGTAGTCAGATTTACCCAGGCTTGACAGTAGTTTTCAGTTTCTTGCAACATCATTCTTAAGGATGTTATTTGTGATTATACACAGCAACCACAAGGTGTACCACCCAACACTCCCAAAAGCCCTTGAACACTGAAACTAACTTCAAGCTGATGATATTGGGAGATATGGAAGCCTACAGTGTTAGCAGACTATTCCCTTGAGCACCATCCCTAACCATCAACAGGCGTATCACATCTGACCTCATCACAACTGGGGCATTCCATTTACAAATGGAAATTGTGATCATCCACCAAACAAATAGGTAGGTATAAAGCAGTAGACTAAAGGATGAAGTTTCCCATCTCTTTATGTGCCTGTCCTCTTTTGAGTATGTAAAGAATGATACTTAAAGTTGCTTAACTGAGAATGTTCTAAAAGAGTTGCTTGCTCATATAATCAAGCTTAAAATGTCTAATGAAAACCACCATACACACCTCAAAACTCTTTGGCTTGCTACCATTTAATCGTTGGGTGATATACTGTGGCCGTATCGTGTTCATGGATGTTTGTTTCAAGCCAACAGGGTAATCAGTATTTCAGTGACTTCTGAACTCTTTTGAGTGTTTCTTCCCCCGTTAAAGCAAAGGTAATTCTCACTAACAGAAATACACACTTTCCATGAAAAGAAAAAGGCTGCTTCTCCGCTGAGAAGCTGAAAGTGAAGCTTAGTACACATGACTGGAAATGAGCAGGAAAAAAGTATTCTTCTAATATGATCAGACAGAATTGTCAGATACATGCAGGCAGCAATACATATATGCACAGAGTTCCATTTTCTTCATTTTTTCGCCATTTACCTTCCACACATTCTACAGACATCTGCTGGGAATTAGCTTGAAAGAATACCATTCAGAAGAAAATTAAGTATTACAGCTTTTAAACACTTAATAGAAACTGTACTCAGTAAATACAAGATTATACCCAAAGAACACAAAAATGCCTAAGATGCAAGTTTAAGTTCCAACACTGTTAAAGAAATACACAATATATTTTCCTCTCTTGTGGATGTTACTTGTGTAAAGTCACAGAAAGCAACTAATTTCTTTAGACGCCATCAGCACCATCTACAGTCTGTAGCAGCCTGGCAAATCATTTAAAAAAAAACTGTTGAAAGGAGCCAAAAAAAAATCAGTATTTGCAAAGCAGAATATTTTGAGGCTTTTTAAATTTAAAAAAATTTGCAACAATAAGCAGTAATATTATACAGATCTTGTAAGTCAGGATTGTGCATCAGGTTACCACTTATTTTTCCTTCAACTTTTCATGAAGACAGTTCTGTTCATGCTAAAATTCCAGAATTCTGTGACCAGAACATATGGAGTAATGCCATAAGACAGATAGTTCTTTTCTGCCAGGCAGCTCCTAAAAAAAGCACCATGTCAGTAGGAAACCCTAAACAATTACCTACTCCATCAGCAGCTACAGATTTGTATAGACCAGATGACATATAGATCCAGTCAACAAAACAAGAGTTTGATTTTTTTTTTTTTAAGTATCAAGCTGTCAAAACAGTGTGCTAATTGAGAAGACAAAGTTCCAGAAGCTTAACTTTGTAGACTTACCGGAGGCATAACATAATTTCTTTGCTCCCCAGCAAGCCATTGTGGTTGAACCTTAAACAAGAATTGGACAAGAACCAGCTTGTATTCATTCATTTCCAACACAGGCAAGTAACCACTCTTTAAGAGCCATCATTTATAACATTTCATGTCTGGATTTTTCATTAAACAGTAGTTTACAGTCTTCCATCCGGCAAGATAGCTTTTTCACATGTACCTCATGTAGTGTTTGACACAAGGTCATCCTTACCACAAACTCAACTACCTCCTTCCTCTTCTCATTCCAAGTTTTAAAAGCAAATTTAAAAAATAAGATTTCTAAAGATTAGGAAAATAAGGGGAATCACAGCAGCCACACTGAAAACATCTCAAACCTCTAGTTACTTCCAGTTACTAAACTACTTCTAGTTTATTTTCAGTAACAGGACTTACCCACACATTTCACTTATGAGTTCAAAAATCACTATCAGCTAAGTGCCTTCCCAGACATTTTTAGAGCTCAAGAGCACATCCGCTCTCTGTACACATCCCATACTTATACAGTCTGATAAAACTCAGTGATTTTGTTTTAAGTAACTAACATCAACTACCTGCACTATAGCATGTACAAATGCAAAGATCCTTCCCACGAGAAAAGAGTATCACTGATCCATGTACTTTTTGCTCATTTGGAAGTTGTTTTATCATTGCATATTTTAAAAAAATAGCAAAATAAAAAAGAGTATGCTAAATTATTAAACAGTTTTCATTGCATTAGAATAAAGACATCACTAATTTTGTTTTTACTTTTGATTTCTGTGAAGCAGGAGCTGAAGGGAAATAGGATTCACAGAAAGACAAACACAGAAAGATCAGACTCAAGTTAACACTGTTCATTCCATTAAAGTTTTGTCAGGTATCAAACAGCCTTTCTGCTGCTACTAAAGAATTACATACCTGGTAGTTGTAGGCTGGCTGATATCCTACAGGAACTTGCTGCTGTATCAATAAAGCTGGCGAACTGTACGGATACGTCTGCAAAATAAAGCTTTTTTTTAAAAATGCAAGTTTGAAGCAAGATAAAAGTATGGTATCTGTAAAGGTATTTATAAAGCCAGGAGCGCATTTTTAGAAATATGTAGTCACATTGTTACTTCAACTCCTGTTTCAGACTAGCTTCATTATTTAAAAGCAACCCTGACAGATTTCCCTTGGGGCTTCAGCACTTCAGGCACTAAGAATCTCAAGAAAGTGGGATTCTAAAGTGTATTACATATCTAAAAATCCCACGTCTGCTTGTAGCTGGTCTTTTAAGTCATTTCAGAAGTACAACTCATCCCATAAACTTTCTAAAGTAGACCTGAAACAGACCAACTACCATGAAATAATGGACTACAGCCTGGAGATCAGCTTCTTGGAGCCAAAGGCAAGCTAAGTATTACAATTCAAACAATTTCCCAGCATTTCTTCACTGCAAGTATTTTAATACAACGTTAACCTGGAACCTTCTCAGGTTCTTCAGAGAATAGCTGAAGGCACATTCCAGCATTTAAGAGAATTAGTTCCTCCTACACTATTTCACTCTCCCAATAAACTTAGAGAATCAGCAAGAATACTACTGTCAAGCTCTCTGCCTTAGCAAAAAATATTTTTGCGAGTCCCTGCAGTTTGCTCATCATCTTTTGCTTAAGAAAATATACAAAACAGAATCAGTCTGCAATTAATATTGCCCTGTTGTATTGCTATATCATACAGGGTTAATACAGGAAGAGACCATAATCTGGAAAACCTTCTATTCACAGTACAGGACTCATTAACAAGGCCAGAAGTACCCTACCTACACCTCAGTAAGAACGCTTATCTGAAGTACCAATAAAATTATGTCCTGTAGCCATACTGTACTGGTCCCAGCTGTTAACAGCAGATGCGGTAACAGTGTTCTTAAAGTCCACAGCCAACTTCTGGTTCCATACTTGTTTAAAAAATACATTTAAAGTTTGTGGTTTATTCTGAGGCAGGGCAGCAGTACATTAAATATCCAGATGCATTTGATTTGTGAAGTGCATCTGTGACAAGTAATAAGACCACTTAAGAACTGTTATATAGTTAAATCTCAGCTCCACCTCCAACAGTTTTCTCGTTCTCAAAATAAGAAGTATCTCCCCATCTTTTGTTTTATAAAGAGATCACATCACCAATTAATTTTTTCAGGGTCGTTGGCGTTCTTTTAAGTGAAGTTGGGCGCTTCTTATTGGGGAAGGCAATATGAAAACAAGAGGGTAAGATAAGACTGGAATCTCAATACATATTCCTGAAGTTGTATGTGCTTGCACCTTCAAAAGTATTTTATTATGACGCAAAATCAGTGGCATGAACAGCCTTACCTGAACATACTGCGTTACTGGGCTCATTACAGCTGGAGGCTGCATGTATGTCTCTGTATTTTGATTACCCCATACACTATGGAACTGTGGTGCAGGAGGATTGAAGACTAATGGTCTGGGATGCACATAAGAACCTTGTTTTAAAGCAAAGAAAAATAAAGTATTAAGACATTTTCACATGTATTTCATTAATAATCTGAATTCAAGCTGCAAAAAACCTTAAGCGTTTTGACTCAAATTCAACTCAACATTAACTGTATTGTGCTACCAACCTGAGTTATTGTTAAATCTGTGCAACACCACTGAAGTAATGAGGTCATAAAATTCAGAACTGAATTGTAATATACATATTACATCAGACAAAAAGGACTTACAAGGATGTTAATGTAGAATTAAGAAAAAAACAAATTTTTAATTACTTGCAATATGAACAAATTTGTTTATGTATACTTACACAAGTTTTGTTGCTTTCTAATCGCTGGCCCCAGTTTCAGCTTTTTGCCATGGAAGTTGATTTGTGACTGAAAGACAGGTTATTCTGTAAGCTGCGGAATCAGTGAGTGGGTGGTTTGTTTCATTTTAAAAAGACTGTACTCTGCTTCTACACCACAGTATCATCAACTCGCGTACAGGCTCCACAGCCTCCATTCTGATTCTCCCACCTCAACTTATGCCTTTCACCTTTAATTTCCTGCAATGCTCTCAGCACACTCATTTCCCTACTCACCGACTCTCCAAACCTATATCACTTGCCTTAATAGCAACATACACTACTAGTAGTTTGCAACTACCTATTAGTGACTGCCAGCCTTCTGGTTTTATACACACAGATTCGAACTATTCCTGCCTCAGTAAGGATATTAATGTAAAGTGACCATAGCATAGGTTCCCTTGAAACCCTGTTTACATCGCCACTTACCTTCCTTCCCACAAACTTCCTAACAGGCTTCATGTTAATGCGCTAGAAGCTGTCCACCCAATATTAAAGGAAATGGAAGGCTGTCTAAGCACTACGGTTTACCTGCACGTTACTGTATTCTCTCTAGAGAGATTTTCACATGCGCTCCTTCGGGACATCCGGCAAACATGGTATTTCACAACTTTTTTGGCCAAAGCATCTATGCAGCACAGACTGATCAAGAAAGAGCAAAACTGAAATATGGTTCACGTGCTCCTCAAATACCCAAACCCAGGAATACAAGCATCTGACAGACTTGCAAAACAGGGCTGGAAGCACTCCTCGGTGCTCAGCAAATGCCTGAGAACACATGTAACTTCTCATTCTGCAAGTTGTGCCCAAATGCTAGTTCACACAGAAGACAGGATTTCAGACTTCCAATGATCAATGATTGAGTACTGCTTTGCCAGCACAGTATCTGGGGCACAGGAAGAATTCCAAGCACCCTCCCTCCCTGCAGAAGTTGAATTCTGTGTTCTTCAGCAAAACTGCTTAGTTTGAAAACTAGAACATTCACCAATGGATGTAGGCTGAAATGGCACCACAACATCCTCACACTTCAAGGTCTATTTGGACTGACTGTAGAAGAGGGCCTGTAAGATTTTGTTCTCTGCAAGATTACAGTTTAAGTCTAGACTACAGAAAGTCACTTTAATACATGGATTTAAGTAGATTAATGTTTATTCAGGTAGTCAAGAACTTCTCCACACAAAACTCCCAAAAGAGAATTCACCTTTGGGTCTGATCTCACATTCTCTGCCATGATGGTGACAAGGAACTTGTTTACCCACCTATGAAGATGTGCATAGCACACATGACACTACCTGAAGTTACAGTTCAGAGGGCTACATTGAGGTTTACAAATGCTTTACACATCAGAAGTAAAAGATTTGTTTTACCCCCATTAATACAAATTTAGTACCAAGTATTAAAATCACTATTAGAAAATCTAAATAGACTACGTAATCTGCATCTATCTCATGCAACACTAAAAACTTGCCTGCTTCAGAAGAAAATAGGTAGTTTGCAATTTTGACAGACACCTCACCAAGCTTTTCCTCCCATTTCTGCTAAAGAAAGTACTTTGAACAGGTAACAGCAACTTTATTGTCGATTGTAAAAATAAGCAAAATAAGCAGAATAATAGTGAGAGTGGAAGTCTTGTAATTTGTTCATCTTCTCATACTGATAAAAATAGGATAAAGTAAGATATATTGGGGTTTTGGGTTTTTTTTCAATTGATCCTACAGTCCTGTTGTGCTCAGAACCATGCAAAACTGTCTTTTCCACTTGAGCAACCAAGAGCTCTTGGAAGACAGGCCTCCCCTCAAAGCAGAAGGTAGCTTTCTGCTCTGAACTGCAAACAGGTTCACTCTGGACCAGAGTGCAGTTACAAATGGAATCAGACCTAAGTCAGAAGAAAAATACTTTCAGATTGCACAAAGCTACAGAGCTAGGCAGACAAGCCCTGGCATCTAGAGCAATTCTAACCAGAGAGGCTCTATCTTGTTATTTACATAAAACATTGCGACCACTCAGTACAGGTAACGCCTGAAATGGTTTAGCGATGTGATCTCTGCTTATGACAAGCTCTAAAATGCAGCTGTTCATCCTCTCCCTCTTTCCATCCCCTCCAGAAGCTAACAGCTTTGTAAGATGATTTCTAGCTGGACAAGATTCTTCCTGACAAGGCAGTAATTTGTACTGCCTGTACACCTGGAATTTGCACTGAAAAGAAAGTCTGCCATATACCTCTGGGTCTTCCAAGACCTCTGGTATACAAAGTCACATCAGCAAGTACTATAGAGATACACTGAGGGCTTTTAGTTTTGAAGAAATGCACACACAAAGTCAGCAATATACATGGCTCAAATGACAATGCTACTCAAGAGGTCTCTACAGAGATTGTTGCCTCAGAGCAAGCATTCCACACTGATCTAGTACAATAAATGTAACCCATGGTAAAAAACATTCTCAGATAAAGTTTGTTGCTCAATACGGCAGTATTTTTGTCAGCATACCATGAGAGTTAAAGAATAGCAAGCTTCTGAAGTCTTTTCGTGAGAATCAAGAATCTCCTGCTGGAGTTTCACTGCTCTCCACTTTGAACAAAGATGTCCTCTTCCCCCTTAAGGAGCTGGGCAGCCAGTAAACACATGTGAACATATCACAAAACTAAATTTGTGCCTGGCACATTTATCTGTATTTGTCTTTCAGACCTACTTCCCTGAGAGCTTCAGAAGCAAGAGAGACTGTTCATCCGCCAGAGACATGGGAGTTTTCTGAGGCAAAGACTTCAGAGAGGGAAATACTTCAATACATGTTTATTTTCACAGTTATTGCACTCAGTTTTGGGAGAAAGAAGGAAAACAAAAAGCTTTGTCAGTGGTTCGTGACCTGAAGTCTACCAAAGCCAAATAACAGATTTGGTCATAAGTGTTAAGATTTAAAACTTCTCTGATACTGAACTCTAAGAGCAGAAGGGCTTGTACCAGTTCTACCCCTTTATCTCCTGTGTGAACTACAGGAAAACCATGACATGAACAGTTGCATCTTGTAGTCAAGGAGGCTTAAAAAAATACTTGCACTCCAGGTAACATCCAAATGCACAAAAGCTGCAAGAAAGAAACACATACTTCAACTGCTGAGACTTAAGTAAAAAACTAATGCTGTTTTCTGCTACTGTTATTCCCAGTAATAATGCTGACAGGTCTATGTATCTACCATAAGCACAAGGGTTCTATGACAATCATCCAATACAGAAAGCAAACAGCCAAAAACACACGTGAAGCCTTCCAGCACATATAAATGAATGAGAACAACCAGAAATACGATGACATGAGATGTTCAAGCACACCAAGGCTACAACTAATTTTGTTTCTTTAAGTAAATACACACAGATTCTACCACCGGTAGGTATTTTAGCAAGTTTATTTTTTGGGCAGCCCTAGACTTTCCTTATCCTTATTTACTCTACAGGCTACATGACTTTGTTTCCCCTGAACATGTCTCCAGCCTTCATGTATCAACTTCTTCAGATAATTTAGCAAAGAGCTTACTTCTACTATTTTTTGAACATCCACGTTGTCCAGGAAAGATACAAATCCATACCTGAAAAGAAAAAACAGGTTATTCAATAACCATATTTTGATTTGTTTGTTAGGTAAATTATTTTGAACAGACCAGTCAACAGCATATATGCCATGCACATTATTATTGCATGCTGAAAGTATCAAGTAGGACATTAGTTTGTAATTCAGCATGAGAATGTATTTACTGCTACCTAGCAGCATATACTGCTGGGCCAGATGAAAGGAATTGAATGCCAGATTCTAGAGTAATATGAAATAGATGTAAGGGCTATTCCATTTCAGCTACTTAAAACAAGCACCATTGTCAATATTACTAACTGAGAAAGTAAACACATCTTTTAAGTATTAAGACCCAAATTATCATCAAATTTTGTATTTACTACAGAGGTTTGGGTGAAAGCAGGCATTACAGGAACGGTGATACCAGTGGAGGAAGCGATTCTTGAAGAGGTTTTTCAATTTATTTCACTGCCCCCCTAGTTTATCTAGTCTATAAAATGAAGGTAATTTCAGAGCATTATAGGAACAGTTGTGTCAATCAATGGAGTATGCAATTCATTATCAATACTCAGAACATACACTGGCTAATTGCACATCAGAATTCACCATGAAGACTAGCAAAGGATATGAGGAAGTAAAACAGCTTTCCAGCTCACGCATTACTACATATGCCTAAGAAAACATGACTCTTAGGATCTGCTCATAGAATCTCAGAAAAAATTGGGCTGGAAGGAACCTCCAGAAGGTGAAGCCTCCTTCTCAAAGCAGGGATGGCTTCAAAACTGGGAGTGTTTCCCCAGAACTCAACAAGCTAAGGTCCTTACACATTCTAATTTTAGTGTTTCACCACAGACAATTCAGAATTTTTCTATATATCAAATAGGAATTTCCCTTGCTTCAACTTCACTCACTTAGTTTCACTGTTCACCCAAACGAGTTTGGTTGTTTTCTCTATAACTTATCCCTGAGTGTCAGAAGAGTGCAGTCCCATTGCTCTGAAAAAACTATCTCCCCCCTCTCTTAACCATCCTGAACTCTCTCCAGATTGTTGTTAACTACTCTAGCCATCAGAAGAGTCCTACAAAAGAACTGTCTGCATAAGCATCACACAAGTTTCAAGCTTTGTTTCCACTGGTTAAGTGACAATAACCCTCTTTTCCCTGAACAGATACACTGAAGTCAGAAAAATCAGGCTATTCTTTACAAGATTATACAGATTTAGGGGCAATCTAGACTTACAGGTTTCACAGTGTTAATTCACCACAACAGAAAACTGCAGCTAGTGTTAAGGCTTAAGCATGTCAAGTGTGTTGCTAAGTAGCTGCTCATATCATCTATGACAGAATTAAGTCCACATAAGCAGCAACTTAAAACAACTATTCATGTTCTACTCACCCTTTGGAAACACCAGTTCTGTCAGTGATTATTTTCACCTCTTTCACAGTACCATATCGTTCAAAGAAACTCCGAATTTCTGCTTCATTCATCTAAAAGAAACAAAGTCTTAAACTTCTTCAGACACATTCAACTGTTCAGAACTGATTTAAAGCAGCCAGTACCATTTTTTAAACCCATCTTCTACTACTATAAGAACTGAAGTTACACACCTGTTCCAAAATTCTCTCATGACACTGCAATACCTTAAGATTGTAAAGACACATTAAAAACCAAAAAACAACCCAGGAGTCAAATTCCCATTTTCTTCCCACTGAAATGCCCTATACCTATCTTAAACAATTAAAAGTATATAAATACCCTTATATCAATTCCACCGACAAAGACTGTGTTTGGCATGATTTTTCCTTCTGGTAAAACATATCCTTGACTGGTTGTTGACAAACGGGTATTATCCTCCAAGACACCTGCACACTGGGCCTCCACATTTGCAGACTGAAAGATTTAAACAGAAATACATATTTCAGTCAAATTATTATAGTTCACTTTAACATACCAAAATGCCTGCATCTTCCTATAGATATAGCATGGGACAATGAACTTCAATAGCACCTTTCCAATTCCTTGAAGTACTCACTGCAAATAGACCACTCATTGGAAAAAAGTTGAAGTAATTATTCTAAGCAGCTTTAATAATTTAAATCTAAACCTAACCTAGACTACTTTAAGTAGCCCTGTCTGACTATATCAAACTTCACGACCAGTGCTGCTACTACCAAACACAGTGAGAACGCCAAAATAATTCATTTTCGAACTTTACGAAATTCCTTTCAAATGTAAGCAAGACATCAAATTCTTTAAAGATACAATTTACTGTAAATTGATTATCCAACAGAAAAAATTCCATCATCTTCCTGGTCAAAAGCTTTAAATACTTGAGATGTGAGTAAGCTTACAAACAGCCCTACAGCACAGGTAACAGGGTTATAGTATAAGTTAGCTGTAAGAAGGGAAATCGGACCTTGATGGAATATTCACACTATTTATTTTCTCAGAAAAAAAGACACTGTCAACTACAACAGGAATATGAACGACTACAAACTTGTTTCCAAGTTGTCTGCACCAAAGCAGGATCTTAAGCATGCATTGCGCGTACAGAAGAACTGCAAAGAATGTTAAGATTACAGAGCAACTACAGTCATGATATGCTTTGTACACCCAGGCTTCAGATGCACCCTTTTGATCCTAAAGCATTTTGTCACTGCCTAGGAATTATGGATTCATTCAGTGCAGAGGAAGATATGATGCTCCCTAAACAAACAGTAATTCAGTATTTTGTTCAAATGAACAGACCACATGCAATTCCATTTCTTGTTACTGATGCTAGCAAAGACGTGGTTCCATACTCTGCATCAGGTTTGAAGTGTTTTACAAAGGTATTTACAAGAACTAAAACACAACATAAGCACCATAGGCACCGCAAACTCTAGCCCCTCTCGTCTTCTACTCTCCTGAATGAATGGTTCCAGCTACGTGCCATGCTTTGCCTGGCTGGTAAGAACATAAACTCTGACCAGTTCAGTGTTACTCATCCCTCTATATTAATGTGAGGAAAAGCTTATTAATGTTTCAAAGTACAATTCAGCTGGTGTGGCATTATCCCTACTTCAGATACTCCAAACTTTGATTTAGTCAAAGTTACCTGGTATTTTGAAACCTAATAATTTGCAATAGGTAGCATCCAATTTTTCAATGTAACAATTTCCATGTTTAATGCACATTTAAAACTGCAGCTGTGAGTGACAAGTATTCAAACTGGACACCCAGTAAGGGAATGAGAAAATTACAAGAACCAAACTATACATGTGGCACATGATTTGCCCAGCAATTAAACAAAGCCAAAACTAGAATACAGCCCTCAAAATATGATTTCAGTATGATTGAACCAAATTAACAACACACCATTACTAAAAGCCAGAGAAGGTTTGCCCCATCTCTTTTCCCGCACCCCTTCTGCACAAGTTCTAACACTTGCCAGTTCAAATTAAGCTGGCTCAACAAAATCTGGCAGGAAGCTTAACATAAAGTGAGCAGTTTTTCACCCAGTTAGTATTCTGCTACTGTAGCGAATTGAATCAGCTTAGCATGCTATCAGACAAGCACCAGATCCACCTCAGGATCAGTGGATGCAGAAGAGGAAATGGAGATGGGGAGGCTTAGCCTCCTTCTGAGAAGCACTAAGCCATCAATTCTGTTCAAAACCATTTCATGAAGCTATACCTTAGACAGAATCTGGTTCCATCACACCAGATACTGTTGCCCATCATCAATTTACTCACTGACTATGAGTAAATGCAAATTCTCAATAAAAGTTGCAAGTCAATCCTTTCCCTTTATCCTCTAAGAACTCCCTCTACCCTCCAGTGAAGGTGGGAGACTGCAACTTCCACTGTTCCATGGTAATAGAGATTGTGTAATAGAACATTTCTGCTGTAAACAGAAAAAGTGTAGTTATCTCCCTTCCCTCCTCTTGTACGACAGCTCTTTGTATCACTGTGCAAGGAAATCAATCCTATGTTTCACAGGAGAAAAGTTTTGTAGTACTTTTCAGATACACCCATTTCTGATCCAAGCTCATTCGGCAGTTACGTAAACACTTGTGCTAGCATAAGAACACAACAAGGGCAAAAACAAAGAAAGAGGTGAGGAAACCACTTCCTTGGCTGCACCCCCCAGCTAAAGGGCATTTGAACTGAAATCTGAGACTGCAACTCCACAGCAACCTTAAGCTGACCTAACTGTTGGCTTCTACTTATTTCTTTCTGGATCTGCTTCAGCGAACCAGGCTAAAAGAGAAGTATTCACTTTGCTGTGCAAGTTCTCTGACAGCCTAGAACAGAAACAGCTCACAGCAGAGGCACCCACCAAGTGCCAGAACCAGCACAAGGAAGTGGGTAGGCATACAGATACTGCTGGTACCCAAGTCATAGATGGCCTTGGCTGCCATGGAAGTGCAGCATTCATTTCTCATGCTAATGATGCAGAAAACAGTTTTCAATGAAAACACACTTATTTAATGCTTTTACACATTAAGTATCTAAAAAAGAGAGTAAACATCCTAATTAGGCATTTGACAAATTGGTCAACATCAAAAAGAAACCTTAAGATCTGTTAATACATGTATTTCTTAGAACTTGAAGAGCAGCTGTTGTTGAAAAATGCACAGTGGTAAAAGTCTTACAGTATGAAGACAGGAAACAAAATCTCCTCCTTTCAAAGTTACTTTTCAAGTCTTCAGTACTGCAATGCAAAACTTTTGTCCTATCTAAAACCAAGTTATTTTACCAGCGCAATGTGTAATTGTTATTTTACTACCTAATGTAGCATTATGTAAACAATTGTGTACTTCTACATACAGTATGGGCAAAGAACTCGCACTGCTCCTGAATCAGTGTCCAAAGCCTAAGCCACCTAAAGTTTTCAAAATCCAGAAAATCCTGAAGTTGAAAAATTGGCTACCCTGAAATTATAGCATCAGCAGCACTGACCCAACCCTTCAAAAATACCCTAAGTGGGGTGGATTTGTCTATCCATCTCAAAGTATCTTTGAAATCAAATTTCTAGACGTCAGGAAACTTAGGGCCTATTCAGACTTTTTCAGCTTACTGAAATTAACAGGGGTTTTCCTTTCTCTCATCACCAGCTAAACTTAATCAGTTTGGTCTTTCCATTATTCCAGCAAGCATGAAGTTTAAGATGATGCTAGGAAACTGGATTAACGTCTTGATTACAGTAGTCATAAGGCTAGTTAAGACTTTTGGCAAAAAAAAAAAGAGTGGAAGGGACTACCGTTAGGGCCAGGTGTTGGAAATACCTAGCTACTCGAGTGGGTTACAAACATCAGTCTTATGCACATCTAGGAAATGAAAACCTTCACTTTTCTTTCGGCCACATAAGCACAAGTCCCCGATTCCGTAGGCTTCTCCCCGTCTTTCCCTGACCTCGCACACAAAGATGTTTAAACAAAGATGTTTAAAATAAGTATAAAACATTTTCTTTTTTAAACATTTAAAACTCCCGATACATGTCCTGCTGCGCAGACTTTCTGTGCGCAGGAATCGGTTACCATGACAGCACACTACCTGAAGAAAGAACATGGCTCCCGCTACAGGGAGAAGAATGTAGTCTTCCCATTAGGCAGCAGGTGGAGCTATCAGTCAAGTACTGTAACACGCTCGCGCGCTAACGGCTGCCACTTATAAGGCTTAACTTAAAAAAAAAAAATTCCTACTTTTATATTGTTGTTGAAGTGTCTGGGTTACAGTCGCAAATTCCATTTGCCAAATAAAAAATTCCGGAAGAAACAACAACTTGCATGTTGAAGAAGCAACGCGCGAGTTCGGGCAGTAACTCCCACCCACCGCATGGAGTCCGCAGCGGACTACGCGAAGGCTGGTTTTTTTCTGGCAGGTAAAGACGACAAACGGGGAACCTCAGGTGGGCGCGTTACGGAACCGGCG
>NW_008825260.1:84469-105726 GCF_000699105.1 Pygoscelis adeliae
CAAAATGGCCGCTCATAGTGTGAAGCGCCTCTTGTTGCGGAGTCCTCACCAGACCATGGCGCCGACGGCTGCGAGCCATGACACTTTGCCCCACAAAAGCCCCAGGCTTTTTACTTGCCCTATTCCCTCCCTGACTTTAATCCCGCACCTCCTCTTAAAACTTTAAAACCTTCAAAGCATTAAAAATGACAGTAACCCTCAGGGGTTCAGCCCAGGCAGCGGCGCACCCCTCACTGCGTAACAAGGCGACGCTACCGCGGCTGTGGGCATCCCCGGTCCTCACCCTAAGAACAAGCAAAAAAAGCTAAGGCTCAACTCTCACCTCCGCTCCCCGCGGGAGGACCCGAGCAAGCCACCACGGCCCCCAGCAGAAAGCCGCCCCACGGCTCAGCGTTGAAGAACACCCCTTCACCCCGCTTCCCACCGTGCCGACCACGGCTCCCCTTTCGTCCCTCCTCCTCCACTCACCATCATTCACCGAAGCAGAGGCAGCGCCCACACACTTAAAAATAAACGAGGACTTTAAAACAAAAACAATACGAACTTTTCTGAGAAAACAAACATCAGACAGTCCTCTTTTTTTTTTTTCTTTTTTTCTTTTTTTTTTTTAAAGGTGAAGAAAGGCAGTTCCTCTCCCAAAAAAATCTTCTCCTTAAGTAGCCCCAAGTGGGAAGGGGCGGGGAAAGGCCACACCCGCCCTCGCCGCCCTCTCACAGCCGGCACCGGCGCGGTCTAAGGGGCTTTCTGGGGGCTCGCCCCCTCCCGCCTTTCACGGGTCAGCTCTTGTGTTGTCTGTGTTTTCGGAGAGTGTCTGCAGACAAAGGGTGAAGGGTACCGTAGCTTTTCTCTTTGTTAGGAGATTAGGTGGGACTATTATTTGTGGCCTTGTTGCTGAGCGGGACGTTGCTGTTGAGTGTGTGGTAGCAGCACGCTCTTGTCATTTTGACAAGAGCTAGCACTTGGTTTGTTGAGGTTTGAGAGTGGTGTATTGTTGAAGAGGCTTTCCCTCACTTTGAGACAAAAGCTGAAGCTTTTTCATCAACGTTTTCATGAACCAATGTTATATAGGTGTTCTAGAGCGAGCTGTTTCCATCACATCTCTTACTGCCTGTACTGAAAACCAGCCTGCTGTCTGTTCACCAGTTGCCCAAGACCTTTCTAGAAGGAAACCTCTCCAGAAGCCCTTCTGGTTCTACAGTAATAAGATGCTTCTACTGTGTTTTGGAAAATAGTTTTAAATAGTTGTTTGTCACTAGTTTCAAATGTTCAGAACAGATCCAGATTTTAGAAAGTTTCAGGGAGAGGGGAAACTTACAGATACCTCACTGAAATAAACCCAATCTCTGACTGGGCTAGTTTAGTAAGTTTTTTGGTTTATGTGGGGTTTTTTAATGGCGGGAGCATAAGAATGATACTTGTTTAGGATGAAAAATGGAAGTACAAAGCTAACCTGATAAACTGAAGTGTATATAACAAGTAAGCTATTTTTTCCTATGAGATTTTATTTCTTCTAATGCATAGATTTTTTTTCTAACAATGTACCAAGTGTTCACCTTTTTCACATGCTGATAGTAATAATCAAAAGTAGACTGCTGCACTAGATATACATGGACCCCGAGTTGGTTTAGGTAGTAGCAATAACAAAGCCCTGATCATGGAAGATGTATTTATGTTAACTATAGGAGGGCTTTTGTTAAAGCTAGTGGGGTTGCTGTATTATCTAAGGGTAAGCATATGCATGGGCTTTCATGCAACTAATGCCCGTTTACTTAAATAAAAGAGATCCGCTACAATACCATATGAGATCTTTTTAATTTTTACTTGAAATAGCTGAGACCTCAAAAATGTGGTCCAACAACGAAGGGAAAATATTACATAGTATCTTCTTCAATAAAATGGATTCATATTTGGCCTTAAGAGTGGCAACAGGTTAGTACCACTATTTCTTAAGTGCAAAAAGCATAATTCTCCTTTCAATAACTCCTGAAACTAAAACTAGTCTTAATACTCCAAAATAGAGCAGAAGCCAGATTGCGGGGGGGGGCGGGTGGCGTGGTTTTTTACTTTCTTTACTCCTCTTTTATGGCCCTAACTGGAAGTATTCTGAAGGATCTCCTGTTTGCTATTAAATGGAAGATAACTGTCCTGGAAGTGAAAATACAAATACTGTTCCAAGAAAAAGAATTCTTTACCTTTTATCATGGAAATGGTGAGTATTGTCCTCCTCTAGCAAAACCAGTATAATTCCAATGTAAAAGCAGAGTAGTGTAGCTGCTATAAAAAAGAAACCCTTACCGAGGCATTACAGATTCTAGTTTTGTGAGGCTATCCTGCTGAGCTTCTGTGGACTGGGTTTGGGGTCAGGATTGTGTCCCGTTTTTCCTTAACTCAGTATTAGCTTCTAAAATTGGAGAATACCTGTTGCTTAAAACAAAGGAGAAAGTAGTTTATTTTCTGCTGCCAATACACAAATGTCAAAAGAGGTGGAGGGAGTAGAGTAGGAAATTATTGTCTTGGTTTGTTTTATTAATATTGCTACTGGAAGAGTTATTGCTCAATAGTTTTATTTGTTAAATGCACTAAGTAGCAGCAGAAGAAACAGATTTTATCATACAGTACTTTTCGCTTTAATACACATTTAAAATAAAAAACTGAGTATCTTAGCCAAATTGTGTTCTCCTGGAATCTTGTGATTTTAAGTAATCTAGAACCTATGATCAGTTATTGTGATTGTCTCAATGTTACCATAAAGATGAACAGGGCTTGACTTTCTGTGTTTAGGTTGTTTGCCTTTTTTTTTTTTTTTTTAAATTAGAGTTACTGGTAAATCAAATAATTCAGGGAGTGCATCTGGTTTGGGATCTGATAGGCTGCAGTGGGTGAGGATTCTACAAAAAAATCTGATGAAAAGTTATCAATCTGAATACAAATAGTAGTGGTTACATATTACAATTTAATAGTCAGAAGTACATATTTTAAAGATCAGGTTAGATTTAGTCTTCCTAGATGTAGAACTAAAACTGGATAGCAAGAGTATCATACAGCATTTGAATTTTAATAGCGTTTCTTTGAACCCTTCTGCCGTTTTGGGATTTTTTCTTGAGAATCATGTTAAGTCTCTGTAAAGCTAAAGCAGCTAACTGCTCTTAGGAAATAATGTGAACATGAAAAGAAGGACATAAAAGAGATATTCAAGCTATTAGATTAAGAACATTCTATTCTTCTAAGAATAGAAGGTTCTAACTTTTAGACAGCTAGGCAAGCTTGCTTAAGAACAAGATGCTGAGTTGTCAAATAGGATTCAAATGTCTGTTTTCCGAGTTTCCTATTTCGTACTGAAGAGAGAATGCCCCATGCATTTTGCAGCAGTCAGCTTTAAAGGATCATGCTGTATCTAGTTAAATTTTGGACATTTCCTTTACTGCTGTTTGCATCGGGGTAGCTATTTAAGGGGTTATACCATAATGTTGTGATGAACATCTGTGTTTTAAAAAAAAAAAAAATCACATGCTGTTATAATTTGCATTGAAATCACTAGCAGTTCCCATTGGGTTCAGTAAGTGAAACAGAATCTATGTTCTTATTGGCATGGTAAAATCCTTTGAAATGTAGTGGATCATTTGGTGACTGATTCCCCCCCCCAACTCCGTAAGAAGTAATGGAACACAAATAACTTATTTAAAAAAAACACGGTGAATTTCTGCATGTATAAAATTCCAATAAAATTACCTTTTTTTCCTTGACTTGGATGAAAACCAGGATATTATTTTGAATGTTAATCCATTGACTTAATGTTCAGTAGTGGAATTCCTTTGGGAGCTTATTTTTCTAGAAACGGCATTATTTTAGAACACTTTAATTAGTCTGATAATAAATTTAACTCAATACAATATACAGGCAATAATTCACTGAAAACTTAACGCCTAAGTCGTACATACTTGAGTTACCCATAATCTAAGCCGGGACAATGCTGAAATCATCGTATGAGATTGTTCTGTGTTCAAGGTTATATTTAACACTACCAATTCATTGTGATTAGCCTTTAGGCATTTAAATTCTGACTAGTTCATTAAATTTTAACCTGAATAACTTTACCACTATAGGAAAGCTGATACACGCTTTAGTTTGTACTATGACATGTGGCACGACTGAAAAATTTTAATATATTGTACAGATATGTAATATTCTTCATCCAAGCATTTTACAAGAATGAATTATACAAGTACATAGGAACATACAAAAATGGCTATATATGGTTCAGATCAAAAGTCCCTCCAGTTCAGTATCTTTGTTCATTGATAGCCAGCAGGAGTGCTTAGGGACAGGACAGGTGTGGTGTGATTTTTCTTGTATTTTCTCCTTGTGCTTGGCAACCTCAAAAGCATTTCGTGAGGCCCCTTCATGACTGTATTTGATAATACTTGATGATTTTTCCTGTACATTTCTCTGGTCACTTTTTGAACTCAATTGATGCTTAGGCCTGCACAACAGAGTTTGGCACTGAGTGCCACAAGGCAAATAGGCATTGTTTGGAAAAAGTACTTGTTTGCTTAAACTTTTCTCCTGATAATTTAATTAGAGCCATCTCATTCATGACTTAACAGTGAACGTTTGTCCTTTTGTCACGTTTTGGTGCCATTCATGATTTTATGGCCTTTGTCATAGCTACCTTTCAGTTGTCTTAGCTTTCAGACTGAAGAGTCTTAACTGTGTTCCCTCTTCCCTTTCCTCCTCAGGTCAATAGCTTGCAGAATGGGTGAGTGGCCAGCTGCCTTGGCTTGCTCAGCCTCTCACAGGGCAGCAGCTCCTACGTTTGTTTAAACTGATTTCCCTCCCTGTGTCGCTAACTCATGTGCTAGAGCAAGGCGCTGGCTACAGCAGGCCATGGTCAGCACAGAGCTTCCCAGCCATTTCAGGCCCAAAGTGTCGTGCTGCACTCCAAACAGAAATCCAGAATGCTGGTGCCTAAGTGTGATGAGACCACTGAGTCAGCTGGAGCTTGGAAGTGGGTATCTCTAGGTCTTTTCCTTAAAATGAGTTCCCCAAAGGTGAAAAAGGCTTAAACACCAGAAGACTGGCTTTCTTTGAACTGGTAATTAAACAGGACAAGGGATTATTTTTTTTTCCTGAAAGAAAAAAACACTCAATAAGACAGAATAGAAATAAAAATTGTTTATAAACAATCTTCCCTTGCCATCCTATACTTCCATGAATCAACTTTGTTAAGAGGTGAGAAGCCACTGAGCTGACTGAAACTGAGCAGACAGGCAAGGGCTGCTCTGAATTGTAACAAATTGCACAGGTCTCCTCTAGTTTCTAGGAAGTTTTCTCATTGCAAGGGGAGTTTGAATATCTGTCTGCTTTTCTCATTAGTTTCTTGGGTGTGCTGCAGGTTCTTCTACCTTTTCTCTAACCTTACAGACTCGGAAAACTTTTCTTCCCTGAGCATGGTAAGGAGTGCAAGTTGCTTGCAATGCAGGAGCTGTGTCCCTTCCTTCAGGGAGTTTCACCTTAGTGCCTGTTGTGTTAAAAGAACAGAATGCAGAAGCTAGGACAGACAGACAGCACAAATACTGTCTGTCACACAGGTTTCACTGTATGATGGCATTACTAATGTCATCTTGTCACTTCCTTGCAGAGCATCACCCTTCCGTCTGCTATAGAAGGAAGAGGAGGAGGAAAACCAGTATCTTTTAATGCTTTTCTATATACTCGAGTTGGATGCCAGCCTTTATGGAACATACACCCATGGCTCAGAGAACCCTCTCCACTGTCTGCCTTGGCCTTGAGTTAACACATCTTTTGCCCAGCTGTCGGCTTCTGAAAGATTTCAGTGTGCTTCTGAGCCTAATGGGTGCTAACGTGGTACACTACCTACTCTGGATAGTTCTTTCTGGAGAAACACTACAAATCCCCCTGCAGTTCAGTAATATTGAGAACTAAAATGTTTATCCTCTTATGTCTCCGAGTCCAAAGATACCTTTTTGCTTATAGCATTTGGACCCATTCTTTATTGCCTAAATTCCAACCAGGAAAGACCTCAGCAAAGCAATGACTTCCAGAGTCTGTATTTTATATTTGATGAAATAAACCCAGCAAATTTGGCTTTTATAATTTCTCACTTTTATAACAATTATCTACTGAAAACGATAGAACTGATAGAGGGGTAATGGTACTTTTAACCGTTAACTTTCACTTATACAAAATCCTAATTCAAAATGCTATTTACAGTGTATGTTATAAATGCTCTGAGCTTCTTAAGATTATTTCTGACCACAGATTAAAAATCACATAGGCATTTGACATGATTGAAATAGTGGGCTGCAATCTTATGTGCATATCCAGATTCTCGTACACTAGTGTATAGAATTGGGAAACCCTAAAAAGAAAACTTAGTACATTGAATCTGCAGATGTCCACTCATATTTTGAATCTTAGACAGATCTTTCTGATTTTGGGCTGTTTTCATCTATGGCTTAAAGTCCACAGGCTTCTGAATCTTGTGATCTCTTAGATTTCTTGATCCTGATTTCTAGCTGAGGGTTTTGACTTCTTATTGCACTGAACTCTGTCTACTCGGTTTATTATTCTCTTAAATTCAAGCAAACTGCATTCTACTTTCCCTGAAATTTTCTATCCTATGTGCTGACACTATGAAGAACGTGGAAAAACAGCAGTGGATCTTTGCCGGTTTTGCTCATGTAAGGAAAACTACTTCTTGATACAAATAGCTAGCACTAAGTTCCTCACATCAATGCTGACTGCCACGTTTGCAGACAGCAGGTGAGAACCCACACTGTTTTTTGGAAGCAAAATAGCTGATCCATACTTAGGATAAAAGGGCTTTTAACACTGGTTTGAACTCTTTCTGCTGCCCCATCATGTTACACAGGACACTCCCTCCCTGCTGGAACAGAGATTAAAGCTTCTCTCTTGCTTCGGAAGATGTCCCACCTGTCATGTAATGAGTCACCCGAAACCTTTCCTAGTCACCAAACAGCAGCATTTGGTATAGTATGAGGCTGCTTGAGTTTATTTATGGATGCCATTAGGCTGACATCTTCCTGACTGAAGTGAGAAGGAAGAGGACAAGGAATTATATTTACCACCTGCTGAGCTCAGCATCAGAATGAAGTATTTACAGTGAACACTACATTTCTGGCTTGCGTCCTCCTTTCTTACACAAAGAGTTAAACAGTCAACAGTAGGATATTTGAGTTGTTGGTTATTTGAGAGTTAATAGCAGATTGAGTGAGCTCTTTAACAGCTATTAAACCAGTAACTACGGACCTTTTACAGACACAGTACTGAATAGTTGAGGATTATTTGCATATGACTGTCTACAGTTGACAGGTTTGCTGGTAAAGCTACCCTTGTACTGGTCATATCAACAAAGTCTAATGATGTAAACACAATTCATGTCTACATGACAAATGGGTAGAAAGGCCCATTTGCTGAAATCGGTTGTGTTCCACTAGAGGAGAAATAAGGTATATTATCCAAGTTACTTGTTTAGTATAACTGCATTTGCAGTAGAACTCGTAGCTGAGATGTATATACTGCCAAAAAAAAAAAAAAGTTGCATTCAGTCTGTATAGCAAGCATATTATGCCAAAAATTCTTGTTGTGTAAGTAAATCCTGCAAAATCTTTTCGAAACTTCATACTTCAGCCTGTTTTCTAAAGCAGCTAGAATTCTTTAGGAAGGACAATAGCTTCCTAAACATGCTTTTGCCAAAGGGAGCCAACAAATATATTCAGATAGTTTCTGGTATTATACCACTTTTTGTCTGTTGCAGTGTTGGTACTCACTAAGTCAGAAGTCATTAACTGCCTGCAAAGTGCACTTGATTTGAGAGAGGTACAATTTTCCAAATCCTTCACAATCTTCTATCTACCAGGTGAAAATCATATATTCAAATAATGAATAAGAAATATATAAGGTATTGACTACATAAGGGTTATCATTGTGGTGTATCTCTCACAAAACTGATGTGTGTAGGGTTATAAAAAACAAAGTGCACTTTAAATTCCCCCCCTTTTTTTTTCTCCGCAGGATGGTGATCTGAACAGGCAGCCAAAATCGTTACTTTTCAAGCATTCAAAAATGTTTGAATCAAAGGAAACAAAGAAGAGGAATGGCAAGTACTGATAATGGGCTATGTACAATTCTTACAAATATATTCTCAGTCTAGACATATGCCAAAAATATTGGGTGATGATGCTATTGTGTTATCGGCAATACTAGTCTTGTGGCCTGAGCACTCTGAAACCCTTCCTGGAAAACTTCTGTATGGGCATTTTCATCCTCTTGCTGTCCCCTTTCACTTCAACACCGGTGTGCTGAGGCACCTCATTCCATCCTTTGTGTAAGGACAAAGCCAAGGTGATATGCATGTATGGCAAACAGTTGGGTGGGGGTGTTGCTCTGGCATACAAGTTCCTTTATTGCACAAGACAGAGGAAAAGAGAGAGGTTCCAGTCCTGTGTGCCATCTTCTGATGTAATCTTTGTCATGCAGTTATTGCAGACTATGAAACAGTCCTGACCTTCAAGTAAGATCAGATTGTTTATGAAGTGAGAAGAGAGACACAACTACAGGACCTGAAATCTAAAAACCCTTCTTCAGAAACTTAAGACTTGTGTGTATTTTCACTACAGTGTATTTCCTTTAATTTTTTTCTATACCTATTGAAAAAGGTCAAAATATTACTCATTAATAATTAATATTTTTAATCAGATATTTAATTTAAGATCCTCTTACAAGGAGATCCCTACAGATAGACCTCTAGGCCAGCACAAAACTTCTTGTGAATTAAAGCCTACTGATTTTTTTTTTTTTTAAATCCTATTTGGTCACAAGTAATTAAAATAGTCTACAAATGATACTGATTAATTCCATGTACAGGCAACTCTCATTCCTGAACAAACCAGTTTGTTTTAACTAAAATGGAATGAGGCACTTCTGTAATAAGAATGGCCCCATATGGAATTAATCCGGAACACTTCCATGTGTAGAAAAGCCTTAATTAACTTTTGAATGAGTTTCATTTGCAGTGTCTTTGCTGGAATGTATATTTGGATCTAGATGTATATATAGGATACTAAACTACTTGCAAATTGGGCACTAAGTCTTTGGTTTAGAGTTTTTGCCAGAAGTCTTAATGATGAATTGGTGGGAAAACAAAATTAGAACAAGAATCTTTTTAAGTTTTTAGTCAGTATGTTGTGCTTTCTGATTTTATGTTACATGAGTAGCACTTTCCCTTTTTTAAGTTTAGGTTCTTGATTTTACTCAAAAAATAAATTGCATAAACCTCTTACATGTTTTAATTACCAAAATTACTCTAAGTAATATTGAATGTTCTGGAGTAAACTTTCACACTGTCAACTTTCATTGCCAGAATGATTGGAAATGTCTTTATTGAGGTAAATTTACAGATTAGTGCGTTAATAGATGTTTATGTTTTTAGATAGTTTGATGTCCTTCCTGAGCTGTTTGCTTTAGGACAAAAAGAGAACATCATAGTCTAATGTTTTGGTTTATACTGATAATTAAAGTCTCCAGTTTGAAATACGGTACAGTCCCTACATTTTGATATAATAGTATAGTAAATCCCACTGTTGTATCTGTGAACATTACTTCTACCAGTGAAATGATATCAATTACAGAATAAAGCAGGATATCTTAAGACTAAAAAATATAGTTTTGTCTTTTAATCGTTTCTTTTGAGTATTCACTAGCGGTAGTTTAGCTAGATCTTTGAGAATTTCCATTAATCTTTTCTCTTTTTCTATTTTCCCTGAATATTAACATTTTTTCACTGTCTGGCTAGATTTTAGTGTTAGTCTTGTGTTGATAGACATTTCTTTGTATTCAGTTAAAATCATCATTTTATATGTATAAATCATTTTCTCATTAGAAACATAGTTTTTTTAATGGTGAAAACCACTAGTCAGCTCTGATTTATCACAATGACTTGTATATAACAAGAGGATGGAGTGTTGGAGAACAAAGGAGATTTCAATACTTCTGAGTGCCTTTGTATATAAAATGTGTCCACAATTTCATTAATTATGTTTCTGTAAAGAAAAAAGTCTCCATTTTATTCTCTGCTTTTAATATTTTTTTCCTTCCTGAATAGGACTGATGTCAAGGATATTTATATCAAGCCACATGACTGGTGTCCCCTGTTGGTGTGGCACTTAAGAAAAGTTAAGAAATACCTTTCGTCAGGGGAAAAAAAAAGCAAAGCCCTCAAAATCTTGTTTCCAGAATGAACCATTTATTTCCTTATTTAGTGGAAGCCTCAGTTACCTGCTCAGAAAACCCTTGCTTAACTGAATTGTCTGAATTAAAGTTTACACTATTTCTTTTGTGTCCTCCATTGCACAGGCATTCCTTGACTTGTTAATCAGAATTATATGAGGTATTTACTTGAAATTAGAAACTTTCTGTAAGAATCTGAGTGTTCATAACTTTGTTGTGCCTACAGTTTTTCAAAACATGGATACCCCCCCACAGTTGCCACCATAGACTGGAAAAGAATTACAGAGAACAAAATAAGTGGAGATGACCGTAGCCACAAATGGCAGCGGTGCTCAGAAATAACAAGGCATTGGACAGTGGACTTGCATACTGGGATGGTGGTACCAGGCTAAGCTAACTCAAGTGTTTAGGCCTGATACCAGTCATTTGGTATAATTAAATAGGATGTACTGTGTTTGAGACCTTTATGTTAATAGTTTCTTGTAGCATTAGAGCTGCACATAAAATGAAGATTGAGCTACAAAAGCATACTCTAGAAACTCTGTCCAGGGCTGTGAGAATAACTCACATTCCAACCCAAAAGGTGCTGGAAAGCCACCAAATCAGGGATTTGGCATTAAATCAAGTAAGGATGTTGGAATTTTACTGAGGGCTATGTACAAAAGATCATGTAGCCCTGAGATGTCTTAGAAACTTTTTTGAACAATGATTTGTTCAAGAAAATTCTCTATGTTAAAACTTGTCATGAAATTAAAAAAAGAAAGGGGGGGGGAGAGGGGTTTAAAGAAGAACTCGATACAGGTGGAATTGTCACCTGTATTACTTCCTTACCTTTGGAAGGAGGAAAACAATGAAAAACAATGAAATTTTAACTAGCATTTAACTTACCATTTTATGCTGTAGAGCTGATAGGCAGAAGCATGTGAATTTGGGCTATATAATTGCCTTATCAGCCTTTGGAAAAGTCCAGTTCTTTACATACCTGAATTGTAGACTTTCAGAATTGACTTATAATGGCAGTTGCTGAAAAATGTTATTTACAGATCTTAATCTTAGTTTCAGGTATCTGCTGCTATGAATGTACATTACTCCAGATTCATGCTTCATCAGAGTAATGAGAAAATAATGCACTCTGAGGGAAAATAAATTATGTACTGTGTTATTGTTAACATCACTGGAATCTTCCCTCGATTGCCCACACATGCTGTTGTCCGTCCTCCCAAACCTTCTGTTTACCTCTTTGAAAACAGATTCTGACATGCTTCAACTTTCTTATTAATGAGGTGGTTTCTCAGTCTTGGTTAAAGGAAGATAGGAAAAGAATTTATATGTAACGGTTCATTTTGGAAGAGAGATCTTGAGAGGTTTGCTTTTTATTTCCCCTTTTCATTCACTTAATCACAGTGGAATCTTTTCTGTCAATGTTTAATTACTCTTCTATGGCTATTTTTATAGAAACTTGCAACGGTCCTAAAGACAGTATCTGGCCCTTCTGTTGAACACTCTGAATATTGGATCCAGCTTAGTTTCACTCTGCATGACTATGTGACACGGTGCGGTGTTGTGTAGAAATAGCTGAGTTAGCTCAAATCATGTTATTTGCAAGAGCGGAAATAATCTAACCAAGTTGGTACAGAGCTTTGAAGAATTACTGCTGTACCTGGAAGACACAAATGGTGAAGTAGGGACTCTGATTTGCAGTAGGAGGGAGACTGTTCAAAGAAGCTGAACCCTATAAAACTCAAGGTCTTTTAGAAAGGGATAAAGTTCGGTGATTTGGCAATATTGACAGCCCTCTGGTATTTCCCGCTGCCTCACAAGGCTGTACATGAGCCTGTAGAAATTAGGACTCTGACATTCAATGTGTCCTGCACAGCAGTCGTTGCTCTGACAGCCCCAGTAAACGTTTCTGCATGCATATCGTTTCCACACGTGTAAATAGTTGTTGCTGAAGCTAAATTGCCTCTAGTTTGAAGCCAAGCTGCTTACAGTTAGCTTGGTCACTTCTGCCATACTATAGGATCTGCAGTAAATATCCTGATAGATGTCACATGCATTTAGTGCTGGATACTGACTTCTTGTCATACGGATAGTTCTGTCCCTCTGATCCTTTCATATGACTGGGCCTTGGAAGCAAATCTTGATATCTTACTAGTGATCCTGTATCCCATTTTTATAATATTGACATCTAAAGCATTCAAAAATCATAATTTAGGTTGCAAGTAATCATTATATGGCTTAAAAATTAGAAGCTTGAGAAGGACACACATTTCTGGTTCTTTTTGTCTGCTTTCTTGTCTTCCAGTGCTTTGGATTTGCATTTTCAAGCTTTTTTTAGCAACCAAAAATTAGAAAACTTTTCTGCCAAAATCAAGTGTTCAAAATAATACATTAGGCCTCAAAAAATAATTTATTTTAGAAGTATGATATTTTCTAAAACTACTTTGGCATAGATTTCTGTGTGGGTGTCAAGCTTTTGCTGTGCATGTACTTTTTGTTTTGGGGGCCTAAATGGCTAATAATCAGACTGGAAAGTTGTGTGGGTTTTTTTTAATTGAGAAATTTAGCATTCACATGGTTCTGTTAGTTTGAAGAACAATAAATGTACCACTTGTGATAAAAACTGCATCTGTTACTTACTTTACTGCATTATCTTGATGCATCTACTTAATACCTGGCTTATCCACTTTGCAGTAGAGCGAGGGGATCTGAAAATGCCCATATGAAACCCTAGTGAGATGAAATTAGTTCCAGAGAATAAAAATAAGGTTTACAAAGTGAATGATGTCCTTTATGTATGTTAAAATAATATTTCTGTTACAGAAATTAATATCTATCTACGTCTAGTTATTATGCTTACTATGACGATGAATGTTCTAGAGGTGCCTAAAATAAAGATATAAACAGTTACACTTGAATTTAACGTTCATGTCCAGAAAGCAAAGGAATAGCTGGCAGATGCTCAGTACTAAATATTGTCGACCTGTGTGACATTTTACTTTGACCTTGTGTAATCTGCACTAAAGCGTTGGAAAGGTAGCTCTTTCACTTTAACAGCTAATTATGTAAGTCAGAGACAGAAAAGACTTAGTAGGTCAGGATGCTCCTAGTTAGGAAAAGGAAACAGAAAAGCATAAAACATAATAATAAAGAATTGTATAGTAATAGTCTTGGAACATGATTTTAAAACTAGTAGCTCTCAAGTGTTTTCAGCCCTAAGTCTATATGAGCTGTTCACTGAGAGAGCTGACATTTCTATAATAGTTTCATTAGGCACTGACCTTAGATAGCTTGCCACACTTGCAGTCCAGTACTAAAATGGGCTGAGATCCTTGACTATAATGTTGAAACAACACCATGTTGGAATGCCATCCATGTTGGAATGGATGGCAATTACTGATGGACTTTTGCCTAAAAAAAAAAATTTAAAAAAATTACTTCAGTGGTTCAGTTAACATGACTATTGTTCTGCATTTCCCATGCATTATAAACCTGTCTTTTCTTAATTATAAAAATTCCATGATTTGTATGGGAGTACTTGGATCGCAGTGGGCCTCAGCTCCACGTGCCTAGCATTGACAAGGTTCAGGTGACCGTGCGGAAACGGAACTTTAGGTGTCTTCAAGAAATGCATTTGTGAAAACGTAGGGTTTGAAATACATGCAGAGTTTGGTGGGTGTCTGGCAAATTCTGTATCTAAATTCTGCCAAGACCCTTGCCAAATCTCTCTGTAGGTCAAAGTGGGTTTTTAAGTGAAAAATAAGTTTTGCTGAAGGTATTGTAGTGTGGCTCAAGTAGCCACATGAGTATCTAGAGTCCCAGGTGGGCTTATAGGATACACGTTGAAGTATGTTCTCTTGCAGTGCTCTTGGTATGTCAGCTTGTTAGTTCTTAGGCAGTACAGGTCCGTTTGCACATTTCACGTGACATTTGCCACTGTCATTGTAGTGTTGTGGAGTGGGACTACAAATGGAGTATGAGTATGGAAAAGTTACATATTCCATATTAGATATTCTAAATTATAGTCCTTATGCAGGGAAGCAATAGAAAGTTAGCTTTTTACTGAATGTATTCTTTATTTCTATTTACAAAAAAAAAAAAAAGTAATATGCATTTGTCTGAAAAACCTTAAAGTAGAAATCTATTACATTATCTCAATCTTCCTTCATTTAAAGTGCCATAGATTGTAAGCAATGTGAAAGTGAACTGTGATAAACAGTGATGACTAAATGTGTTGGTACTGTGGTAGTTTTATGATGTGACACTGGTTGTAAAGGGATGCCCTGATCTGCACAGCCTGTTTGGGCAGTTGTGGCTCAGTCTTTGCCATCTTCCTCTCAAGTCTGTCTCCCAAAAATCAGGATGGGTAGCTGTGGGCCTCTTTGCTCTGCCAGTGAGAAGGTGGACAGACGAAAGTTAGGCTATACTGTCCTTCGCTTCTCAGCTGATAAGGCTTTCCTTTCATGCAGTAGACAGAACATCTGTGTCAGACAAATGAATTTGAAAGAGCTGTGGTCCCAGCAGGAAAGTAGGTAAATGAAGTGGTGCTTTTGAAAAAAAAAGCATGTCAAGGAAGACATCAGTGGGATCCCAACATCAGCATGCTGCAGCCTCCATCCTAGGATGATGCCAGGCAGTTCCTGCCCTCCCAGGCAGGTCCTGACTCCTGACGAGATCACCTTGATGAGGAAGCAATGAGAGAGAGAAAGAGAGACCCTTATGCCTAGTCCTTGTTAAAACGTTTGAATATCATGATACTTGGCATTATGATTTTATGTTTTGATATCAATATTGTGAAGGATTCAAACTATTGCCTCCAGCAGCTGTGGAGAATGTTAAAAAATGCAAGACAGTAAATAAGAAACATTCTGCATCATTTTTTAAGAGGGGAAAAACTGAAAAAAAAAAACCAAGAGAATGAGAAAACAAAGAAGTCTTGGAGTATGTTGTTCATTCAGGGAGAACTGATGCAGTTTTGAATCCCAAATCAGTATTGTAATGGGTAAATAAGGTAGTCTTATACATTTTAATTTTTGTTGCTCTTACCTTGCAGTTCAACTTAAAATTCTTCAAATGTCCGTAATGAAGCTGCTAAAGCACTTCTAGTGACAGTATTTACAGTAATTTTTTGTGGTAGCAATGTCTGCTTTTTTTAAAATTCTGTTTATATAGACTATACCTAGTAAACATGGCACACAAGAGGCCACAGACCCTACTGCAGTATGAAGACCAGCAAGCATCCCTTCCCCATAAACTGTGGGTCAGTTTTCAACTGAAGACAAAAAGTATCATCTTGATTTTGAACTCTAATGTTAGCAGCTAGATTATTGAAAAAAGCACAGTTCTCTTCTAAAGACTGGACATTTTGTATGACAACCCTCGTGAAAAGCCAGTCTTAATCACCCGCCTAATTGATGGTTGAGCTTTAATGATTATCTAATTCAAAATGTTGCTGCTGATAACTTGGGCCATTTAATGAAAAATATCCTGTCTCCCATGATGTTAGACACTGCTAGTTGAGTTCTTAGGAAAAAACAAATAAGCAAATTATTTGAAGGCATGAATAAAGCATTAAAATGCATGTATTTAACCTCTATAGTTGTCATGTTAAAAAGTAGCCATATGGAATCCAGCATTTGGAAAATGTGTGGGGCGGGTTGATTTGTCTGTTTTTAATGAGACTCAAAGAGTCACTTTGATTTGGGTAGCAAAGATATGAGTTTGAGTTCAAAACTGGATTTTGAATTGAAAGGCAAGCCATACACTGGTGTGTTGAACAATAATGTGAAAATACTGGAGAGTCTGACATAAGCAAAGTCATTCTGAGTTAATGAGACTTAATCCCTCCAGAGTATGTGCAAAGTTAACCATTCGTCCCTCCAGTAAACACTGCGGTACATACACTGTACAAGTCCTGGAATATATTTGCATAAGGTGAATAGAAGATACAGGAATACATTTTAACTGTGTTATTTGTTTGTTTAGAGAACTGGAGGGCTTCTATGTTTGTCTTCTTTTTTTTTTATCTCATCCATAAATGGCCTGCGAATTTCGAATTTAATAGGTGCTTAATTTTTAAGTTTTTTTGTAAGTTTGTTTTTAAAAATATTTTTATCATATAAGAAATTAGTGGTTGACCTGTTTCAGTAACAGGATTGTCATGCTACTACGTTGCTTCATAAACTACAAGTATTTGTACCCACTATGGAGTGTGTGTTTATAACCCATGCTAAGTAGTCCATGGAAAAATGAAGTTTCTTCAGCCTTAATTAAAGTAGAACTACCAGAATTTCATTTACAGTAGCCAGGGACTTCTCACTATTTACGATTTACTTAAACAGAATGAATTTTTATTCCTACTTGCTATCGTTTAGACATACTAAACTGACTTTAAACTACTAGATGTGTTTTACCACTGTTCTTAAAACGATTAAGCTGAAGCACCTCATTTTTGTAAGAGGTGTCTACACTCGAGGTTTCTGTCATAACATCTGTGTCCCTCATTTAGACAAAGCTGTGTTCTTATCATTGCATTCCTTCCAGGAATGACAGTTTTACTGCAGTGGTACAAACCTGGTGTGTCAATGTTAGAAGCGCTTTGATTTCATTGAGATACTCCAATACTGATGAACTGTAGACAGAATGGTTATTCCACTTTGAATTAATTTCCTGTCTAGAATAGTTCATATTTAAACCCTAAAAGCTGAGTAAATTTGTTCATCTTCATAAAATTAAAAGTGAGTTTTTAACCTGTGTGATCTAACTAGAGGAAGAATTATTTTTCAGAACTCCAGTCTACTTGGCTAACAAGTTGAAAACCGTCGGGGAGTCTAGTCTCTGCTTTGCTAGTTCATATGACAAAAGTGAATTTTGTGTCTTCAGTAGAACTTGAGTTCATCTTAACTACCATGCCAGTTCTATACTACCAAGGCTTACAGGCACAATGTTTTGGTAACCCTTAAATATACAGTTATGCCAACACAAAAAATAACTGATTGATAGTTTGTCAGTGTTGTTTATGTGGGTGGTCTGGTTGTGTCTGGAAAGAAAGTGGTAGTGTCCTGCATTGTCACAAGGAATGCAGCTATGCAAACTTAGTGTGACAGCTAAGATTCTTCTAGTACAGGCTAGCTCTTAGCCAAATTAATTAAAGAATGTGGGGAAAAGACAAATGCCATGTGAGCCCTCCAGTTGCAACTAAACCCATATTATTCCAGTTTATTTGAAACTGAAATATTCAAATCAGCAACATAAATGGTTTATCTATATCAACACCTATTAAAACACCAGAAAAATAGTGCTAAATACAAAGTTTTATGTTGACTTTAACCAGCATTTGTGGTTTTTACTTTAAACTGAGGCTTTTTAAAAATTTATATGTGATACTAATAGTTCTTATACTGATACTATGGTTACTGAGTAATCACATCCTTACTCAAATAAGAGGAAATGGATTTTTGTCTCAATTGTATATTCAGCTCTGCTGGGTATTTTCCCTGGTGGGTTCTGTGAAACTGGAACATTACATACAGAATCCGAGTTGGACTGCAACAATCCCGTTGCACAGATGCTATGACTGCTTTTTATTATCCAGTTAAAGAGGAAAAAAAAATTACGTGACAGTGATTTTATCTTGGTGTTTTCAGACATGGTTTATTTGTTTAATGGTAGTTTTTGTTAGCTTTTCTAAAAGTATTGAAACTGTCTTTCCACACATTTCCAGGTGACGTAAATCCATTCACTGCATTAACCCTGTATATAAGCTACTTTCATAACTATGTGAAATAAACTCTTCTGTAAATCAAATCAGTGATAAATGAGTGCTACTCAGATCAGAAGCAGAAGAATCCTATTTTCTGAAATGTCAAGAAGAAGAAAATTGATGGTCAAGGTGTAATTTTAAGGTAGCTCCATTTTGCATATGGAAGACAAGCTCAGGGCTTGTTTACTTATGATGTAGAGTCTGCTAAGAACACAGGAATGAGAGTTGTGCGAGTGAAAGTATGAACAACCCTGTCTGCAGCTAAATTAACTTGCAGAGTAGACTGCTCAAAAAACTACACAAGCACTATGTTTTATAGTCTTCCAGCCAAGATTTTTGCTGTTCCATTTCTGTGCTAGAGCAGAAGTCGGGAAGGGGAACAAAAACAGCCTTGGTGCCCATTCTTAGCTGTGCCAAGGAATGGACAGACCCGGGTAGTCTGATCTCGCCCTTTATTTCTTTAACACCCTCAGGGAGGGAAAAAAGGCAGTATTGTTGCAGCACCCACACAAGAGCCCTGTGCTGTCCAAAGACATCTATGATGGAGGTATTAAAGCCTTTATCCTTAATCAAGTAAGATTACTTGATAGCACAAAATCTGAACTTTCACCTTTTCTCTGGTGTCATGACTGTGGGCATGATTTTCTACGCTTTAGCCAGGTTATTTTTTCACTGAATTTAACGGGAGAGTTACGCGAGTTAGAAGTTACACAACTGGATACTGGAGTTACTCTTCTGTCAGTAACTCAAGACCGAAACCATTACAATTTCACTGACTTCAGTGAAAGTACATTACGTTGGCCAGTAATAGTGCAGCTGAGAAAAGGATCAGTATCTGCATGTTTTCTACCATGTGATACTCCAGGAATCAAAACAAAAGAATGTTGAATAAAAAACCCACCTTTTTGTGTTCCTTTATTTTTTTAACATATTACTTGAATATGAAGGGGTGGATAGAGAAGTATTATGCAGTATAGTCACTGAACCATTTATATTTTTCTAGCTCATATGTATACCTCATGGGAGAGATGAAGACTTCTAATTTGTTGTACAACTTACTCAATTTTTATGTTCTTTCAACTGTTACAGTGTTAAGTTGTATTTTCACTTGGAATCAAGGTGTACTTTAGGTAATTTATTTTCCTTGTTCTGTCTCATAAAATTCAAATGACTAGAAGTCACTGGATAGTTTTACATGGGACCTTGCCTACACAGGAGAGTTTTATTCATGTTGATGCCAATGGCTTTACATTGCAATGACCTTAACCACTCAGGAATTATGAAAAGATTCAAAAAGTTCTGGTGATGAAATATTTCAATAATAGTATTTTCAGGCTTTTGCTAGAGATCATCAAGGGAGTTCTGAACCGAGACATTATGCTGTGATCTCAGCCAGGACCTTATGACAGGTCAATGGTAAGGGTATGAAATGCTTTTAAAAGAAAAAGAACCACCTAATCATGCATGATTCCTTGCTATTGAGGAGCTGCTCACATCTTTGTCATAAGCCATCACTTCTGCTAGCTGGTGACTTGGAGACCAGTAAGGCTTTTGATATGAGAACTTGTTAAAAGCCAAGGGCTTTTCTCAGCAAAAGAAAAGCCTATCTGAATTCCAAAGGATTAATAAATCATGGACCTGAAATAAGCACTCAGCCTTACAATCTTGTCTACAGTTGACTGCCTAGTACTGAGAATGCTCAACCTATTAACCTTGCAGGAGACACCACAATTGGTAAATATTTGTTTTTCAATTACATTTGTCTTAATTGCAAATAATCGCTTTGCATGCTTACAGCTACAGTTGGGTTGCTTTTGTCAGGTGCAACTTGACATGATTATGTTAAGTGGATGTGAATCAACAATCTTTCTGAATATGACTCCTGTATGGTAAAAATAGGGACTGTTAGGGGCCCAATTAAGAACTTATCACAACAGTAAGAATTTAATAGTTTACCTCACTAACCCCAGTCCTTGTAACAGTCAGTCTGGTTCCTCTTCCCGCTGCCTTACTGTAACATTTGGCATACCTGATTTTTAAAAGTCACCATAGAAAAATATTTACAAAGTGCCTTGCAAATCAAGAGCTAACCAGCACATGAAGTAAATGTCAAAGTGTCATCGTAGAAAATATTAAAACATTCATCAAATGCAGTAGTTTTAGACATTTTCCAACTATGAAGTAGCGTATTTTCAATGCTACAATATTTAAGGTGGTATCTTTGCAAACCTGAGGCCTGTGAAAATGTATAGAGCAGACGCAAATTTGTAATCCTGAACATACTAACAAATCATTGCAGGATTTCATTTTATTTTACTATATTTCACTTCCCCTCAGCTCCCCAAGAGATTAAAATGTAATGTTATATGCACAAATTCTTTAAAGTCTCTCTCAGACTGTTCTAATAGTCCAAGTCAGAGATGCCTTATCATTTATTTTCAGAAGAAACAGCTATGACATTTCAGTCATTCAGAATGTCAGGTGGGCAATATCAAAGCATCTTTCCTGGATGTTTCTCAGCCTTCTTAAGAAGAACCTTCTCAACCTTCCTTCATAGAGATCAGCATCACATTTTCCAGTGTAAAAGTATATGTATATTTGCAAATGCTACTACTATCTGCAAAATTAATGACTTAATAGCTTAATGGCTTCATGACTTACAAGCTCTGTAATCATCCTGTTGCAAGACTGCTTCCAAAAGATGCAGTTGCAGTTGTCTGACAAATAATTTACTACCTTGATGCACAATAGTTGACAAATTGTAATGGCTGAACTATCTGTGGGTTCCAGAGTTAGACAAGTATCTAAGAAATGGAGCAAGCAATATTGTTCTGGTTTCAGCAGGGATAGAGTTAATTTCCTTCCTAGTAGCTGGTACCAGTACATCTGGAACCGACTGCTCCAGGGGTAGAAACACAGCCCCACCATTTGCCATGGACTGATCCAGACTGCACTGGAACAGGGTGGAGCTCCAGAACACCTGCAACACATTGATGACATCATCGTGTGGGGCAACACAGCAGGAGAAGTTTTTGAAAAATGGAAGAAAATAGTCCAAATCCTGCTGAAACCCGGTTTTGCCACAAAACAAAGTAAAGTCAAGGGACCTGGACAGGAGATCCAGTTTTTAGGAATAAAATGGCAAGATGGATGTCATCAAATCCCAATGGATGTGATCAACAAAACAACAGCCATGTCTCCACCAACTAGCAAAAAGGAAACACAA
>NW_008825260.1:108435-140040 GCF_000699105.1 Pygoscelis adeliae
CGGCTTTCTCAGGACAGAAGCTGGGGGAGGGTGGCTGGGGGGGGCCGCTGCTCGGGGACTGGCTGGGCATCAGTTGGCAGGTGGTGAGCAGTTGTACTGTGCATCACTTGCTTTGTGTATTAATTATTATTATTATTATTTTATTATCATCATCATCATCATAATTTTATTTCAATTATTAAACAATTTTTATCTCAACCCACGAGTTTTTATCACTTGTGGTCTTCCAATTCTCTCCCCCATCCCACTGGGGATGTGAGCAGTGAGCAAGCAGCTGTGTGGTGCTCAGATGCCGACTGAGGTTAAACCACGACAAATATGTATAGAACTAAATGTAATAACCTATTCATCTGTTTTGATTGTTGAAAGATCTTGCAGAAACGGAACAATTAATTTCTTATCTCTGCGACTGTGCCAATGATGCCAAAATGCAGTGTTGTTTGTCCATAACAAAGTACTTGAAGGCAGTCCACCCACTCAAACTCCACTGATACAGAATGTTTCTGAGCAGCCCTGTGGTTTAAGTGCTGGCAGCAAATGCTCTAAAACCCACAATCTTTAGCAGATCTGGAGTAATAAGAATGAAAACTGGCAGTCCGTGTGGATGACTCTGCCTGAAGTAGCAAATAATCTTTGATTATGTTATGACGGGGGATGAAAAAAAGTAAAGAAGTTATTCCAAAGTCTACTCTGTGATTCAGTTTTGTGGTGGGGCAGGGAGGTTGTCACTGAGGTAGTGAATGCAACTGTATGGCTGCCAAGAATACAAGGAAAGTATCAAAAATAGTAATAAAAACATAAATGGTGCTTTGTGATTTCATAATAGTGTCATAAACTGTAACCATTCTTGAAATGTTCAAGTTGACTTAAGGACTAGGTATATGCAATCTTAGGTAGCAGCATATAAAGAAAAAGTGACACAGGGAAAAAAATATTTAGAGGAAGAGTGTTGAAGAGTAAACGTGTGACATTTACCATGCCAGTGAGATGCTGTAATCATTAATTTTATTTCTTGTTTTTTCAGTTATTATAGTAGACGTTTGAATACATCAGTTTTAAAGAAAGACCCTAGCCTGGAAATACCATCTCTGCACAATAATTATTATGCTATACAGTGTTTCTTGTAAGTGACTACGTACCTCAATTTCTGAGTCTGAACAGCAAGCCAAGTTCATGAATGTTAAATCCACACATATATCCTATATTGATGCTACTGAGAGGCGGAAAGAGAGCGATTAGTGAATGCAATGAATAAACAAGATCAAACTGTGAAAACTAACAGGATGCCTACCAAGGTACTTACTGGAAACCAAGAGATTGTGCTCAGGAGGTAAACACTGGGCCGCATCTGGGATTGCATCTTTCAAATTAGAGAAGCTGAATGGAGTTATAATAGTTAATGTGTGTCCAAGTATTTTCAACAGGAAAGGTCACAGAAACAGGGGCACGTTACCAAAGAGCAAAAAGGTAATGTAAAGCAATGGAGCAAACGGGAGAGATACCTTCTCCTTGTCCCTATTAAGAGTTGATAGAATATGTCTGTTTTGAGAGAATATTCAAAGAGTTTTCTTTTCTAAAAAGTATCATAAAATTTATCATTTTCAAAAGCAACGTGTATCTGTCCTCTGTTGTTAAAATTTGTGTCAGAATTTATCCTGAGCAGAGATTATTCTCCCTCTGTAGCATCTGCTACTGCAATTGTCAGAGACAGAGTTCGGGGATAACATGAACGAGTGGCTGGACCCAGAAGAGCATTTCTTGTGCTCCTAATTACTACATCCAACAGAATGGTGGGAGATCCTTTCCTGAGGCTAAGAGCGGGGGCACGGGGAGAGAACAGTAACACAAGACAGGACAGCTTCTGTCCTAGAAACCTACATTTACATCACATTAGATACAATTTGAGATCAAACCTTCACTGCTACTATAGCACTGCTCATTTGAGTTTGAATGAAGTTGAAGCAATCTGATGGCTGCCAAAAAAAAGAGAAAATATTATGATCATATATTGGAACAACTTTAGTGGTTTTACCCAGCACTATAAAGGCAAACAAAGTGAACATCTGTTACATTTAAACGTTTGCTTTAAAACAGAAAATTTCACACAAGCTCATACCATATACATGCATATATGTAAGGGTAAACTTCAACCCATTTCACTGAAGTGACTTCGCAAGGGATTTTAACCCATATAGCCTGTTTATACCGATACATAGAACAGCATCGGTGGATTTCAGGGTTTTGAATATTTGAATATTTCCTTCTGTACACCAGAAGGAAAATATGGGTGAGACTCATGTTCTTTGTCTGGTATCTTTGAGAAATCCTTCACAGCCTAGGAATTACACAAAATACTTTTTTCATAGGAGGTAGGAGTATGCAGAACGCTTTTCACCTGGCCCTGAGTAAAAGAATGTCTAAGAAATTCCTGAAGGAAAAGATTATAGACTTCTCTCTGTTATTTTTTATTATTTTTAAAGAGGGTAAGGGTGGTTTTAAAAGTAGACATTCCATTCAGCAAAAAGATGTGTTTTATAGTTGTGTAGTGTGTAGCTTTGGGTTTTTTAGGAAATTCTACTATTGTGTTGTTTGCACGTCACCTTTAATATAGTGATTCAGACATCAGAATCTTTGTTTAAAAAGTATTGTTCACATCAATGGACCCAAATTATTTTTAACACTCATAGATTTGAGAGCACTAGCTGATCTCAGCATTGGTACAAGCAGTTATTATGCAGATCTCTCCCTTTTACCTCTACCACTTTATCACACCTCACAGCTTCTTCCCTGCTCCAATCCTGAAAAATGAAACTCTTTTTTTTCTGGAATGCCTTTAAATATCTAACTTTTGTATGTGCTCAAAATCAACTGTATAATTTAGCAGCAAGGAAGAAAAGGAGAAGGAGACTTAGAACAGGACTTTTAATATCTTGAAAAACAAGTGACTGTTCAAACCTTGATACTGTAGGTTATTGCTTTTCCCCATCTCTGCTACTTGTTCCTTGCTTTGTGTTCATCTGAAAGGGAGAAAAATAGGTGATAGGTATCATTGACTCATTTGATTTCTCCTGCTATTGAGATTAATATTCAACTATTAACGTCTTCCTGCCATGCATTATTAATTTATTTATAAACAAATTATATTGCATTTTAGGGACTAAACTATGTCATTTTGATATGAAAGTCTGGATTTTTAAAACAAATTTTAAAAACTGATCTAGTTGCTTTATTTTCCACCTGCTTTTTAAAATTTAGCCTGAAGAGAGGCAGAACAGGTTAAAGGATATCTAGAGTGAGAGATGTTCAGACTTGGAGAATATGATCAAATTTACTCTAGACCAACAGTTCCCAACCAGTATAGGCAGTTTTTGCAACTTCCCCCATCCTACCTTTTGCATCTGCAATGCCTTCTGTCTTCTCTAGACACAAGGTGCTGCAGATCTGGGCAATGGGGAATGAGGGAGAGGCAGAACTGGTAGGGCTCATATAGCAGGGTGTCCTGGTTTCGGCTGGGATACAGTTAATTTTCTCCCTAGTAGCTGGTACAGTGCTGTGTTTTGGATTTAGGATGAGAATAATGTTGATAACACACTGGTGTTTCAGTTGTTGCTGAGCAGTGCTTACACTAGTCAAGGACTTTTCAGCTTCTCATGCCCTGCCAGCGAGAAGCTGGGAGGGGGCACAGCCAGGACCACTGACCCAAACTGGCCAAAGGGACATTCCATACCATGTGATGTCACACTCAGTGCATAAACTGGGGGTAGTTGGCCAGGGGGCGGTGACCACTGCTCAGGGACTGGCTGGGCATCGGTCAGCGGGTGGTGAGCAATTGCATTGTGCATCACTTACTTTGTATATTCTATTATTATTATTATTATTATTACTACTACTACTACTACTACTACTTTCCCTTCCTTTTCTGTCCTATTAAACTGTCTTTATCTCAACCCACAAATTTTACTTTTTTTTTCCCGATTCTCTCCCCCATCCCACTGGGGGTGGGGGGAGTGAGCGAACGGCTGTGTGGTGGTCAGCTGCCTGCCAGGTTAAACCACAACACGGGGTTTCTCCTCCTTGCTCTCTGGGAATGCTTTACTACTGTCTGGAGGAAAAAAGCAGTGCTGAGGGCCTTAGTGATGGGTGAAGAAGTGTCAGAGACACAGCACTGCCTTCCTATTCTCAGCCTGTGAACCTACAGGATGTTCTTATTAAGAGATGAGAATAAAAGAGGCATCAACGGCTACACTGTAAGAAAATAATTGGCTTCATGACCAAAGGGGTCGTGGGAGATATGATATATCTTGCTGTTAGAAATGGATTTGACATTGTTCCATATTGCAAGCAAACAATAGACTAGAGTCTAGAGGCAGAGTGAAGAATGACTCTCAAAGATGAGTTCCCAGTGTTTTGCTTCAAACTGAGAGGGAATTTTAAGTTAGGTTCCAGCAGAGTCTGTCCTAAGGTCATTTCTATTTAATATTATAATTAAGCACTTGGATAGTGGAAAGGAGAATGTGCTTACAAAATTTATGAGTAAGAGCAAGCTGGAAGAGAGGGAAAGTACTGTAAAGGGCAGAACTATCTTAACAAATTGGAATCATGGTCCACAATTGGGAGGATAAATTCACTTAAAAGATCTGGAAAATCAACACTTACGAAGCAGAAATCAGATACACAGAAACAAAACGAGGAATGACCATCTGTCAGTTATACAGCAGAAGGAATCCAGAGCTTATTCTGGATAGCAAGATAAATATAAGCCAATAATACAGTAGTATCACAAAAGAGTGAAATAATGTAGTTTTGGGGAGATGTTTGCAGGAAGGTTATAAATGAGATAATGAAGCAAATTTTTCTGGTATGCTCAGCACTGGTGAGACCTCAGCCGGAACGCTGTGTCTGTTTTTTTTGCACCACGCTCTAAAAAGATGTAGACAAACTATAGGAGGTGCAGAAGAGATCAACAGAAATGAGAGGTTCAGTCTGGATGGTTTCCCAAGGACTCATCTAGCCCTACATTTCTGTGAAATAATCTTTGAAAGTTTTATCTTGTGTTTGCCAAATGTACTTTGCGTACTGTACTTTTGTAACTTTCCTGTCTTCACCAAGATTACATGATTGTAAGAGCCAGTTTGTCCATTGCAACTGTTTGAAACATGAAATCCTAATTTAGTTGAAATCAGTGTGAGTTTTAATACTGGCTTCACTGAGACCAGGATTTGGTCTGAAATGTTTATCAAAATGCAACATTTACTTCTCAGTTTTATTTTGTACTGTTTTTTTATTCTGAAGTTTATAGTAAACATTAGTTGTGCATAAGAGTAATTATTGTTATGAGCATGAAGGAATAATTGGGTCTAGATGAATAACTGTAGGGTTGAAATTCAGCAGATTCTATGTTTAAACCTTCTTCATGGTTGCCTTTTTGCCCTGGCCATGTTCTCTATGCCCTGAATTTAATCTCTTGTGAAACAATGATTCATAGCTACTTTTTGAGGATTAATTCTTGTTTGCATGGATTTGAATAAGAATTATGCTAAACATTTTTCTACAGTGATGTCATTTGTTACATTTTCTATAACCATTCTTTATTCTTTGAAATCCATTAGAAAGTGAAGTAAACTCATAATTAAGATTAGGTATGCACTCAGCTGTTCAACAGCATTTGGTAGATTACAACTATCACAATTTCAGGAATTGTGGTTTGGAGATTTATATGGCTGGAGAAATGGGCCGACAGGAGCCTCATGAAGTTCGACAAAGGGAACTGCAAAGTCCTGCACCTGGGGAGGAGCAACCCAGGCACCCCCAATGTGTGCTGGGGCTGCCTGGCTGGAAAGCAGCTTCATGGCAAAGGACCTGGGAGTCCTGGTGGACACCAAGTGGAACATGAGCCAGCAATGTGCCCTTGTGGCAAAGGCGGCGAATGGTATCCTGGACTGCATTAGGATGAGTGTTGCCAACAGGTCGAGGGAGGTGATTCTTGCCGCCTACTCAGCACCAGTGAGGCCACACCTGGAGTACTGTGTCCAGTGCTGGGCCCCCCAGTACAAGAGAGACATGGACATACTGGAGAGAGTCCAACGAAGGGCCACAAAGGTGATGAAAGGACTGGAGCATCTCTCCTGTGGGGAAAGCCTGACAGTGCTGGGACTGTTCAACCCAGAGAAGAGAAGTCTCGGGGGGGATCTTATCAATGTATATCAATACCTGAAGGAAGGGTGCAAAGAGGACGGAGCCAGGCTCTTTTCAGTGGTGCCCAGTGACAGGACCAGAGGCGATGGGCACAAACTGAAACACAGGAGGCTCCGTCTGAACATGAGGAAACACCTTTTCACTGTGAGGGTGACAGAGCACTGGCAGGGGTTGCCCAGGGAGGTTGTGGAGTCTCCATCCTTGGAGATAGATATTCAAAAGCCATCTGGACATGGTTGTAGGCAACTGGCTGTAGGTGACCCTGCTTGAGCAGGGGGGATGGACCAGATGACCTCCAGAGGTGCCTTCCAACCTCGACCATTCTGGGATTCTGTGATTCTATGAATACCTTGGAAATAGAAGTAACCTTCATCTAAATATTGGTTGAAAGAAGAGGGCACTACAGAGCCAAACAATATACAATATTAGCAAAAAGCATATGGTTAAAAGAAAAACAAGTTAGTTTTTGTACTTCTGTGAACGAAGAACCCTGAGTGCAATTATTACCTTGTAAGAATATTCATCCCATCAGTAATTTTGTTAAGAGATGTCTGGGAATCTTTTCATCTCCTAGATGGCCATTTACTGTCCTTGCTTCTTTTACATCTAACATCCAATTTAATCACTTGTCTGTTTCTTCTGAGCTTTACTCTGAAATTCATACTCTCCCTTCCCGAATATAATACCTTTGTTTTATATTTAATTTTAAATAAAATTACTAATGGTGTCCTTTTCATAATAAGTCCTCATGCTGTACTATCTCTAGATAGTACAAGATAGTAAAAGATTAAATATTTAGTTATCTCTCTCTATTTACTTTGCCAAACTCCTTTAAAGAAGGTTTTTATTTATTTTGATATTATGTTTCCTAAAAATAAGAATACATGACCACCTTTGTAGTTTGTGTAGCATGGAGTAAGATTGGTTATAGATTTCTTTGTCATGTATAGTGTTGGCTGTAAGACAGACTATTCATTCATTCCATTAGACTATCTGCCCTGTTGTCGTGGGTCATTTAACATGTACCATAGGATTCTCAGTGATTTTTTTAAAAGTATTATTATTTTTGAACAATTTAAGCAATATCAGGTTTTTGTTAGGGAGGTGTCTAATCTATTTCATCTACCTACTATTGCAGGCCTTTCTATATCCTTGTAAGGTTTCCTACTTAGAAATTCAAAGGTAGACAATTCTCCAAGGCTTAAAACTGTTTTACCATATGTTTTTCTGAATAGAAGTCCCAGTCCATAAACACAGTTGTCTTTGAGATTCTATTTTCCCTCTTCCACCACCTGAAGTTAACATTGTACACCAGGCTACGCAGTGAGTATGTATTTTTAGCTCAGACTAAATGTCTCCATTCCGTTTCCTTACAGACACTTCTTTTCAAAGTTATCCTTGAGGGATTACTTAGTAAAGTTTTAACGTTGCAAACTTTGTTCCAAGCAGAATTTACACACCTGAAAAGCAAACTGCAAATGTCAAAGATCTGTTAAGTCTGCTGAATAGCTTAAGAACCTAGAACAAGTGGAGCATTTAGAACATGAACTACGAATTAGCCTTTTATCATTCTCGCTCATGCCACTTACAAGTCCTTCTGTGTCTTCTCAGGTGCCTCCCTTAGAGACCCTTTGGGTTTTTCTGAAGACATATCTAGAGATCATAGAAAGATGTGATTGCAGCAGATGTCAGCATCCCTAACCCAGAGTAGTTGCCTATTGCAATACAGGCGGGCAGTGCGATAACTGGCCTGAGTAAATGTCCTCTGCTCCATGAGGGTGAAGTGTGTGCTGCTGCAACTTCACTGCTGTGGATGTTCAAACCCTAAACTATCAGTAAGCATGACAATCCTATTCCTTGGCTGCTGTGCAGACCTATCTTTTGTGTATGTAGGGTTAACCACACTATAATTACATCTCTCCATCTAGAAACAAGGAGGGGTTTTAAATGTTTATACATTTAGGATATGTGGCTATTTGTTAGTTTGCCATTTACTAAATAACTGTCCACAGCTAGGCAGGTCCATGGTCTGAAGGATTTGTCCGTTAACTGGGCTGTCATAAAGTGAGGAAGCAATAGAGTGAAACTAGTTTATATATGATGCAAGAAGAACACTAAAGTATGCATGTTAATATCTAGCATGATAAATGTTTCTTCTTCCATAGCTGATGGTGACATATTAGTGAAATATACAGAATTTTAATGCTGAATTCGCAGTTCACTTCTTCAGATAAATGTAAAATCTTCTTACGGCAATGTTTCTTTGCTTATCCTTTATGTATGCAATTTGCTGCATTTTGAAACTCATATTTATCATAGAATTGAATGCATACTAAAATAAAACAGAACGTATCTGCATTCATCCATCACCGTGATATTATCTCATGCAGCTCCCCACTTCCCTTTGTGTCTCCAATGCCAGAGAACCTTACTTTATTATTTATTGACCCTTAGTATCTGGCCTTTGTCTCATAAATCATGCTGACAATGAGCTAAATCCAAAATACATTCTATCTTAACAACAGATTATGTTTTGCCCCTTTGGCACAGTTAGAAAGTACATAAGAAAACACAGATTTTAATTTTGTAATTTTTCTTGGGTTTCTTTTTATTAATCCTATGATCTTTCTCACACTGGCCTGATTACCATCTCATTTATATCAATATAATTCCACTGAAAATGATTAGTCCCAATATTTACTAATTTTTCTTAATTTCCTTGACCCCCCCCAATTTCTGTTATCTGTAGAAAATCCCACTGATATTTGTTCATTAAGCTTTAGCAAGTGATTTAGGGTAAGAGTGATTTACTGTATTTCTCTTTTTCTGGTGGTATCTATTAGTTTACTTATATTGTTGTATTATCAGGAAAGCACCAGTGTTTTATAGTACAAATACACAGTAAAAGTATGGTCCTTTCCAACAAGAGATCAAAATCTCAGCATTGGTTCGGAGTTCCAGCTATGACTGACAAAGTATAAAAATTTTAAAATACAGTATGAGAATAAATCTGTAGGCAGCTGGCATAAAGTATACAATAATATCAGACAATATAGCCAAACTGCAGCACACCTGAAAATGTAAATAATTGTTATTAATCTCCTATAGCAAGTACTGGAAATTCCTAATGTTAATCATACCATAAATAGACAGTCATTCACTATATCCCAACTAACTTTTTGCTCTCTTCTGCTTCGGCAATCAAAGACGGATCTCTGCTTTGTTCAAGGAAATGTGATTTTTATATTCTTGGCATAACTAGATAACCTTAAACTCTATCTCTGATCCTAATGGATATGTCCTGAAAGAAATTGAATTTTGTTCCTCTACTAAATGGTCTCAAGTTGTGCCAGGGGAGATCTAGATTGGATGTGAGGAAAAATTTCTTTACTGAAAGAGTGGTTAAACATTGGACCAGGCTGCCCAGGGAAGTGGTTGAGTCACCATCCCTGGAGGTATTTAAAAGACGGGTAGATGAGGCGCTTAGGGACATGGTTTAGTGGGCATGGTGGTGTTGGGTCGACGGTTGGACTCGATGATCTTAGAGGTCTTTTCCAACCTTAATGATTCTATGATTCTATACTTCAGGCCGATGTTATAACATTATCTTGTAATTCTTTACTACCTTTCATCTAAGATTATAAAACATACTTGCAAGTATTGTTGAAAGAATATTACTAATACTGCAAAGCTAAGCACAAAAAATTACACAAAGCATTGCTCGTGTTGTAACAGAGCAATTGCCTTTAGCCGTATGATACGGTTTTTAATTGCACAGTCACACTATTTCCTCACAAGGGTCATGCTGCAGTCAGGAGAAAAATGGGTGGTGCTTCTTTGTGAGGAAGCATTTGATATTGCATTTCCTCCTAAGGGTTTGAGATACGGCCCTCTAAGTTATTGCTGACTGTACATCAGGCTGTCAGTCAGCTTGCTTTTGAATATCAGTTTGTTACCTAATTCTGAACACATCTTTCACCTTTCAGAAGCCTAAGCTGTGTCACCCCAGGTTTCCAACTTGAAATCTTCCAGATGCCAACTGTCAAAGAACAACCACTATTCCTAAACGAGCCAGGGCCCCCAGCCACGTGCAGTATGGCTGGCGTGAGGATGACTGATGCACAGATTAACAGTGAAAAGGCAAGCAGGAACAGCTTTTGAAACAACTCTCGTCAGGGCAGCAGTGTGTGGGTTTACATCATGGGACTCTCCTTTCTCTTCTTGCAGTCTTCAGACTAATTAACCATGCAGTTTTCCATCTCTGCAGCAAGCGAGAAAGGATGCTACAGAACGCAGGCTCAATCGCCACACTTACCCTGTGCCCTAAGCATTGTGCGGGTTATACGATCATTTAATTAGAGACTATATTAATGTAAATAGGCACAACAAGTGGGAATTAAGGCATCACAGGCAATCCTAATCCTGGTGTTTCAAAACTTGTAAAAATGCTTTATTTTTTTTTATTAAAGACATTTTACTTTTTTGTTTTTAATGTGCATTGCCTGTGGTTTTATCAATGCATGTTAAATAAAAAGAAATGTCATCGCTGACATCTAGAGAGGTCATCAGCAAAGCAGTAACTGCTATGTTAACTGTAGAAACTCCTGCCAACTCCAGCTGACAAGCCAGCTCATATCAGCAGTGGCTGTCATCCTTCACATGGGCCATTTCTAGCCTTGTTTCAAAGACAGTTGGTAACGGCAGAGTAACAGCGGGACCTCAGCGGTTTTGTCTCACCTTAAAATCCCCCTCATTTTCCTACTTAGGTTGCCTTCCTCAGCCCCAGCCCTCACTGCCTGTCCTCCTGCAGGGAGGGTGCAGCGTGGATAATCTCTATTCTATTCTTCAACTGTTGTCCTTACTCAGCATCCCAGCTGCTCGCCTGAAATCCAGTGAGTCATTTTCAGCATCAGCATCTACTCCCTTTGCTTCTTCCAGATCTGCAGATATATTTATGCTGCACACTGCAGTGCAGTGGATGCATAAATCACCTACTTATACGTGTATATGCGCAGGTACTGCGAGTATCCTGGTGGCAGCAGCATGGAGCTCAGATAGGTTAATTTTTCTTGCCAAGAATTCTCCTTTTAGAAGCTGGTCTGCTTCTGCTGCCTGGTTATACACTTGGCTGCACCTGTTTAAAGTATCCTGAAAGAGTATGCATATCCAGTGCTAGGATGACAACCACCGTCAATGATCTTGTACCTCACAGAGACTCTTTGATCTAGAAAAGAGTATTTTTGTAGTTGGCAGCCAATACATGTTTTAAAATCAAATGCTTGTTTGATGAAGGGGAACACTGCGTGTGTCTTTTGATATTCTGTACCTGGATTCATCACTGCTTACAGTACATGACAGGTTTTGAAAAACAAAGCTGCTATGGCTTTCCTTTCTGTACTACTGCCTACTGGGATTGCAGATATTATAAAGTTATTCTTGGAGCAATTAGAGCAGTGGCAGTAAAGATAATACCTTTGAATCTCTGCTTTAAAATTCTGCATGAATATAGTTATAGTCTATAATTTTACGTAGAAGAGACTATATGGCGCCACTAAGCCACACTGACAGTGATAAATCTGAAAAGATATGAAGAATTTATCTGAAAATTTCTGAAGTCAGAAAAATTCTAAAAAAAGAAAATAAGATCTCAGAGAAACCCTGCTCTTCAACAAGAAAACTTTTAATGGAAGGTGTCACGTCCAGAAACTAAGTAAATGAAAATAAAAAAAAATGCAAGAGGAGTGTTAAGAAAATAGAAACTTTGATGGCTGAGAGACAACTCAGTATTCCAGTTTAGAAGAAAATACGTCACTGTGACATAAGCCTGACTTACAAAAGAGATTTCCACTAAAATTAACAGCAGTAAAATAATTAATAATGGTGGTATCTGGATTTCCAAAGTTATGTTTCAGAACTTTTTACAGCACCATTGTATCTGTCAGAGCTCCTGTTTCTCTGAGGCTGTTGATATGAACGTAGGTAGGCCTGGCAAGCACTTCCTGGGACAATTTGGCTACTCTCTCTCCCTAATGCAGATCACCACGTATGTTATCCTTTAATTTACAAATTTATCAGTTTTCATCTTGAAATGATTTACCTTCTTCTGTTACCATTACTCCCATTGAAAGGCTGTTCCAGAGCCTCAAAACTCTCTAAGGATTAAAAATATTTTTCTAATTCCTAGGTTAAATGTATTCACGATCCATTTATACCATTTTACTTTTCTTATAAAATCCCCTGTCCTTTAGGTTGTATCTCTTTCTGCAAAATGTCATTTACGATCCGATTTCTGTGTGGTCATTTTCCCTGGCAACCTTCATTTTTGCAGGCTAAGTACACTGCACTCTTTCAGTTGCATGTCCGAGAGGGGCTGTGTGCTCTCTTTGTCACCCGAGTAGCCGCGGTCCCATGTGAATTCATCTCTCCTGAAGAGTACACAGAGGGTACACAGCATTTGACATGAAAATTCAGCATTTTTAAAAATAGTAGTGTTCAGGTATCTTTGCCGGAAACGCCTCCCTTTTACATTCTTCGTGATACTTGCCTTTTTGACAGCTATGCACATTTTGCCTTATAGTTTGAGTGGCTGATAGTTTTCTGACAGTTTTCTCTGACTGTCTTAAGTGTTTCTTTTCTTCTGGTATTTCCAGCTCTCAGCACATCGTGAAGATTCTTCTTGTTGCTCCCCAGCAGCATGACAGAGCATTTACACTACCACATTTCATTCCATTTTATTATGCTGTTCATTAAGGGCATCCAAATTTTCCTAGTCTATAGCCCAGTCTGTCTCCGGGTTGATGACCAGCAGATGTTGTTACTGCCAGAAAGCAGAACCAGAACCCCAGACCTTAACCAAAAAAGCAGCTTGAATCTCTATTTTTTGAATTGGAACAGAACCCAAACCTTACTGAGGTGGCCTTAAACCGCAAGTGAGTTTTTTTGTTGTTAATGCTTTGACTTCCATTTTTTGAACTTTTGTTACTGCAGGACTTCAACCAGCACAAGCCCTGCTTTTGTACCACGGTGCTACCCTGTGCTGCTCGACAGGCACCAGCAGGACCTCTTCATCCCCGTGATATCCAGGATGAACTCTAATTAAACTGTGCCTGGCAAGAGGGGGCTGGCCACTGCTATGAATTCTCTTCTGCCACTACTGCTAGCAGTGCTCTGCGGAAGCCTACTGGGCTCCATCAGCCTGAAGTTCCCCAGCAATCCCACCTGCGTACTTCACCGGGTAGCACTGTGGGGGTTTCTATACTTCTTCGCATATGTACATTTGACGTACGTGCATACATATATTAGTTCAGTACCCTGTGTATGCAGGAGCAAAATCACAGGGGAAGGAACATCCATCTCCTCCTCCTCCAGCATCTCGCAGGCGTCACTCATGCATGCAGTCAAGTGCAGCATCGCGAATTCATTCTAGCTCCTCAACTGTATTTACCAGGGCTAGAGGGGGAGGCTGGTGTGCCTAAGCTCTGACAGCAAGGAGACTTATCTTTGCTAGTTCTTTAGGTACAGTACATGTTCTTACCAATTCCTGCCTTCATTATTTAAAAATAATGTTTCCACATTTTAGAAATTTCCTTTACAAGCGTAAAGGTAGAATTAAAATTCTGATTTTATTTTGAAGTATTTATTTTTTGGCTTCTACTCTGAAGACAGATTATACAAAAGAAAGTAGATTTAATGGAAATTTTTTCATTCCTACAGTTGTGGAAAACACGGGGATCTTTTCTTTATCCTCCTGAGAAATCTGACTCTAACTGCATAATTAGGTGGCTGTTATAAAATGAAAAATTGCAGGATCAAAAGAGATGTACCCGGTTTTATACTTCATCCAAGTAAATATTCTTCTGGTCTAAAGTTACACAGGATGTAGCAATAAAGTATGGTAGAAATTCAATCAGTCCTTGGGTTATGCATTTGTATGTCAGTGCATCTCTTATTGATACAGGCAGTGAGTGTATCTCTAACTACCTACAGATACGTTATGAAATCTTGTATTTATAAAACCTGTAAAATTCTTTTGCTGTGACCATGGCTGCCTTGGTGCATTATATGTGACATGAAGGTGAAGGTCAACTCTTGTTTTCCATGGAAAAAATGGGAACCTGACATGACCTGATCAATGAAAAATATTTAACTAATGTTCTCTAGGTTTATTCTGCTGAACAATACTAAAGTTGATAAACCATTGACCAGATATTTTTTCTCCAAGCAGTTGTTATACAGCACTCAAGCAATTAATAAAAAACCTACGTTTAAAAGAGCCATCTCTTAATTCACTGAACATTACCAAACACGTCATTTTAGCTTTATTTTCCCCTTTCACAGTGGTGAAGATCTGTATGCCCTGGTAGTTATTGCCATGTTTATTGACAAAAAATCTCAAAATAACATCTAAACATGATATAAACAGCACATAGGGGGAGAAATTACAGTAATTGACACAACAGATGGCTAGACAGCATTTTGATCTTCTAGTTACCTGCTGCCAAAGTCAATCCAAATAACATGGTTCTAAAACACTATGAGCCACACGGGAGAGAGAAAATAAGTTGATCTGTTAGTTGACCTAATGAAATCGCCTTTCCTGGTGATTGGTATTCCACATCCGTGTAGTTCTCCAGCTTCCTTCTCCTCCATATCTCCTCTGACCTCCCCTCCATTCCCTCTCCTCTTCCCTTGCAGCCACCAAGGACGTGGGATGGCACATGGCACGGCTGGTCGCGATCTAAACAGACTGTGGACTCATGCTGAGTGGGGGCACTAATTAAGATGCCCTTTCTATTAGGCTTTTCTATCCAGCTGCCAATTATCAGAAAATTTGTAGGAGCTTACCAGGTTTGAGATCTCTGTCCATCTGTTAGATTTGTCTGAAGTGGGCCAGTTGATTCCGTCATTATCAGGGATCAGCGGAGATACAGGGGAGCCGAAGAAGCCTTGTTTCCTTAGGACAGCCACTTAAAAATCACCTGAAAATGAAGTCGTTTAAATTAAAGGTTTTGGTTTTTTCTTCCAGTTAAATAAATACGTAACTGCGGGGATGGATGTGAACTGGGACAGACACCGAGTCCTTAAAACTTTGACAAAACCAAGCAAAACAACCTCCTTCTGGAACAGATGATGGCAGCAATTCCTAGTCCCGGACTGCCCTAATGAAAGCTCAGAGTTTTGAGACAATCCACCCAGAAAAAGCAGTAAACTTCTTGCATTTACTCGGCAAGGACAGCTCTTCAGAGAATTGTGCAGTGAATAATGTTCATTGTAGTCCTTATAACTCAGCTGCCTGCATTTCCACTGGAAAAATAGTTCTATTCTTTCCATCAATCTTATCCATAGTAAATTGTCCTTTTCCATGTAATATTCTAATTTTTCCTGTTGTCTTCATTGACATACGTAGAACAGTCTTATAGCCCATCATGGAGTGGGGTGGATCACGGTATTACTAATCTCACAGAAAACTACCAGTACTGCAATTTTCATTTGCAGAATCAGGAAACATCATCTGGGAAAATCAGTGTGGTGGTGCAATTTGGACGCTGGACAGAAGAGGGTACCCTTTAGATAGCTGAAGATAAAAAAAAAAGACCTTGGCTACGGACACTGAAAACAGCCAGAGGTCGGCAAACTCCCAATGCAGAAGGAAAACTTTTCCAGTGCAGCAAGGCTGTACAAGCCCACGCAGCCTGCGCTGAATAGCCCGGAGAAGGGCTCGCTCACATGCCGCAAGCTGCTTGGACATTTCAGTAAAGACTGCCATAGAGCTCCACGTGAACAGCAGGAGTATGAAATTGCTAGTCCCCGGACTAGTGTTTTGATGTAGACAGAAATCCCGAGTACAGCGTGTTGGGAGCAAGCTATGCTGGTAATATTTCTGCTGCATTCAGAAGGCGGCGGCAAGCTTATAGATTTAATGTTTGATACGCGCACCGGAGCCTCCATACTGTTCGAATCAATGCTTTAGGAGGTTGTCACTTACTCAGTCAAGCCTGTATCTCACAAACCACCTGAGGAAACAAATCCTGTGCTTGGCTGCCTGCGTGCAAATGTGATTTTTGACTCATACTGCTGGATTCCCTGACGTGTATACTCCTGCAGGGGGTAAGTTTGTATTGGCTGCACTGAACAAGCAAAAATGCTTCCACATTGTAAAACATAAAATCCCATAACATTGATTCAAGTTTAATCAATTACACGAGGTAGTTCAGGGAGTAGTTACAGCTGTGCGAAGCATTTTACTCAGAGTTAGAATTTGACTTAGTGTGATAACCAGGCAATAAACTCTGAGTCAGCTGTCAACTTCTGTAGAAATGAGGCATCGCCAGAGCTTAAAGATCTGCTCTGAACATTTCTATCAAATAAATCATATCTCCTGAGTGAATATTTCCACTGTTTTTGACAAGAAGGAAAGAAAACATTGTCTTTGGGTAGATCTAGGGAAGCTAAATAAAGCTGTAATGGTTGCAAGCCAACCATGTCTTCATACAGAATTAATGCAAGTTCAGGGTGCAAAGATGCTTTTAAATCTTGATTTACACTTTGTGTTTTGCAAATTAACAGAGCCCTCACAGCCCTCACATGATCCTCATTGGGTCATTTTTGTGTCTAAAACATATGCCATATGTTTGAAACTGAATCTAATGCTTTTAAAGAAACTAATGATCAGTGTTTTCAATAAGCAGCCTGGAATCTGGTGTTAGCTGATGAGTCATGAAACAAGAAGAAGAACATTTACAGGACATACTACAATATATCAGCTCAGCAGAATTGAAATTTCAGTTTTTCAAATGATGCTTCAGATAGAATTGTCTTTTCAGGGGAGCATACTTTCTCCGCTGGAACTGAACCAGGTGCAGGACAAGCTGCTGCTATGGTTATGCAAGCCCCACCACTAAGACCATTACAAGTATTTTAATCTTCCTTAATTCTTACATTACGGTACAAAAACTTCATTCCAAGCTATGTTTCATCTGTAAAACTGTTTAAAGTGTGAAGTATAAAGTGTGTCCTGAACAAACGTAGCACAGCTTCATTTTGAATTGGTGAAAACCGTAATTACGAGTGACCGGAGTTTATAATGTCATGTTACTTTATCTTTGCTGAATGAGGTGGACATGCCTCGGGGTAGTGTTTTGTAGCTACATTTACCCAAATACATGAGGTCAACCCTGAGAAGACCATTATGGGCTCTTTGAGAACAGTTACAGAAGCCAAGGGAAAAGTATTCCACCCTTGGAGAAGAAATGCTGGCTTGCACAGGAGTGATAGGTAAAAGGGCACCCTGTCTTTTGGCCATAAACTTAGCTTCACACGGATCATGTTCCTTTGCCCATTATTGTACAGTTAACACTGAAAAGACTCAGAGAAGTGCAAAGTAATATTATTTTCTTTATATGTGACATAGAAAACAAATCAGGAGATGAAACTGTGATGTCTGACTGCTTGTTTTGCTCATCTTTGTATTCCCCAAATACACTGAATACTCAGAAGTACTGTCTTCTATTATGGAAGCAGTTGAACAAATCAGATATGTCTTTGCTGCAGTTTCAGAAGAATAATATAAAGCTACTTGTTTAGTCTGTCTTGTTGAGCCAAAATTACATGACATCCTGACAGCAAAATAGACTAATAATCGTAACAAATCTAATTCATCTCTGCTATACTTTGCACTGGACTGAACTTTCTCTGCAAGACAGGGGAATAACTCGTAAATGTATTATTCTGGAGGAATTAGAGGCAAAATCAATACACTTTGCTCACGATGCACATCAGTGGGTTGTCATAACAGTGATTATAAGTTCTCCATCAGTAGCCAGGGCTGGATGCTCAAGCTACTCTAAAAGTTTCTCTCACCTGACAAAACAAGCGTGAGTTAGTGCAGGCCGATGCCACCCTATCTTTTTATTTGAGCGAGCGTAGGAAAAGCTGGCAATCGACACTATAGACCTTGTTGCTCATTTGCCATTGATGGATGCTATGATGCCTTATTAAATGACTTCTTCAGAAATGGCCAGAAGTAGCCTCTATCACAGGTCCATCTGCATTGGTCATGACTTTCCATTTACTCTTTTCAGCAGAGGAAGAAGCTCAGAAAACTAATGTCCACAAACAGGTGACAATTCATATCTTCGCAACGTCAATATTTTTCCTGAGGAAAAGAGGACTCATTGTAAGTAGACAACAATAAGCATTGTATCCTCAGGCTAATGAAGAACTGAATGCTACAATAAAGCTTTGAAAGAAAGATTAGAGACTGCTAAACCGAAAGGAAAATGTGGGGAAACTTTCACTTCAAATTTCCTAAAAATACGAATGGCCAGGTGCAATGCAGGAAAGCTGAGGGAGGTTTTCAAAGCAGAAGGTAAATGCTGTTCTGTTACAGGTACTTGGAGTAGAAACACCAGCGTGCTAAGATTCAAGACAAACCATCCAATGGAAACAGGAAAAATGAAAAATGTTAATAGATTAGTTTTGTGCTACCAAGGGTCTGCAATTTGCAAAGAATCTGTTTGTGAGAATACAAAACCCCGTTAGAAGAGGGGATCACAGTTTACGTTACATCTCAGTGCTGTTTGAGGGGGAAAAGGGCTCTATTATTACCGCTTCTCTGATGGATAAATATGAAGAGTTTTTCACTGCGCATGTCTTACCTGTGGCAACGCGGAGGCATTTTGGCGTGTCCACCTGTAATCCTGTGCTTTGTGTTAGTCTTTTGAGTGTAAGATGCACAACAGGAGTTGGAGGACCAACATCCTGCCAAACCTACCTGATCACCTCCATGAGGTATAAGCAGTGCTGTGCGAGTCCCGAAGGAGCCTTTCGTGGGAATTATTTAGTTCTACATCAGCTTGTCAATTTGTTTCTTAGTTACCTGGCTACTTATTTCCTGGCTGCATAATTAGTGAACACTAATGGGATAAACTTCTGAAACTTCTCCTCCTTTCTACATGGCTAGACAACACATAATCATGTTTAAAATCTAACAGATTAGTAGCACTCGAGTAATGCTTTTTATCTGCTCTCCTACTGTTTGTATCATTCTTTCCCTTCAATAGCTTTTGTATCTATTGGCCAATGTAATGCAAATTTGGCAGAGGAGTAAAGGATTATAAAGATATGAAGTTCCTGTAAGCTTTGGGCAAATGGGTGCCCCCAGTGAAGGAAGGGCTGACGTGTGCCTGCAAGAGTTACCTGCTCTGGTTAATCTCCTGCCACCCCCTCAGCACAGGTGGCCAGTCAGCGCACTCGTAGGGCAGTCACATCCTACAGAGTCTTGCATAGTCAGAGATTCGGAAGCATGGTGGAGGCGAGGAGGTAATGTGGGTTGGGAACTCAGGCTTTTAATACAAGTGAGGTCTTGTAGACACAGTGAGGGCAGCCCTGGTGTTTTCTGAGCGGAGGATGCACGGGGTGGAGGGAAGGAATTGTAGTGTATGCGAATCCATAATAGACCAGGATTCGCTAATTCCACTGCTTGTTGAATGACCTCTCATATTAAGACAACAGTAATGAAATTACACAGAGACGTCCGTAGCGATGAAACAGGTCCGAGGCCAAGCTGGGAAGTCAAATCAGCCGGGCAATCATGGGATCAGCAAAGGATATAGCCTGGCACAGCCGTATCTGTAACGCAACTCAGGCAAGGACTGATAGCAAGGGCCTGAGCTCAAATGCAGCTCCTGAGCCAAGGGGCAGAGGCCCCAGATAACACGTCTCGCAGCTCTTTCTCACACACCACTTTTCAAAGCAGTCTGATCCAAAGTTACACAATGCCACCATATCAAAGCTGACCTTGAAGAGTGGCAGCCAAACCCCTGGGTGGGGGGCAAAGGGGAAAGAGATTGTAGCGCCTGTTTGTGCACTCAGGGCCTGATGGTACACAGTGAAGTAGCTTTAAGGATGTGCGTTGTTGGTTTGGGGTTTTTTTTTTTTATTTGGATTTTTAGACTTGAGCTCCTAAATCTGTTGTTTCTGGAGAAAAATTGCACAAAGGGCTGAATTCTCATTTAGTCAAAAAAACAGTGATCCAGCTGTGGTTTCTCATATGCAGATAAATTTGGATCCTATCCTAGTAAGACTTTCACCACATCTAGTAACTACCCTCCATACCTAGCTTTGTCTCTGCGGCTTCTCAGTTGGTGACCCGTTGTTTATAAGACAAAGACCACCTGGTTGTCAGAAAAACTAGCTAGAGCTGCAGCAGAAAAAGCAGAATCAGAAGGTGGATGGGTTACTTCTGACCAGCCGTATTCATAGAAAGCAAGCTATTGCGGGACACCTTGAGGGAGCTGTTTGAAGTAAATGTGCTGGCTGAACCGTGTGGTACTTGGTGTAGATCCTTGGGCAGAAGCGCAGGTATCTGAGTGCCTTTGTGTAGACAAGTTCTGAGTCATATTCATAGAAGTGTTCATCATTGAACGTTACTGGAAAGAAAGGACATTTTGTGGAAAACTGAGTTTTAACACGTGTAGGCTTCAGGCATTTTAATTAGACAGAGAACTAGTTTGCTACCTAAATATTTCTTTCCTGAGCTTTACACTTTGATCCTGCAGTACGCTATGGAAGATCTTGGCAACAGGGGACAGCTCGTTGCGTTCAATCCTCGATAAGGGGCTACTACTGCTCAAGTGAGCATTAGAAGACATACAAGGAGATCTCGCAGGATTTGAATTGCTCTGGAAAAGGATTGGATACTTGAAAGAAAATTCTCATCTTTTCTGATCTCTGCTAACCCAACCTAATTGAAAGCTTGTTTGAAGGTTGGAAAGAACCGTTATTTAAAAAAAAAACAAAAAAAACTGCAGCTTTGCTTCAACTCAGCAGCTGGAAACCATAACACACATTTTTTTTCTGTTACTCTGAATATGTTCACACTGCTGGAAAAAATTAAGACAGTACAGGATAGTTATATTAAAGTCAATAGGAGTCTTCAGTTTCATTGTGATTGTGATGTGAATTGTTTTTCAGTAAAACTGAACAGTTATATTGAATGTGAAGTGAGGTTTATGAGAATGTATGTCTGCGCCTGGTGTTACACTCACAGGTTCTTGTTTCTCTCATTGCATTAGGTTTCCTCCCCCTGTGGATAAGCAGTAATATGATTAGCATATCGGCAGAGGGAATTTTCGGAGAAAAACAGCATGTCCTTTTTTTGAGTGGTGATAGAGCAGAATTTCTCTCAGACCGTGGAGAAATTCCTCTTATTTAGTGTCATATATAGCTAATATTATTTCACAGAAAACAGATACAAACCTATATAGTTAAATAATTGATTTTCAGGACTGCTTCTGTGATGGGTGTTTATCTTTGTTCTGTCACAAACTGTTATACTCCACTCCTACTATTAGAAGGAGCTCAATAATGTCGGACCAGATGCAGTTACAGCGAATATATCATTTCCCATGAGTAATTAATTTTGCCGTTACAGTGTTTATCTCGCTTTGGTTTGAATTTTTCCAGCTTCAGTTCCCATTAGTTTGCTGTCTTCTTCTGTTAGATGACAGACAGGATAGGACGATACCAATTTTTCCTGTGGATCTGGGGGGTGCTACAATAGGGTGCATCTGCCTTAGTTTTCTGGTTCGTTCCTGCGTCCGTGGCCGATTGTGCATACTGCATGCACGTTGCTTCAGTCCCAGCTCCTCTTTGGATCAAAGCTGCTGGTTCCCTGTAGGAGAAAACCTGGGTGTGTCTGGAGGCTCTACAACAGTTACTGTTCCAGATGGCAGTAGAGATGAGGCTGCACTAAATTTGGCTCCTTGCTCTCTCCCCAGTCCTCCATCGCTGTCCCAACCCCTATGGGGATCATCTCAACCCCTATGTGCCCTCACGGTGCGCAGCACATGCCCTCAGCATCATGTTACAATAATACTGTCCTCCCATTTTTTTTGGCACTTGGAATGGAAAAGACAGGGGGGAGGGGAAAAAAAAAAAGGAAAAGTGATGTTTTAGGATTGCAAGGGCAACAGAGGAGATTTGAAATCAGTGCTGTGCACATGAGCACAGCCCCCACTGTTGCTGGTCCTGAGCAGTCTGTACGTGAGTCACCCTGCACCCCTGGGCTGGGAGGATGCCTGGGGAGGACACGTTTAGAGGAGTGGATGTTGCCTTTGAATCAAATTCCCTTCCGTGACAACCAAACATTTCCACTGATGTAAATGGGCTGCTTTAAATGCATTTAGAGGTTGATGCAGCCACAATGTAGTCAGTGGAGGGAAGGGAAGGGATGGGATTTTCACTGAGAGCTGGGACATGCACAGGGGCATGACAGACAGTAATGAGGGCTGCACAGGTGAGGACAGATCCTGCCCCGTCCTTCTTTTTGGCTGTCTTCGTATGAAGCTGTTCAGATCAGCAAAAATGAAGTGTGTTGCACTCTCTATTTCATTTAGTTGTGGTTAGCACTTAACAAAAAAGGAAAATTGTATTTTCCTATCTATCATTCCATCTCCCTCTTAGTAAAAGGTATACTTGGGTGAACAAAAGAGTGACAGGGACATACCTTAAGTGACAAACCTTGAGCTCCAGAGGCAGGATGGACAGTTCTGTATTTCTAATTAATGACATTCTTCTTAGAAAGTTTGTCTTTAATAAACTGATTTTTTACAATTATGTTTAAATTTGTGAACAACGTCTCCACTATTGAAAAATGATAGCTATGCCCATCATCTGTAGGGCTGTTTACTAGAAAAGCGTGCTACATCAGGTAGAGATGAATGCCATGATTACTGTATAGGATAATGGAGCCCTGAGTTTTTCCAGCTCTGTTTGCGCATTAGCCTGAAATGAACTTTCTTGCTCAGTGGTTTCATTTGTATCATCATTTTCACCACTAAACCATAAAAAATATACACTCCAATTCCCCGACCACTTTCGAGCACTTCCTGAATTAGAAAAAGATTTCATGACTGCTTCTGGACTGAGTATTATCTGCCTTCGTTTAAAGTATTGGCTTGTTTTATGTATTAACTATTAAGACTTCAGTCAGTTATGATGCTTTTCACTGTATTTTCAGTCTTTTCCTCCTTGACTCTTTTGCCTTTCTCTGTTATCTGCAGGGAGAGTCTCAGCCCTGGCAAACTGCTGCCCCTGTTAAGGCTTGGTCAACTCGTAGATATACCAATGTGAGAAGAATGTGAGGTGGTAGGGTTACAATTTCTTTTCCAGTAGAGCTACGTTGCGCAATTCCTCGCATGCACCATTTATAGGCGGACTAACTGCTACAGCTTATTCTGCTGTTCTATGAGAGAATAAACTATTACAAGGTGAGCACCTTTTAACTGATGCACCAGGGATGGCACAAGCTAATCATACTCTTCTAACTTCTGTAGAATAAAATGGTGCAGTTTTGGTGTGTAAACACGTTCCCCTAAGCCAAAGTCTTAAAACCTGATCCGTCGGGTCACTGTGTTTCTCCACTGCTTTCCTTCACCCCTATTTCAGGCCACGTATACGAAGTATGTAGATCGCAGCATGCTGCGTATCGGGTGTCTTCGACAGCTGGCAACACACTTGCCGTACGTGCGTAGCACCAATATTTCCAAATGCAAGAGGGAGCCCAAAAACTTCAAAGGTTTTATAAGGTTTGCTCATAAATTATGTTTTCTCCAGGTGGTGTTTCCATGTGTTTTAAAGTTTGAAAAAAATACTCCTTGTTTTCAAACTGAATAAATGATCAACCTCAAAAAGCAGACACTGTACTGACAGTGTATCAGCACTTTTTTCACCTTTTTGAAGTCCTGAAGGGCACTCTGGGGACTATTGCTTTTTTTTTGCCAACAGTTCTGTAATATAGTTTCTATTTTAATTTTATAAATTTAATATACAATTTGTTGTGCTATCTATGCAGACTTTTGCTTTTTTCTTTATTTTTTGGTAAGGAAAATATCTGTGAGAAGAAATAAATGGAGCCAAAGCAAGTAAACCTGACATGATAGAATCTGGAAACTATATAGCAAAGGTACTTCCCATTCCTTTTATTGAAAGCAGTGCCCATGCTTCCTCATATTTTACTATTGTATTGTCATGTATTTCTTCATATTGTGAGTTATTTTTCAGTATTTTCAATTATTGTTTTGTGTACCTTTTTAAAGTGACATCATTTTAGCTATTTATATGATGATTTCTCTGATGGTAGTAAATGGAAATCCCAGCTGAGTTTCTGTCTTCAGTATGCTAATTGCTAGACAAACAGAGCAAAACCAAATGGTTGCGTCTTGCAGCGTACTGTCTGTTTTAACTATTTGACTATGCTCCCTCTAAAAGTGTTTACAACTTCCAAAACAAATTGTAGTTGGTCTTGAGGGATTTGCTGCAATATACAAATAGAATCTATTCTTTTTCCTACCTAAATGTAGAGGAATAATTTCAAAAGTCACTTGCCTTAAGTGAAGCTATCTGAAGTTCAGACTATTGAAAATAAAATTTATATCAGATGACATAGAAGGTTCTGGAGAGAATTCAGATAATTTAGTTTTGTTATTTAATCAGAGCATGACAGGCATATGCATTTATTGATGTAATACTGCTGACTGGAAGAGTCAATGCGCACAGAAAGACCACTGGAAGCAGCAGCTGCCACTGTCAACAGATTAAAATCAAGGGAGAATTTTAAGTATGTTTCTATTAATTGAATATGTAATAATTTTACTTAGAAGGATTTTAATTACACTTAGTCTCAGTGTCCTCATTATGCACTTACACAGACTAAATGTCCATGATCCTGGAATAAAATATGGTTAGAGAGAAAAGAAAATGGGAGAATAGCAGAAAAGATATTTAAAAGGAGTGATAAGTAACCTAGAGTAAAGACACGATGTCTGTGTAATTCTCACAGCACAACTGTGAATGTGAAATAAGAGCAACTAGATTTTCACTACAGACTTCCTGGGAGGTTTTTTTTAATTATTTTTGTATGAAATAATATAATATAAGCCAATATATACACCGAGGTTATCTAGATTTTAGTCAAGTATGCCACATCCAGAAGATCAAGCTAAGGTTGCCTGTCCAAACACCGTTCTGTTGCTCTACAGTCAGTCTGTCTTCTGCTCTGGGTGAGAAAGTATTTGGCTATGCCTAGGTTACACAGTCAATTATCAGGCTGTCAGGTCTGAATTTTGAACGCTTGCTCTTGCATTCGGGTGCTTGTCTTTTATTGAAGGCTAGAGTACTTCTGTAGATCATGTTCCTTGAGAGAGTTGTTTTTATTAATTTGTTTCAGAAAAAGAGACGTTAAAAATCAATTAAAAAATCACACGCTGAGTGAAACAGATTTCTGTTTTATTCCATGGCTTTGACTGAACTCTGGGACAGGAGAAAAAACATGTTAAGAAATGGCACTGAGTGGAAACAAAGCAGTATGAGAGAGAGCAATGCTTGCGACTGATCTAAGGCAGAAGAGCCATTTTGCAACTAGGGGTGGGGGACAGAGATCCTACTAAAACAGCCCAGATTGTGACTGGGACACCGCAGGGAGAGACTGCTTCCAGACACAGAAATAAATCTTGCAGGCAGCTTCAAGCCATGCACAGTCTGGACGGTGTGGCAGACAGCAACCCTTCCCAGAACTGCTGGAGAGCATCACGGCAGAAACCAAGTCATTTTCAAACCAAATAGAAAGTGCTTTGTTGATTTTAAGTGGGAGTCAAGCACACCAGTCACTGCTGCAGCTGCAGCAGCCACTTTAGCTTGGGAAGAAAAGCCACAGTCGGCAGAAGGTAAATGGGCAAAACTTGAGTCTTATTCTTGATGGCAAGAATATGTGAAGGCGAAGAGGGGAAATGATTGCCTCATCTTGCTGCCGCCGTGGAAGGAAGCCGTCTTGCTGCAGAGGTCTGAAATCTGGAGTGCAGCACTTGAGCATCGTAGTCAACACTAAAAAGTGAAAGCCCGTCGGCACAGCAGGGTCGCAGGCTCTGGAAGGCATCGGCAGGCGGAAAAAGGCTTTTGTCTTTGCATGTGAGAGGTTGGCATTAGGCAGAGCTGGTCATAAGCTGTTCATGTCAAAAAGGCCTTGCCAAAAACCTCCCTAAGAATGCAGGGGACATGTATTCATCTACAAATACATGTTTACAAGCAGACTGCACCTCCAGAATAAACTTTATTGGTGGCAGACATGCCTTCAGCGTTGGATAACAGTTCAGTGGAACAAACTGCTTTGTACATAAACTCGTTTATATGTATATTGATCTGAAAAGAAAAAACAACCAAATAAACCTGGCTTAACTTAGATGAAATGTGGAGTTTGATTAAATTATTTGTGTAGTCCTGAAGATTCGTCCTAAAGATATTATCATAGAATGACCAGAACAGCGTTACCCAGCTCCAGCTTGACAATAAAGGGGCAAGTTTCAATTTTATCTGCATTTTGAAGGAAAAAGGACAGAGATTCATAAGGTGTTACATTAAAATACATGAAAATGGATTAATGAAGCAGAGACAAGCAAAAGAGTCCAAGCTGGTAGCAGGGAAATTGCTGGCTTCCTAAAGCAAGACAGGTATAGATTTGTTGAGACAGGCTGAAAAAATAATCTAGCTCCATTTATCGCACACCAGCAGCGGAGTGCTGCTGTTCGGCAGTCCGTCCAGACAATTAAGGGAAGATTTTCAGTCCACTCACCAGCTGGCTTTTAAAAGGAAGAGGGCAAGGGAATCCCTTGTGATGCTCGATATTGATACTCCTAGGTAAGGTTGAATAGCAGTTCCATCTTGCCACACCAGTTCAAAGGAAAAGCAGGGACGGAGTGATGTACTATGTCCCCTGAGGTGTGACTTGATTGTCAGCAGCTAAAGGCTGCATCAGATTAACCCTCTGCCTACTCCGGATTAGAAAAGTGAGATTTGATCAGATCTTATGCATCTTATGCCCCTGGATACTTCCGTTCCTTGCATCCTAGAGCACTGTCTGGATGATACTGGGCCCAGGACCTTCTTTTCTATTTTCTCTACTCCATTTCACACCCATCAGTCACTCTCCATCCCTGTCAGGGAAGGCTGTTCCCTGGGGATCGTGGCCTGAGGAGTGAGGGTCTCCCCACGGGGCCAGCAGGGCAGGCGGGGGGGGGGCAGCGGGGGGGCCCAGAGTCCCCATTGCCAGGCACATCCCCACTGACATGCAGGGACAAGCTCAGTCCACAGGGTCAGGATTGGGGTCCAGATAAATGGGTCCATGGCCAGGCGCAGGCGTAGCTGTGACACAGCTGCAGCGCACTTCAGGCAGGAACCACGGGCGAGAGCCTCAGCTTAAAAGCAGCTGCCTGGGAAGCAGGACAGCCCTTGGCGGAGGTCTCTTCTCTTTCTCTCGAGGCCACCAGCTGCACTGTCTCGAAGCTGGCCCTGAGCCCAGGAGGCTGAACCCCCAGGAGCTCCTGGGTGCTCCGCAGAACTCATTTCATATATTTGATCAGGGACTCCATCCTATCTGCCACCGACGGCTGACCCTAACTCTCATTCCCTCCTCCTTGTGGTCTTCAGAACTGCCTCACCTACTCTATGCTATCACTAAATTGGGTTCAAGGCAAGTAGCACTTTCTTTGCTACAAGGTCAGCTTTTCCCCAGTCCTTTGCTTGCCAGCTTATGCCGGCAGGTGGTTCTTTGAGCCTCCAATGCTACCCGAATAACAGTGCTTTCTGCTGAATCTATAAAGTGTATTTACAACTTAGATTGCTGATAAATCTTTGAGGAAATTCTGTCTACAAACTAAATACATTCTGGTTTGCCGCAGACTACAGTTTATTGGGCATGTATTTAAGTAGTTTGCAGTGAAGTACAGCTGAGCTGTACAAATATTTGTTACCCTGACTGTCAATCTTACAGGTTGGTGGGAATGTCAAAATAAGAAACAGAATATTAAAAATACGTGAAGTTAAACTCTGAATCATCTTTAGCATTAGCAAGTTAGAGAACAGAACAAATGAAACAGATTTTTTTCAGTACTTACAATTCATTCAGCCTTGGGGTTCATAAACCCAATATGATCATATCGTTGGAAACCAATATCAGAGATGCTGGGGACTCACAAAAAGATGAAGAGACAGGTAGATGGAACAAACCACCAGTGTGATTTGGCTCTTGGAATGTGCCATTTCCTTGTGAAAATGACAACCTGCACATATCTACTGTGGAAAATAATGTTTGAAAAAGCAGTGCTACCACAAGAAATAGCCGATGGTTACACAGTTGGGTTTTTTTTACATCAGAAGGATGCAGATTAGGGAGAAATAGTGCCTTATTTAAATACCAGGAAGGAGGGAGATAAAGGGCATTGATTCAAGTGTTTTGTATGAGAAGGTCTCAGGCAGCGAATACAGTATGGAGCAGCCTTAACAGCAAGAGATAACTGCTCCTGAATACAGCAGCAGTGGATTTATTGGCACCTGACAGAGCTGGTGTTGATGCTTCAAGGCAGCACCTACAAGCTCAGGCAGCATTTGAGAGCAGTTCAAATACCATCAGCTAATACATCATATCGTATGTGAAATTCTGAATTATGTTAATGCTGTCTGTTAGCATTGCTGTACTTGGGAAAGGAAGTTACAAGTAAATGTCTCCCAACAGGGCTTTCCTATAAACCCCTTGGGTTTGCTATAAACCCCTTGGGAACAGATTTTATTCAGAATTTTATATGGAGGACTAGAACTTAAACTATGAAAGAAACAGACCTCTTTCATTTTCTCTTTCTTTAAAGCATCATAACTAAGCAGATCCTGGACAAAGAAAAGTCTAGGCAAGGTGGGATTGAGAGTCTTACGCTCCCTATGTACTTTAAATGCTTTTGAAAATCCTACTTATTGCAAAATGCATTTATTTAATGGCTATCAGAAAGCTTGATAAAATAAACAGAGCTTAAACTAACTGCTTTGGGAAATATCTTGGTAACTTTTGTTTTGCAGAGTAGGCGGTGTTGTTTATTGAGTCACAGAGAAGAACATTGCCCAGGCTACAGCTTCTGGTGGGTGGAAGGTCCCGTCCTTGCGTCCACCCTCTTCCACCACAGATATACATGAATCTTCATCGGAGATCGATGTCTCGGTCTACTGGCTGAGAATAGGTTCCCATTTCCAACTTCTTTCAGTAGTTTTTTAAATAGGTTTTCCTCCAGATAACTAGGCTAACTACACTTACTGTGCCATACACAATTTTAACCTGCATTGTTCGTGAGTGCAATTTGAAATACTGGCTTACTTGGAATTTCAGTGCTGTGCATGACAAGGGACTAGATGTATAGGTGATAGGTGATGCAGTTCTTTATGTGTATTAAAGATTACTTCCCCGTCATGTATTTTGCACTTTAAAAATACTGATAGATGCAGATAAAAACATGATCAGCAATTACAAATAACATTTTCAAAATCAAATAAAACCCTTATCCGTTAAATCAATAAGCAGTGATCTGATTCATCTGATTCTGAGGATTAATTCTGTAAGCCAGCTTACTGTTCAAATCTGTAGAGAAAAAGGAAACATGAATGCTATAATTAAGATATGTTCCACTCAGAGCAATAATTCTGTTTTAAAACTTGAGTGCATCAGAAAATCAAGTGTGGCCTGAGGTTTTTAAAGCCTTTGGTCTATTAGGTTATACTGATGGCAAAAAATTTGTATTTAATTTAGGAAGCAAATGCTACAGATTCTAATAATTCTTTAATTGAAATTCAAGTGAATACAAAATGTGAGCTTATTTGACTAGCAGGAAAAGTAACCAAAAGTCTTTTTGGCATATGAGGGGAAACAACCTTATTCAGCAAAGATCTTTCCTTTAAATTACAGGATAACATTTGCAATTATTATAAGATTTTGGCCAGACATTTGTTTTTAAAAGAGCTATTTGTCCTTCTTAAACTGAGACATGAGGGCAGCTCTGTTGTTAGAAAATATTCTCTGAATGAATGAGGTGAGTTATTCCAGCAGACAGAGAGCAGATGTACTGCAGATGAAATCATTGCCCTGCAGAAAAACTAAGGAATGTTACATGGTACGTAACGCATTGTACTGGGATTCGTACAATGTGAGCGGGCTCTTCCGTTACTCATTCTTATAATGTCTCAGGGTTTGTCTTTGGATGCGGATGAAGAGTTGATGAATAGTTTCCCACTAGGAAGACAGTCCTTTGGTTCATATGCAAAAAGTTTCAAGTGACTGAGCATCTAACTTTGGATAAGCATTTATATTATTGAAATCAGATATTTAAATATGCGTATACACATTCCAAAATCCATTCGTATATGGTTTTGGTTTTAGTGTTTAGAGGTGAAAATATAATGCACGTTCTTTATTCCTTTCAAATGCCTAGTCAGTCCTTAACCGTGAAGCACATTCTAGCGGTGACCTCTGCCCGGTGAAAGCTGTTTCCTGTTGTCTTTCTGCCACTGTGATGGCTCTTCTATACACTGCCAAGGCTTCGTGTTCAATCAAGATATCTGAGTCTTGAAAATCATCTTGATATTTTTCTCTTCAAAAAACCACTGTACGTGAGTCAATAATAGGTTGATTAGCTTTCTCTGGAGATGTACCTTTTTAGTGTCTATTTATTGATTTCTTCTAGCTACAGCACAATAAAATAAAATGACAGAAAAAATATGCCTAATTCGGTGATTCTGACTTAAGCAGCATACAAAAGAGGAATTAATTTTTCCTTTCTATCATCGCAATCAGACGGTACAAGAAGGATGTTAAAATTTTAGAATTACCCCTTATACCTATCCTGAAGTCTTTCACTTTCGTTTGGCCATATATTTATTTTATCACTGGGCAACAGTGGAGGGAAAAATCAGTCAAGTTAAAACCTTTTTTTCATATAGTCCCATTACTCCATCTTCATCTATTTGTCTATAGAAGGCCACCTGACCAGGCAGACCGAGTGGATGAGGCCCTCTATAGACAAGTAGGAGCAGCCTCATGCTCACAAGCCCTGTTCCTCATGGGGGACTTCAACCACCCCGATATCTGTTGGAGGGACAACACGGCAGGGCATAAGCAATCCGGGAGGTTCCTGGAATGCGTCGATGATAACTTCCTTCTCCAAGTGGTAGAGGAGCCAATGAGCAGAGGTACTATGCTGGACCTTGTTCTCAGCAACAAGGAGGGGGTGGTGGGGAATGTGAAGCTCAAGGGCAGCCTGGGCTGTAGTGACCATGAAATGGTGGAGTTCAAGATCCTTAGGGCACCGAGGAGGGCGCACAGCAAGCTCACTACCCTGGACTTCAGGAGAGCAGACTTTGGCCTCTTCAGGGATCTGCTTGGTAGAGTGCCATGGGACAAAGCCCTGGAGGGAAGAGGGGCCCAAGAAAGCAGGGTAATAGTCAAGGATCACCTCCTCCAAGCTCAGGAGCGATGCATCCCAACAAAGAGGAAGTCAGGCAAAAACACCAGGAGGCCTGCATGGATGAACAAGGAGCTCCTGG
>NW_008825260.1:141245-141702 GCF_000699105.1 Pygoscelis adeliae
GGACCTGGACAAGCTCGAGAAGTGGGCCTGTGTGAACCTCATGAGGTTCAACAAGGCCAAGTGCAAGGTCCTGCACTTGGGTCAGGGCAACCCCCGGTATCAATACAGGCTGGGGGATGAAGGGATTGAGAGCAGCCCTGCTGAGAAGGACTTCAGGGGTACTGGTGGATGAAAAGGTGGACATGAGCCAGCAATGTGCGCTCACAGCCCAGGCGGCCAATCGTATCCTGGGCTGCATCAAAAGCAGCGTGGCCAGCAGGTCGAGGGAGGTGATTCTGCCCCTCTACTCTGCTCTGGTGAGACCCCACCTGGAGTACTGCATCCAGCTCTGGAGCCCTCAGCATAAGAAAGACACGGACCTGTTGGAGCAGGTCCGGAAGATGGTCACAAAAATGATCAGGGGGATGGAACACCTCTCCTATGAAGAAAGGCTGAGAGAGTTGGGGTTGTTCAGCCT
>NW_008825260.1:141833-147228 GCF_000699105.1 Pygoscelis adeliae
CATTTTTTACACTGAGGGTGGTGAAACACTGGCACAGGTTGCCCAGAGCGGTGGTGGATGCCCCATCCCTGGAAACATTCCAGGTCAGGTTGGACGGGGCTCTGAGCAACCTGATTTAGTTGAAGATGTCCCTGCCCACGGCAGATGGGTTGGAGTAGATGGTCTTTAAAGGTCCCTTCCAACCCAAACTATTTTATGATTCTATGATTCTATGATCTTGCTGATTGCACTTGCTGCTAGTTGTGGTATACAGACTCTCTATATTTCTCCCATTATATTGTCACCTAATTAAAAGGGGAAAAAAACCCAAAAGTGAAACTCAGACAAGAAGAGGTGCCTTGCATCTCATCCAGGCCTTTAGTTAGTCCACCAAGCAACTTCTTTGCCCATCAGCAGCTGAAAGACAGTTTGACTCCTTTGTGGCTTGGGTGGCGCTACGTGCCACCCAGCGAAATAGCAAACTAGTCCAGAGATTATTTGTTTTCTTGCAGCCGGTGAGTCAGTCACACAGACAATTCCCAGTTCTTGGCTGTTTGGGCCACCTACAAGAAATTGTGTTTTCCCCAGTCTTCTGATGGGAAGGTGCTTGTGGGCGAAACCGTGGGCTAACAGAGGCTCTGGTTGCCCGGGAGGAAGGCATGTGAGGCCTTGCTGGGCTTCACCTCATGTGTGTCCTTCCAGATAACATCCTCCTAGCCCTCCAGCAGCAGTCAGACCTGTGGGAAGGCTTGCTGGGGAGCACCATGTGGGAAATGTGGGGAGGAGGATAGGAGAGCCTAATCCTGCTGAGCTGCGTCTTTAGTGGTCCACCCTCATCATTCGTGTTGGATATTGTTGTGCTATTATATTCCTTTTTCCCTTTTCTTCCCATCCTGATGGACTTCAAACAACCTGTTTTTCTTCTGAAAAGATTGTTTTCCAATTTGCTTTTATGAAGTCCCCTTCTGAGCTCACCTAGGTTCACCTCACAGAAAGGGCATCCGTGTGCTATCGAATGCTTCCTAGACAAGTGGCAGCATCTTATTTCTCCACCCTGTGTAATTTTTTAACTTCTCATTTTCTCTCTTTATGATGCAAAATGCATTTGTGGCTTTTCCTTAGTCCCCAGAAATCCCAGAATTTACTTTCCTTTTCTCCTGATTGATGCAGCTTTCAGAGTGGTGTAGGACTTCTGGCTGAAGTTGACCCATTCCAACATAAGCAACATCAAAGTGAGACCATGCTGCTCACTTGCTGTGTGATTGTTATACTGCTATTCTTGTTTTTCTGTTCCTCTCCCTTGTTTTTATTATTTATAAGCAACAGTAGATTGAAGTTCTTTGAAGCAAAAAGCATTTCCTTGTATGTATTTGTACGATCTCTAACATAAAGCTATGCTGTCTTAGGGTCTCTGTGTAATGCCTACAGTACTATGTAATACACTGTAAAAACAATAAAAATACAATAAAACCAATAAAATACAACTGAATGGTAAATGCAATTGGGTACACTAGGGAGGAAAAATTTTCATTTAATTTCTGAACAAGGTTTTGGGGAGTCTTGTTTTGATCTCCCTTCCCCTGACCTAAGTAGAGATAGATGTTCAGCTTTAAAATTGGGTCAGCAGACCTTGTACACAGGCAGCCAGTGGAGCTACGGTTCTACCCGTCACACCTACCTCATCTCATCCCTTTCAGCACTGAGCATTTCTGAAGGGCCTTTCAGTGTCATCCACCCTCTACCTCTGCTCAGCATATATATATATATATAAGCCCAGAAAACATTCCTCACCTATTGTTTCCCCTCTTCTCATGGAGCATTTCATGTAAAAGCTTGGCAGAGTCTTGCCAAAATCACTTGAAATCATACAAAACAAACAGTTGGAAGGTGGAGAAATATAAGTCATGATTTCAGTTATCTATCATCTTCCTCATTTATACTGACTGAACTGAGTTGAGGGTAATTCTGCAGTAGAGCAAGGTGGGAATTTGATAGTAGGAATTGTAACTTCTGGTACACTGCTCAGAGTTTTACTTGGTTTTGTGGGTTTTGATTTGTTCCATGTAGTTTCAAAACTTTTCTTAAATTATTATTCTCTTCTGCCTTCCTTAGCCTGAGTTTAGCTTAGTTCATTTTTGTGGCACTAGTGGTCCACATTAAAGTTTGGGTTTGGTTTTTTTTGGTTTTTTTTTGTTGTTGTTTGTTTGTTTTGTTTTAAAACCAAGCAAAAAGCTGGATATAGACTTTTTCACAAAATAAGTGAAAAACTGATTTTTTTTTCTCTCTGACAGTTTCTACCTATGCTAAATCAGATTTTCACTGGAATCAAAACATTAACGTGCTTGTATTTTTTCACAGACTTTACATTTCTAGGGACATCATGTCACACCTGGGATGTCAAACAAGCCTTGTCCTTCTATTTGAAAAGGATTAAATCTTTTCTTCTTTTGTCTGTGCCTGTGGCCCACAATAAGCATGGCAGTCTGTGCACAGGTCCACTCTGTAAATAACAGTCTTCAAGATACATTGTCCATATGCACTTTCATAATTTATTTTCCTTCCTCTCTTTCAGGGTCTCTTTAATTTCTTGGGATTCCACAAGTGAGCAGGCATAATGCATGCTATATACCTGTGCTCGGTGCAGGAGGAGAGAGGATATGTGTGCATCTGTCCTAAAGATATTGCTAACTGAAAAATGTTTGATCTTGAATGTCTATGGTAATATGCATGAGGATGGCACATCTGGAAGAATTCCAGCTACCTTTTTTCTCTCTAATTGCACCACACAAATTTTACGCCTCAAAGTCTGCACCAGCCATGTATTCCGAAATGTCAAATTTCAGCTATATCTTCACCTTTTTAGCAGTCTCCCAGATGTAACACAATGGAACAAGTGGAATTTAGAAAACTCCGAACAACCACAAAATCTTCCCACTTATGCAGACATTTCTCAGGCATTGAGAATAATTATAGACAAAATCGCTGCAAGTATTAGCCAAGAACCATTTAACCCTGGAATGTGCTTCATCTCCAGCTGCTGGAAGAACCAGTGGTATTCCCTCCCTTGTAGTCTCAGATTACCATAGTCCTCAAAATAGAACTATAAAAAGCCAGACTACCATCCAAGCTAGTAAAAATAGTTTTTAATTGAAAGGGCACTTTGAAATCCTTATCCTGAAAAGGCTGAAATCATTTATGGGTGTCTTGGAGGGGAGGGAAGGAGGAAAAGTTTCCAAGAAGAGCACACTGTTCTTCCAATAATAAAATATCATCAAAACTACTGTTTAACATTTAGAATTTACAAGCTGGCAGCGGCATGCTACATGCCATATAGATAGTAATGAAAATAATCGGTCATGCTCTTTAATGCAGTACAACCACTTTGTGCTATAAAATAATGGCAGTAGCTGGGCCCCTGACAGAGTAACTGGCACAGGGAGGATTACTTAATTTGAAGTGCGTGCGTGCTGTAGAGACCATCTAGCAACATTACTACTTCCCTCTCCTCGCGGGTGGTATATCAAAGCAAAGGAAGAGGGCTGAAGGCAAGGAATTTTCTGACCAGGTTTATTTGGAGACCTTTCTGCTTTTTGTGACCTACAAGAAGCAGCCTCTAAGATAAGGGGGTAATCCTGAGCAACAAGGAGCAGCGGTGATCACGAGTACAAATGATGGGCAGGTTTAATCTTCAGGTTTCCATCCTAACTGTAGAATTGGCAGCACTGAAAAATAACAGAGGGTTCATCCCTGGTTACTGTTACAGACACATTTCTAAGAAGTTGAGATTAATATCTGTCCATAATGAAGGCAGTTTGGAAAAGATCTCTTCAGCAATTGTTAGGGGAAAATGCAGAATTTGCCTTCACTGAGAAGTAACATCTTGACCCTTAATATGCTAGATATGATGTGGCTGGACTCTCTAATCACTGTTTTTCTTTTGGATTTTTTTTTTTATTTATTTTGTTTTAGCCTGTTGCTGATCATGCATCATAACTTTGTTCCGAGAGGAAGGGAAGATTCCAACCTTTTTGCTTTTCAGATACTTTTGCAGTGACTTTCAGACTAGGAGCCCTCAGGACTGGTGCTTACTGAATCTCACAAAGTCTCACTTTGAAGTCTAGACTAGAGGAGTTAAGTGTAAGCCTAAGTGAAATGCTCTTTTTTTCCCCTTGAATATGAAAGGTTATACTATATCTAGGAATACAGCTACTTTATTGGAGAATTGAAGGAAACACTGCTGTAATTAATTTTTCCAAAGAAGCAGCAGACAGCTAGGTCACTTGTGACTTCTGACATCTCAAAAAAATCTAGCAGAGAATTAACCCTCTGAGCCTAAGGTTAAGTATGTAACCTGTAAAGTGGGCATTCCTAGAAAGAAGAAAGAGAAGCTTGACCTTGCTTTTAGAGACCTGGGACACGGGAAGGAAATGATGATCAAAATTATGTACAAGGCTCTAAGTAGAAGAGACCAAAAGAGCAGTTATCACTTAAAAGGTCTTTGATATCTACAACAAGGAACAAGCATTGACAGATGAATGAGGAAATGGGGGAAAAACAAGATATTCAGAGAAAATAACTACTAGTTCTCTGAGGATTTTAACCTGGCCAACATACTAACGAAGATCTCTATTTTTGGTTTAAATGCAAAACAGTGCAGAACACCAAGCGCTATTGAATGAGATTTTCAGGTGTACCTTCGAGAGTTAATGATTTCCATACAGGGGGAAATGTCATTCCTTATTCTACAATGAAACTTGACCTGTAAATAATTTGTCTAGAAAGAGCTGTCTCTCAATAAATCTGTACTCTGGGAGGAGTTTGGGGTAAGTTGGTTATCTATATTTGATGTTGGATTAGTTGTACATAAAAGAGGCAGAAATGCATTGAGGATAAATGATGCTGTGATACCTGAACCTCTAAATGGCTGAAAGCAAAGCAGAAATTTAAGATCTGCTAGGACTGAGGAGAAAGGGGGGTCGAATATAAAGGACAGAGGCATTTAATGGTGAGACGGTATCCAGGAAGTGAGATAGGAAATGGAGATTGTTTCCTTGCCCAGAAATATGAGAACTAGACCATTTTCTGGCAGCAAAAAGAGCCAGAGTATAGAGCAGAAACTGGATGGGCTTCAAGAGCTTGAATGAATAGCGGAAGGGATAATAGGAGAAGATTGCAGGGTATGCAGCCTGTACAGAAAGTGTTCTGAGGAACAGGGGACAGGGAGAGGCTCTGAGAAGGGAGTGCAAGATGCAGGCAGGCATTTATGGTATTTCTGATACTGTATGGAGGTAGGGAATAACAACAGTACAGAAGGAATGATTTCGTATAGGCTGACAGTAGACATGGAGATCCTGGATGTCAAAAGAAAGAACGAAGAAAACAAAAATAGTGCAAAAAGGCAGAAAAGATGGAGACT
>NW_008825260.1:147256-147845 GCF_000699105.1 Pygoscelis adeliae
GAGGGAGCATGGGGGCCAGGAAATGTGGGAGATATTTAAAAATAAGGGAAGGAGTGGGAAAGGCAGATAAGGACAGTAGGGAGAGGGGGAAGGAGAAATTTTACAATGACTTGTAAGTATGAATCCACTGAAGAAAGCAATTTGCCTCAAAAAATTATATCGAATACAGTATCAACATACAATACAATATACAATTCATTACACCTTTTATTAGATAGTCCCTAAGCTCTTTCCAGGGCTGGAATAAATAGGATTTGAATTATCTGCATAATCTGTCTTAGAGAGGCAGTCAGTAAATTAACCTTTTAGACAATATTCCCAATCTATTAAGTCAAATCCCAGTTTGCAGAGTTTGTGTGATACGGTATTTCGTTAGTTGTAATAACTGTGCAGATAGACTCCACTGCAGTAAAATGCACTGCTTCCCTTTGTGGCCTGTGGTAAACTTTAAAGTTATGCTACCATTTATTACTATATTTTAAAATTATGTAATAAAGGACAATCTCTCAGCTGATGGACCCCACAGGCGAGGAAATGAGTCACACGGCTCCTATGTCTCCAGAGTTATGAATTATTTCAGCCCACTGGA
>NW_008825260.1:147862-149761 GCF_000699105.1 Pygoscelis adeliae
CTAAAACTAAAAAGTGAAGAGCAGGTGTCTTTGTTGGGCATAACCCAGAGTATATGGGCTTAATGCGTAGATGATTGTGTTAGGTTCTCTGGCCTGTCATGCCTGTGGCCAGACTAGACAGTCCTACTCAATTGCTCTACTACCTTACATACGCTACCAACATATTCAGTAGAAGATAATATGGAAGGTAAGAAGAAGGTAGCAATGAGAAATGGGATACAAGAAAGACAGTAACAAGGATGAAAAATTTATATTAGTACTTAACTGTTAAAAAGGTGCTTTTCATTAACAGATTTGAAGTAACTTTTCCAATAAGCTAGTGAAAACTTTTATTATTGCCATTAAAAATGGGAAAACTCTGCTGAATATTTCATTCTTTTATAAATTACTAGGTAATACTGTATCAGGTGATACCAGGGACATTCTTCAGCACGGGGATGTGTAGTGATGCTGCCATCTCACAACTGCTTTGCAAGTCCTAATATACGTAAGGCTTGGGCCAGCGCTCGCCACACGCAGGGAGAAGAGTCACCCTGACTTTTCCCGTCTTACAGAATCGTCTCCTGGTTGCAGGAGTGTTTTCTATCTATCTCAACTAAAATAAAAGGAATACCGTGGTTTCTATCACAGTCTTATTCAAATCCAAACTTACTGGTGACATAGTAATTTTGTTGAATCACAGACAAACAAAAGAGCTTTACCAAGTTACAGAAGCACAAGATGTAATATGACTACCATCAAGGTAGATTTTGATAGCTCGATTCTTTCCAGTCTTTTATGATGACATCTCCAGCCATAGGTTTGTTGGCTTGTTTATGTATCGATTACATCTATTGGGGATGAAAGCATTAATAACATATTTTCTTTAACTGATTATATTTGTTCTTGCCATCTGTTTGAATGCTGGCTGGGATTGTTTCCTGGTTAGCTTTAGAGCACAAATTGCTTCGGGAGACAGAGAGTAGATGTCATTTCTCATGACTTTTTTGTCCTCAGAATGCCTCACAAAGCAAGAATTTCCAAACTGTCAGTCATAAATTTGTCTCTTCCTTTACCAGCAAAGTTAATACATTTTGAAATAATAGAGGTTTAAAAGTTCACTAGGAAAATATTGGTTTTCATTGCTCATTGAAAAAGCTTTTATTTGTACGTAACTGTAATTCAACATCGTGTTAACATCATCAGGTACATAACACAGTAAATGCTTACCTGTTTTAACTAAAACTCCAGCTAATTCTAATCTAATTAGTAAAATGTGTTGATGGTTTGTTTCTACAGCATTCTGCATCGTGTTCTGGCTGGTTTGCTCAGGCTTCTCCAAGTCATTGTTGTTTGGATCGGGATGCTGGTATTTTTCCTTGAAATACAGCTGTCCGGAGTGACTGTATTAGCTGACTGTGACAGCTAAGATTCTCAGTTTCTTAACAGTGCAATTCCAAAAAATGCATCTGGAAATTTTCATGGTCCTGTAATCAAATAAAAAAGATTCTAAGTAGGCTATTTTTAAAAAGGTTTGGAACATACTACCAGAGTTTAGGCTTCTGATTGTGAAGCTGAGAGGGAGAATAATAACCTGCTGGAGTAAGGGAAAGATCTGGCATGTACATTTGTAAAGATCATATTAGATTTCTCTAATATGAAAATGAAAATTCTGAGCAGGTTCCCTTCCCGCATGGACACTGCCCCTTCCTGGTGCCTTCTGCTAAGCCTCGATTTTGCTCTCTGATTGGAAATAATCCTTCCCTTGAACGTTGGTGTCATCCCCAAGCCTGGATTCTTTCTCTGTCTGCTCTGCTGTTCCACTCTGCTTCTTTTCCTGTCACAAAGAGGCCAGCAGTTGCGACATTTAGGGAAACATAGCTCTTGTATAGAATATATTGCTCCATTCCTTTACCTCCA
>NW_008825260.1:149778-157418 GCF_000699105.1 Pygoscelis adeliae
CTCACTACAGTGTGGCAGTGCATGGTGCCAGGCTCCCTAATCGATGTAAGACATCCAACCTAAACCTCTCCCTGCAGCTGCAGGGAATGGAAGCATCTCCTGAGTCAGCAGTATTGGCCTTGCTGTCCTTGGGGTGGTCTGGCTGTGGCTGGGACAGCCTTATTGTGGCCATGCCTGAAATGCACAGCTAGAGCTCCAGAAGTGCTGTGGGCTCCCGGGAGTGTGCTCACCCTGAACATGGAGGTTGTGAGAGGGTGGTAGGGGTCTGCTTTTTCCTAATAATCCTAAAAATGGGATGGCGGGGAAGGGAGATAGAACACAGTACTTAGCTAGAAAGAGAGAGGCTGGTTTTCTTCCCTCCCTTCATCTCATCATTTTCTTTCTCTCAGTGCAATGCTCTGTAGCCCTCCTGCTGCTAAAGCCTTCCTGAGACTCTCTCTGTCTTCCCGCTGTTTGCCTCTGTGGCTGTGGCTTCCCTGCTCAGCACCAGCAGCCCACAGCAGGGAAGAATCCTTTGGGGAAAGCAGCGAGGCCCCCAGGGCGTTTGCCGGCAGCGATCATCCCCACAGGCTCTGCCAGCCTGCAGCTGGCAGCTGTGTGTTCCCGGGAGCCTTCAGTGAGGCCACCAAAATACAGATGCTGCAGAGCTGTCAGGCTGGAATATTCCCACAGGCATTGACCATGCTGCTGCTCTTTTGCCCAACTAGGCAGCCCCGCCCACTATGTCTAAATTAGGGATCTTTGCCCACTATTGGGATCTTTGCATTTTCCCCAATATAGAAATCTAGATTATAACCAGTAGCTGAAAAATCACCAGTCTGTTGGTTGTGACTGCAGTGTTCAAACCAACTCTTCTATCAATCCGCTAGGAGAAGACAGTAATCTACAAGAAAAGTTCTCAATGTTTTTAAGCTTTCTCTGTTCCCCAGCCTCTGCTAAAATACCCTGTTTCTCCTTCTCCCTGGCATTCAGAGCTACGGGCAGGAGTGAACCATATCTGAAGTTTCCTCCCTGGACCTGAAAAAGGAGTGGAGAACCTATGTAAGTGCAGGAGGAGCAGAGATGGACAGTGGAGAAGATAGGATGATGAAGCTGATGATAATTATATTACAGGCTACAGGTACTAAAGCTGTGAGAAACCAGTATGAACTGTAGAAGGACTGGTATGTATGGTTGGAGCTATCACCATGAGAGACAGTTTGAGTCCAAGATAAAGTGTATCGGTGTGAATTGTGAGGCACTGTAATTAATGTCAGGCTGAAAGGGCCAGAATAATTTGTGGGACTGGGAAGATACAGGGTTGAGAAGCGTACAATTAATTGATGTTGAGATGGTAGGCATGCAGGAACCTCTGATTTAGCCATTTGGAATTTCGGGAAAAAATGAGTCTTTTGTGCGACCAGACAGAAGTCTGTGCAAACACATGTAATTTATGTGAGTTGTAGGATATTTGTCATTGTTGCAAAATGTTGCCTGTTTTGAAATGCTAATGGCATCTTGCATCACTGGGCCAAATTCTGCTTCAGTTACACTAGTGTACTGACAAATTCACCAGGGCTGCTCAGACAAGAGAGTAAAATGTAAGCAACTGACATGTTAATTTTTGAAGTCATGTTGAATAGCAGTCATTGACAGCATGTTAAGAACATCTACACTGCAGTTCTTAAATCAGTGTTTTTTTCTAAGCTACAGAAAACTTGTGAAAAATCCTAATGTTTGACTCTCAAATTGCATACATTCATTTCTTACTGATGTAGAACTAAAGATGCCCGTAAAGTTACTGCAGAATTATATTGATAAAGTGGAACTATTCTCTATGGAACCATATTATGCAAAATCAAATGCAAAGGAAATTTAGACTCTTTTTAATAACCTGCAGGTAAATCAGAAGGATATTTGTATGCCTGCTACAGGAATATAAATGGAAAGAGGAACTATTTACATTTGAAAAGAGATGCATCCATACTTTCCCATGTCAACACTAGCGCTGCCCACTATCTCTAGGACCTTGTGCAGCAACACATCTAACAAACCTGTGGTGGGTTGACTTTGGCTAGAGCCAGGTGCCCACGAAGCTGCTTTATCGCTCCCCTCCTCAGCAGGACAGGATGGGGAGACAATAAGATGGAAAAAACTCGTGGGTCAAGATAAAGGCAGTTTAATAAAGTAAAAGCAAAGGCCACATGCAGAAGGAAAGGAAAACAAAATATTTATTTGCTACTTCCCATCAGCAGGTAATGTCCAGCCACTTCTTGGGAAGCAGGGCTTCAGTATGCGTAGCGGTTGCTCCAGAAGACAAACATCGTAATAACAAGTGCCTCCTCCCCCCCTGCCCCAGCTCCTCCTTTCTCTTAGGATTGCTGAGCAGAAGTCATATGGTATGGAATATCCCTTTGGTCAGTTTGGGTCAGCTGTCCTGGCCATGTCCCCTCCGAAGATCTTGGCCACCCCAGCCTACTGGTGAGGGGGGGAAATGTTGGAGAGACAGCCTTGACGCTGTGCAAGCACTGCTCAGCAGTAGCCAAAACACTGCTTTGTTATCAACACCTTTCTATCTACCGATACAAAGCACAGCACTATGAGGGCTGTTATGGGGAAAATTAACTCCATCTCAGCCAGACCCAATACAAAACTCTGTTGGAGATACAGGAAGCGCAGTGGTGCTGGATGGGGCAATGGCAGCAGTGCTCCAAGACCTGCATGCTGCTACTCTCAAACCTATCGGGGAGGATCTGTCTAGGACCTGTCTTCTAGGGCAGCATATGGTTTGCTAAACGTTTTTGCAACTGTAGGATGGCACGCATCCAGGCGGCTTTCATTCCCTGCCAGAATTTTAAAGAAATGTTAACAATGTTTACACTTTTCAGTTTTGAGTCTCTAAAAATTACCTATTTAAACCTTCTCTCCCCCTCTGACAACACAAGATCCAGCTCCTCCTTCGGATGCGAAGTGCCACAGCACTTACTCAGTTCTCACTGCAGGACTCAGAGAAGACAAATCCTGCCGGCAGTGCCGCTCCCCCTCTGCCTCACCAGCGGAGCCTTGGTCAGTGCTGCGGCTCCTTGGGCTCGGGGCACGCGAGTGCCTGTGCCCATGCCACCCACAACTGAGAAATGGGAACATTTCTGCACTCAACAAATTCAGCGCCTCAAATCTGTTTGGGGGAGTGGCAGCTTGCACAACAGAGGGATTGGGATTTTAACAGCTGGGGAGCTTTTGTGTTGTACAGCCTTTCATTTTTTAAAAAAGGGGTGATTTTTTTTAGAAGGAGATCCATCGATAATATAGGTGTGCAAGAGAAGCATGCTTGTTTCACCAGGGTGTGAGTCTTGATAGTCTACTCTCTTTAAAGATAAGGAACTGCCCCTCATTCCTAGACCAGCACTTCCCTCTCATCCCCTTCTGAATAAACACATCTCTACTGTCAGAATGATGACGTCTGATTTGTACGATGTGGGGCAGCAGACTAATGAAAGCCATGGAAAGTACCTCCCTTGCTACGTTTAGAAGAGGAAGATAATGAGACATCTGGGAGATGCTGCTAGTGGAATACTACAGCACACCAGGCCATGTTTAAATGAAATGTAAAGACCAATATTTTTTGCAAGGTTAAGGACAGAGACCATAGCCAGAATGTTTTGTTTCCAGATGGACATCTGGCAAATATTGATCTACAATCGTATTTAGTGTGGAATGGAAAGTACAGGTTGTGACATGAGCAGTCAATATTTTTTTAGACTATTGATCCTTACAGTGGCTATTGATGGGTTTTTAGGCGATAGCACAATCTATTTTTTCATTTAGCTTAGCTTAAAATAATTGGATTGCAAGTTGTGTGCCTGTATATGTGGAAAAGGACTCAATATGCAACTATTGTTTCTCATCATTGGCAATGTATACAAAATAAATATTCGTCTTTAAGTGTTTCCCCCCCCTGTTATTTAGTATGGCTACTCAGATATTATAACTTGGATATGGTAAAAAGTCAAGTTGGCTTCAGGGGAGTCCAGATGCCACCATCTCCCCTCTGCTGCCTGACTTGAATTTTCTTCTCAAAAAAATTCTGCTTCTATGAATAAAGTCAACTGTTAGAATGAACACATAAGGGATCTAGCTGATTTCTGTAGACAAATCATCTTTTCACTCTCTCTCATCCCATCTGATTTAATTGTTTGCTTTCTTCTGCAGAGAAAACATGTTGTTGCCTACCACTTGGGGATTTTATATAAGGTTCAGTAAGTACTCTTGAGTGTACCGGATTTTATGAATTGTAAAATGAACCGATGATATTTTTTGTTCAATTAGAAGAAGCTGTACATGGGGAAGGACTGGCATAGAAGAAATGGCAGTAAACTACAAGCCAGGTCATGCCTTGAGGTGTTAGTTCTTGTGATTGCTATTTATATTTCAGTGCAGACCGGAGTCTTTCTTTTGACCAAGGCATAATATTCCCACTACAGGCAATAGCCAGCTAATGCTCCAGCCATTCTGTAAATAAGTTAATCCAGTGTTTGCATTTGGTCCCTCCTGTGAGAGCTAGAAACAGAACTGAGGTGTTTATTGTACAGACTCAATGCTCATCTATGCTGACTTTTGGAGTAAATAAAGTGTCAAATGTATGCATTGAGCAATGCTATTTATGTTATCTAGACAAGCTGAGAATGCATCATTATGCTGTACTGCGCTTCCCAGATCCAAGAAAGCGAACCACAAATCTTTCAGCTATTATCTAGCAAGTAGTTGTATACCACTTTTACATCAACAGCAGTAGAGAATGGAACTTTTTTTTTCAGGTGTCATATATATCCTGATGCACTGTCTGTCCTGAAGGTCATGATTCAAATCATTCTGGGAACCGTTTTTTATCTAGGCTGAAAACATTAATCACTTACAGTTTTACAGCAAACAAAAGAAGTCTAACAGAAGCATAACAAAATGAAAGCTACCTTTATAATTTAAATAACAAATGTCTTATAAAATGATGCAATGTGACCACTGCAGAATCAAAAAACAGGCTGTTGAGTATTCTGAGATTTCACCCTTGGCATTGTTTTAAGATGAATTTCTGTAACACGTCTGTGAGGGCTAGTCACTGATACTGTCTTTTTTTTTGAGACTGAGCTGCATACCTCTTTAGTAATTAAGAATTAGGGATGAAGAATTCAGTACATTGCCTATTTTGGTGGGATTACATGGGATATTTGTTTATAATTAAAGATTTCTCTTTTGGTTTGGGAGTGAAAAAACTGCAAAAGCCTTCAGTTTCTTATCTTAGTGTTACACAAAGGTGAATTTGACCTACAATGTGAAATCTGAAACTGAATCACAGCTACCTAAAACGACCTAGAGTTACTTTGGTCAAGACCTAGAATCAGACCTTTCTTGACTGCAGCTTGATTCCAGATGAAGGGCTGCAAACCATCCTCCCTCCCAATGATGATTGGGGTTAAGAGAAGGTGCGTGGTTAGATTGCATCGGGACCTATCTTTAACAACTGGTATCAAAAGCAAAGATTTTTTGGCAAGCTGTTGAACTTTCTTGACTGTTCTATTGACATCAAACAAGCAAACAAAACAGGAAAAAAGCAGTTTTGTCATACAGCCAGCATTTTAGTCTTTAGGACACTGAAAAGTACTTTAACTTGATGTCTGTAGCTGCTTCATTAGTTTTGCCTTAATTGTAAGATAAGGGCTTATGCAAGTGGCTGTAGAACCTAAAAGGCTGTTAATTGTCTGAAATAACAACTGAAGCAGCTTTCTTCTGCAGTATGGTCTATTTTAGCATTATAAATTCACTTTGGATGGGAGTTTCTCTATTATAGAAGAGGGTTTTTTTTTCCATCTCCGCATTTCTGTGAAGAAAGAAATCAGCATTTTAAGCATTTAAATGTCTTCTGGGCAGTAGCTATTTATCACAGAAGACAGTATTTCAGGACATCTTTATTTTTTTTGAGAAACTCTGCAAAAATACAGTATAATGTCAGTTATTGCTGGATGTGCATGCAGAGCAATATTGTTCTGTTGCCTGGTAACCAGTGAGAGGGAGGCACTTTGGAAACGCTGATAGAAAAAGAGAAAGAGAAAGCTTAACTGCACACACTTGAGCCGAAGACTTATAAAACTGGTATTTGTTCCAGGTAGGTTTGAAGAGGAGTTTGGGTCAAGGTTCTCATAGGGTTTTGTGAGGTTTTTTCTCATTAAAAAACCCAGCAGGTTATTTTCTTGTGTTGAATTTAATGACTAGGCTTATTTTTTCAAGCCATGTTTAAAATTTGCACACTTTGGAAAGAGGAGTGTTCCTTTTTCTTAATATACATTCTTCAATACTTTCCGAAGCTGTGTTCCCCTTAGAATAGTGCACTGATAGCGTTGTAACAAAATAAATATGCAGAAGTGTTTTGAACTGATATTCTTAACAACTTGGGATGATCACAAATGTATTTTCAAAGCCAAAATGCTCTGACAGTTCCTGGATTACTAAAGTGCTAGGTGTTGTGATAAAAACAATTAACAAACAATAGATTTGCTGAGTCAAACAAACACGAAAGAAAAACAGAAAATATTTTAGCTGGAATTCAGTCTGGCCATAGCTTCATGTTTTACATGCAACAGAAAGTCAGCATAAAATTAAGGCAGAAGAAATTAGTTCATAGGAACCAGTTTAATCTTTGGCGGCCAAGCTCAGACAAAGTGCTCGTGAGGATTTTAACCGGCTGGGTTAACGTGTTGTTCTCAGACGCCTCCCTGACTTCCTGCTTCTGACCAGTGTCAGAGGCAGATGGTCTTTTTTGCATGGTCTTTCTTAGGGTAGAGCGAGCAGGAAGTGCTGAACGCCTGCGAGGCAGTTTATTGCTGCAAGATTTACAACATTGTTTTGAGAAGTTGAAAGGGCTGTGTAGCCCAAGTGTGATTTGAGATAACCTTGGAATTTCAAGGTGTTAATTTGAATGGAACTGGATGCAACTTTTATTTTTTCTGGCAGCTAGTTAAACTTAGAAGCTTTGTAAACCTTGTTGGTTTTACCTGTGGAGTAATGTTTTACTTCATGCCGAACATTGGTGCACTATGAAGAAGGAATGATGCTGATCACTCCACTGATTATTGTGTACTGGAAAAATTAAGGTCAGAGATCAACTCCTCCATAATAACCTTTTGTGGCATTCAACTGGTTCATGTGCAGGATGAAGAACACATGAAGAAGATGATACCCTTCAAATCGGTGCATTAGCTTTTCACTTTTCCTCTTCCAGAACAACTTGAATATCATAAAAAAATATAAGCACACAAGCACTGAAAAATTCTTAATTAGGATGTCACTGATTAATATTTCCTGTTTACTTATAGAGGTAGTGTATACATATCGGGACCAAGAAGGAATTTTGCTCTAATAGAAAGCCTTGGAATTTTTGCTAAAATCATTAATCTAAGTTATTTGATAAAAGTCCGAAGGAAGCTGAAAGATGAGCACTGTTGTTCTGACTCCATGATCGTGTCACTTGTTAACAAATTAATTCCTCCTAGTACAGTGGTTCACTGAGCTCTTAAAGCCTTGCACCCGCTATGTCACAGCGGCAACAAGCAGTTTCGGAGAGGTCTGTAAGGGCCAGACATGGCTGGACTTTCCTATCAGGCCTCATAAAA
>NW_008825260.1:157443-161216 GCF_000699105.1 Pygoscelis adeliae
CTTGGTACTTCAAAGAAAGAACTGGTAAGTGACCACAAAACCTCATTCTTCGTGAATTTCTGTTAATGATGCTACACAGGAAAAATATATCAGTAATGAGGGCAGACAGCCATTCAGCTACTTCCTACTGTAGAGGAAGAATAAAAACTAAATCTGAGCTATGTCTCACATTGAATAACCGACTTGCTGGATTATAGGGCAAAGAACCAGCATTCAGCTGCCACGCTGCAATACTAGCTTATGATTAGACAGGCAACATAGTGCTGAGGTATCTTGATGTTCTTTTTCCATCAAAAATGCTAGCAAGTTTGGGATCTGGTCATTCGCCTTGCTTTAAAAAAAGCTCCCTCACAAAGATGCAGCAACTAGCATTGCTGCAAATGTTTGCCAGGGAGCAAGCTAGGGGTAACAGAGACTTAGCCGTGCTCAGTGGGGCAGGTTTGAGGTCACACTCAGACCCTAGTACGTCCTATCCTTTCAATCTCAACAACACTGCAGAAATACACTATGACAATTAGAAGCACCTTGTACTAATTGGAAGCAATCGCATACCTTTTCATGGGGTTGGACTGAAATCTGATACAGTAATTGTTCACTGAGTATAAACTTGAATATTTCAAATAATTTGGAAGGCAATTATTATTGCATAAAGCATTTGTGCGATAATAATAATTGTGTACGGTCTCATGAAGGGTTCAATCATTCAAAGTGCTAAATAGTCTGTGTCCATCAAACAAAATATTTAAGGACAGGTTTAGCTTTACACAAATAAGTAGGTCAATTGACCTCACTAAGGCCACTTATCTACTTAAATGTCAACATGTATCTAAGTGCTTTCCTGGATTAGGGCCAGAACATTTTGTCTTTTATAAGACAAGGCCCTAAGAGGAACTGTTGCAAATGGCTGTAGTCTGCAGAGTCCCAGAAAGGTGAAGCAAAATAAAAAAGGACAGTATCAAATTTTAACATAGTTGGTCATTTATTTGAGGAATGTGGTTTACCATTAATGATTGGCATTACTGCAGAGAAGACTATCACTATATAAAGGCAGCAATACTAGGGAATGGAAAGGAAACATCATTAGGTATTTGAAACATGGAATAGGCCTGGGAAGCAGAGGGGCTTTGACTGAGATCATGATTATCTTGTTAGCGACTCAGAGTTATGGGGTTCTTTGGCACTCATTTTGCAGTGGGGGACTATTTTGTGCATTACTGCTTCTGGAATCCCAACTCCATTGCTGGGACGGGTCATATAAAAATGAATGTAGCTTCAAAATTGGCTTTCCTGAAGGATGCAGTACACCCTTTCCCTCCTGATCCTTAGCTCTCTGAAGGGTCCCAAGTCCATGAATTGCAGTCCACGAAGGTTCAGTGTAACTGATTGCTCTTGGCCACAACAAAAAATGGAAAAATCTAAATACAAGCGATCCTCCCTATATATTGATCAAAGTGAATATAACGTGAGCCCAAGCATGTCACTATGAATCAAATAGAATTCCCTTCAGGGTAGCTAATGTAGCTGTGGTCTTGCAGGTCATACGCTCAGTTGGTGTAGCCAGCCTAACTTCATGCTCATGTATGTAGATAGAGAGTCTTTAATGTATGTGTTGAATTTCTCAACTGCTGTCTTTTTACAGGAAAAAAAAATCCTGTATGTAATTCTTTTTAGTTGACAACATGATAAAGAATACCCTGAGAGCCCTAGGTTACAGAACAAAATACAGATATTCAGGTAATTTCTGTATGTTTTAATTAAGTCATAGCTCGCAAGATGTAAAATATGCAATGTCAAGCTGCTGCCCAGCAATTTTGCTTCTCTAGGAACAAATGTCCTCCTGTTTGTATTATACCAACTTTTTGCCAGTCTGACAGCCAAGGAACCCATATATCAACTTATCTGGCACTACTCCTTTAGGGTAAGGTAGGGCAGAAGGGAGGCTATAGCTAACTATAGTCTGCATTTGAAAGAAAAGCAGCTCTGTATGTAGAATAGTATGTTTTAATACTCGGTGGATTTGTAATGTTCAAACTGTTGTATTAAAGTGTAACATCAGGATGGAAGCTTTGCTTTGCCTGGCAGATCTGTCAGAGAAATTTGTGCTAGTGAACTGAAAGGTCAGTCTTAACTACAAAGAAAAGAAATAATTACCATGCAGTTTGTATATCTTACATTACTCCTGCTTAAATTTAAAAATATACCAGACAATTTCAGGAAAACTAGTTCACATATAATGAAACCATCTTAATGCCTTAGGGTAAATATTTTTTTGCTGAATTCATTTTGGATTCCCACTGGATTTGGAAGTCATTCACATATTAAAATCTTAAGTTGATTCCAAAACCCAGAAATTCAAATAAAGTACCCTTTTATGGAACCTACTGGTTTTCTGGCCAATTTTGCTCTTTTCCTTGGGCAACTCATGTTTACATTTACAACCAATATTTGTGAAGTGTTTCCCGTGCTTGGTACTGGGGAACAGTGCTGTATATTGTTCTTTAGCTTTATTTGGTCCTTTCACATAGTTCGTCTTGCTGGAAACATCTATTTCATCTCCTTCATGTAACTTCACCTTTTTTTTTTCCAGAGCACAGTTTTGTGTTTTAGTGGGAAAAACAAAGGATACTCACCACAGAATGTGGAAACAAAGAAAATGGTTGTGAACATGTGTGTGCGTGTGCATAATCATCATCCAGAGACCATGCTGATAAACAATATGAAACAGCATTATTAATAATTCAACAAGCTAGATAGGAAAAAAAAAAAGCTAGAGAAACTGGTTTTTTTCAGCTGAACAATATTTAAACATTTTAAGTGGTACCTCCTCAGCCAGAGGTAATGACTGAAATCAGCAGAATTGAAAGTTCTGAGATAATTGGTCAGAAAAAGAATTGAACTTAGTTCTAAAGAGTTGGTATAAACACACCTGCATTTCTAAATGCCCAGGGAGCCTTTGTGAGGCTTTAAAAGTTACAAAGTTAAGTAAATCAGTCCCTGAATTTCATTGCCTATCTTATGTTAAAATGCTGCACTTAATGAAGATTAATCAAGATAATTTTCCTTTCATTGACACCATCACCCTTTGCACCTGTACAGAATCATTTATTTAAAATGGCTGGTATTATTATACTGCCTCTTACTTGAGACTTCAAATAAGATTAAAGTGTATGAAGTGCCTTAAAATAATTAAAACAAATGAAAATACAGAGATGCAGACTGGTAGAAATCAGTGAAGCCTATTGATGTACACTGGCAGCAGATCCTTTGGGCACACGCAGTGCTTCAGTTCTTCACTGCTCTTTGTCCTAAATTCCTTCTAGCCACACACATATGCAGCAGAAGACCTTTTTCCAGGGAAGGAAGATGATCAAGTGCTTAGAAATGGGGTCAGGGATTTTGGAGGTTCCGGATCCATGTTCAACTGTTAGACATTTCCTAAATTACCCAGAGAATGTCTATGCGGTCTTCATGTCATGTGCAGATGCAAGATCACACCATTTGCGTTCCAAGCTGGATGGCTATGTGCCAGCTCTGAACTGGATGATGCCATATATTTATACATTGTCAGCGGCAGAGAGCCTTGATCTTGACTGGGGCTTTAGTCTTTTCTGTAATGCAGATACAAATAACATTAATTAAAAAATGATTAAAATCAGTAATCTGATCTTATTCTTCATAGATATGCAAATTCATGTTCTGTTTCTTGCTTAGGAAGAACTTCGGAACTTAGGGGGCGAAAAAAAGGAATTTTAAATGGAGCAAAACCAGAACAT
>NW_008825260.1:161244-168433 GCF_000699105.1 Pygoscelis adeliae
ATGACTAATGTCAAATAGTCAAGAAGCATGCATTTAGGCGTCAGCTGCTTCTGCTGGACAAAATGCATGCAGAACATATCAATGTTAGCAATGTAGTCTAAAAGAGAAAATGCTTTCTTCAGCCTGTGTCTGTTACTTCTTCATTGTACCTGAATGTAAGGAGCTCTTACATTCACAATCTTTTCATGAGATTGGTCTAGTTTTCTTCTTCCCCTGTACAGTCATAACCCTTGACAGCTAGGTAAGTTCTTTGAATTCTGTTATAATATTGTCTCTCAAGACATTCTTTGCAATAATATATTTTTCTTCCATCTGATCAACCTTTTTTTATTTCCTTCTGTTCTCTTCTGTCTTCAACTCTGTTTTCCAATTCCAGTGGTTAACAGTTCTTACTCCCCTTCTCCTACCATGGCTTTCCGTTTACCAATTCCTTGACTTTATCTCCCTCTCCAGTTCTGACTTGCCCTTTACTTCATAGTTCACTTTTTTCTTTTTCCCTGTCACTACATTAGAGGACAGTAATCCTGAAACTTGTTATAAGCAAATGTTAAAAGTTTTTAGCATGATGTCCTTTTGTCCTTCTCTGATGTCCCTTTTCATTAATTTTCTTCATTCATCCTCTTCTCCTATATACTATTTTCCTAACTTTTCTGGGGTTTCTTCCTTCTGTCCTTGAGCAGTGACTTAGGAATGCTCAGAGGATCGAACTTGGTTGTAGATTTTTATCTTAGGTGGAGGAGGAGGAAGCAATTTGTACAATGAGTTCAAGAGAAGTGAAACGTATCGATCCCTAACAGAAAGGAGGAGCTGAATGGGAGAACGAAGGCTGGAAGGATTTTTTCTGTATAAAAAGGAGTTAGAGGAATGCTAGCTGGAACAACTTTGTTTTCCCAGCCTCCTGATACATGCAAGCAAACAGGTGAGAGAACTAGAAATTCTTCGAGTACCGCTTAGTCTTACCATTGTCCCACTAGAGATTCCCCGTCCTGGTGACTCTTCTTCCAGGAGTACATTGCCATTGCAAAGAACAGAAGTAGGGAATTTCCCTTCTGTTTTTTTTGGCAGAAGAAAAGTGGTGCTTTCCCCTTACTTCAGCTGCTGTTTACTCAGAAAATGAAGTAGTTGTATATTAACAATGAGGTTTTGTATATATACATTTATCTGAAAATCCAGAGAATATAGGAAAAGCTACATTAACGGTCAGGACCCCGATTTTCATGGATGGTTTATGCAAAATATAAATGTTTCAGAGAAATTAAGAAGAGTATTTTCTTCAAAGTGCCTTGCTATCAGTTTGTGGTAATGGTACAATAGATGCTTAGTTAAGGTCGTCTGACCAGATGTTTCAACCAAAAAGCTATTTCTAGTAAAGAAGTTTTGAATATGCATGTGCAAGCATCTATAAATACTGTAACTTATTAGCATTGTTAGAGCTAAAAATAAAGAAAACAAATATGACTGTTGACTTATGCTTCAGAAGTTGAAAGATTAGGTAACAAATTAAATGGCGGAATTGACTTCTGTTAAGACCTCTTCTGGTTAGTGCAACATATCCAAGCCTACCATCCCTATGGGACAAGAGCCGATGTCAATTTTACATATGTGAGAAATACAAAAGAAATTAATGGAATTAAGGGAGTGCATTACAAACTTTAGTACAGGATACAATCTCGCTGGCTGTTGTGATGCCGTCTACCAGTCTCCACGTCATGGAGACTCCATCTCCATAGCATGAAAAACTATGTTCCACCATGTGTTAGTAACCTTTTTAAAAACTGTTTCAAATAATTTGTGCTATGTGTTTTTTCTCAAGTGACTAAAAGGAAATGCATTTGTGTCTTGGGGTATGACGAGTTTACTCAACTCCTGTTCTCCCTCCACCTCTTTTGTGGGCATATACTAAGAATACCATATGATTTCTTGTAATTCAGAAAAGTTACTAGGCTAAAGTGAATAATGTGGATTTTGACTGCCATTAAAAGAACTTCATTCCTCTTTCACACAGATCTTTTCCTCTTTCTGTGGTATTCTGTGTCGTAAGCTTTCTAACAAGAGAAACTGACACCAGCATATAGTTAACTGTTTATCAGCAGAAGTGTGTATGTGTTAACTTTCATATTATGTCTTCAAAGTGAAGACATAACACACTGCAATTCCTACTAAGCATGTGCAGACCCAGTGTTTACCCTCATGGACATGATAAAATGAAGACAATTTTAGAAGGAACTTGGCTGACAAAAGTCAACCTATTTTATTTACTTACTTTCCTATAATGGAAGAGATGCAATTTTCTTCAAAGCAGCGAAAGTGTTTAATATTCTGCTATGAAGAGAATTCGCAAAGCATATCATCCTGAAATTACAAACTAAAAGCTTTATGTTTTTTCTGTGTAAGAACTTAATGAAAGATGTTGATCGGTATTAACAATTTGGTTAGTTTGCAGGAGAAAAGTTTAGGTTTGAAGAAGTTATAAAAGCTCATTGTGGGCTATTTTATTTGCATGCTCCTGTAATAATAGAGTCAGATGCTTCACATTACAAAAATAGATGACTTATGAAATGCCTTATGCCCCAGAAGTCAAATGCCTCTGCATATATTACCATGTTACTAACAAATATAAGGAGGGACAAAATGAAATCCAACCCTTTGCAGAATTCTGGCTCTCAGCCCATTTTGTAACTCTGTAACTTCTCCTTAGAGGGCAGAGTACAACAGCAGGAGATGGCAAACACTGTTTGTATGCTCTTTTTAATGATGCATCAGAAACACTTCAAGAACAGGTTTGTTGTTGCAGGCTCTCTGGTAAAACATATGTGCCTCAGCTGAAATGTGCATGATGCAAGTCTTACCCACTGTGTCTGTCTTTCCTAGTAAAAGAAAATACAAATTTTGCTCCATAGAAACCTTACCCAATATAGCCTCAAATGTTATTGTTACAAAATAAGTTTTTCTAAACGGTGATACTAAAATCAAACAAAAAAGATTTGATTTTCAGCCTTTCAAGAGAGGCAAGCAAACATCATGCTAATAGAATATGATAAACTCTCATTTCCAGTTAAGACAACTTCAGGATCCCCAACAGAGTTGTTACTCAAAATTAATGCCTAGGTCAAGACTTTTAAAAAAGACTTAATTTATAGTTTGCAAACTGAGGCCTTAAGGAAGCCTGATTTCCAGAAAGTCCTTCATGTCTGTTCTTTAACTTTCCATTAAAGTGCCTAGTTCACTGTTTTAAAAGGCAGGGAATACTGTTGCGCAGTTTTGAAAAATCTTGACCTTTTTTTAAACATATAAACAAAAAGTCTCATTTTCAAAGCAATGTGATTTAAAGCTACGTTGCAACCAACTAACCCGACAGCATGATGGTCTTAGTAACAGCCAGTTTAGAGAAGAACTTCTGAAGGATCCCGATTTGGAAAAACACTCCTTCTGGATTCAATAGTCTGTAGGGGAAGAGTTGATTTACTGTTAAGCTCTTGTTAATCCTCAACCGCCAAATTTCATAGGCTGGTAGCCAAACTAATTGGCATGATAGGTAGGATAGAGAGTAAACATTCCTTAGGCTGCAATTTATAGGCTAAAATGGTTGATCTGCTTGATAAAAAAAAAATCCTTGTACTTACTGCTAGTATAATGAACTTTCCAAAATTATAAACATAATTAATTTCAAGTAAACAATGTTAACAAATGCTTTCCAGTAAACAAATCTGTCAATTTAGCCTGTGTTTGCCTCCCTACATCTTTGCTGTCTTTAGTGCACATCCGTTTATATTCCCCTACTTGTACCGTCTGCTCTTTTTATGTGCATACGACACCTGCACTTTACAGATGTTGTATACAATAATGCATTATTTATGGCTAAACTTTGCCTTGGATTAATTATGAATTAGATTCTGACTGTAACGGGACTGCTTAAACATGTATACTTAATTATAAACAAGTATAATAAACAAGTATGTGCAAGACTGTGACCTGAACAATCAAGTCAGGCAATTAAAAAAATTATCACTGGAATCGCAGAGATACTTATAATAATGAAAAAACATATTCCAAGCAGACATGTCAGAAAAGCAACATTTAAACAAGATAATTGCTAATTAAAGTTTTTCATGTTTGGAATAAAAAATATTTAGAATATTAGTAATAATCTGGTATTTGGTTTATTTAAATACTAGTCTTTTAGTCACTGGTTAGGGGTTTAAACATAGCCTGTTTCTTGGAAGGTTTCTACTGCCGCACTATTTGAGTTAGAAAAGTTCAATGGGTAATATTAGCTTAGCTGTGGAACTCTGATATTTAGTAGGATTTTATGAAAATAGCTAATATGTGCACATGACAGCAAGTTCTCACAGTTAAATATTGTCACAGAGGTGTCTTTTGATTCCATTATAATCCTTATTTCATTTAACAATTAAACAAATAGAGCCTGCTGAGGCCACTGTTGAATAATGATAACGAGAAAGTTTCTTCACCCCATGATCTTCAAAAAGTTGTGGCAAAGAAAGTATATGGTTTACGTTAGTATAACATGAACTACTTCGGAAACCTGAGCTCACTGGGATAAACAAGGTCTCTATAGAGCAGCCCAATCTTGGTGGCCATTTCTGGGACTTCGGTTTACCAGAAATGCTTCATTTTGTATATGGAAGTATTTTGCAACTTAATGCATTCAAAATGCATCTGAATAAACACTTTGCTAATGTAAGGAAATTCTGTAAAACAGAATGGGGCAATAATAAAAATCAGTGAATGGTAATCAGAAGAAATGTCAGCTTTGGAGTAATAATTATTTGCTACCTCTATCTTTCTAGCACAATCTTTCTAGTTTAGTGTTTGATACCATGTTTTTATCAGTAACTAAATTTCAGTAATTAGAATAAGCATAATGCCGGTACTATTATATTGACTTGCGGGCATGTGTCCTTAAGATGAGGTTCAGAAGTTTTACTGGTTCCTTTGTATTAAATCACTTTTACAGCCAAAAGTCTGGCAGTGTCTGCCGGTCTTGATATCATTCATTACAGAACTGCCAAGGCTAAAGTTAAATGATTTCTTTTTCAGTGGTGTTATCTTGTTTCTATATAGGTTGGACAGATAAGCAGAGTTGAAAAGGGAGGGTTTTTCTTCTTTTTTCTCTGAGACAGGACTGATCAAATTTTGCCTTAAAACTGTTTTAGTATGTGCATTCTAAGTAGCAACACGACAGAAAGCACACATCTTCTTCCTCATCAGTTTACTGGCAACACTCTGTGACAAATGATTCTAATAACATTTTGTATCTGTTGTGTGTAAATCTCATCCTCCAGAAGAAACAGTGATGATCCTAACGACAATGTGTCTCCTGTAGGGATGGTTTGTGATGTGCACATCTGCAGATACAATACTGAACGTTCCTTTAATATTCAAGGCTGCCTTTTCCTACTTAAATGGCAAGGCAAGATGTTCAGGCAAGGGATGTTCAGATAAGGGCAAATGGTAAAATCACTGTATCTCCAGCTAATGAAAAACACAAACTTCGGCTATTTCAAATCTTAAGTTTAATATTAGTGTCCCTCAGTGTTTAAAGCCTAAATCCTGCAAATGTCTAGGCATTTGCAAAAGCATTGTTAATAGTTTGATTAAAATTGGGACCATATATATAAGCGACATAGCAGTGTCTGGTTCTGAACTTCCTTGACCCACTGGAAATGATACTGAATAAGTAATAGTCTCCAAATAGGTTCATACTTTCCTCCAAGCTGGATCATACTTCACGGTCCCTTTTTCCTACAGTGACGAACACCATTGTCCAGACTTGCAGGCAGAATATTGCAGAATAATTTATTACATGTAATTATTGTGCATCTGAAGCAGATCTATTCCGTGGGACTGGTGTGGTACTTCCATGATACAAAAACAAGTGTGTTCCTGTATCTTTGTTACTAGATCTCTCACCTCAAGGGTGAGTTGTTTGGTCCTTTCCTTGCTACCAAGACAATTATTCAATAACCCTCATGAGCAGATTACTGCTAAACTGCAGTCACATTCCCACTTGTGCTTTGTCTTCTTTTTGGCCGTGTCTCTTGGTTTCCTTTCTATGGTGTGGCACAGCTTCCCGAGGAAAAAGCTCTCGCCTGAAGCAGTCTGTAAGTTGGCAGCTGTCTAATGGCAGTGGGGACACAGATGTGAATCCCTTCAGGAAGAGAGGGGATTAAAATAAGGGCTCTCATGCTCTAGGCGGTCTAATCGCTGAACACCGACAGAAGGCGGCATCGCCCCCGTGGCTCTCAGTGTTTCGGAGCAACGAGCTGCCCCTTGCTGTCCCGAAGGAGAAGGTGGAGGTGCCTTCCCTTTGGAGGCAGCTCAAGGCTGTGGGCCACCAATGGACGGAGGCACTCCTCCGCAGTCCGTGGTAAGGCCCTGGAGCTGAGGGACAGGATTGAAAATGTACTCTTCCCTCCAGTGTTTTCACTGTGTGACTCTGCACCAGCACACCGAAGCGGGGTATTTATACTGCCTTATTCTAGGTATCTACGATAGGTGCCAAGGCTCCAGACACATCAGCTATCTCCAGAGGGCAGCTGCTGGAACCTAAGTTAAAAGTGTAGTGCTTTCTTTTGACTATCATTCGAGACTAGCTCCTGCATTAAGCACTTCAGCCAAATGCCGAAGGTCAGATGGCGTGGGCCATCTTAGGTGCCTCTTCGCTTAGTGCGACTCTTCGCTCAGTGTGACTCTTCGCGCTCCTATTTCTGCAATTCCTAATTTTGCCTGTGCTCTCGATGTAGCACCTCCCCATCTGACTCAACTTCTGAGTTTCAAGCAGAGGGCCAAGTGCCTCAAATACGGCATTTCATTTTCCTTTATCCAACTTTATCGTGAAATATCGAGCTCTTGCAATACGCAGCCGTGTCAAGAGGTAAAAATAAACATGTGGCTCTTTGAATTATTCCTCATACGTGAAGACACTCGTGTTTGTCTCATGGCAAACGTGAACAAGTATGTATAAGGGAACACGGGCCGGGCTCGCTTTGTTGTGGAGACACTTCTTAGGGTAACTGTCAAGCTGCAGCTTTCATTACACTTTTGATACTCCAGCACTCGATCACCTTCCTTCCTTTATTAATTAATGGATTGAAGTGGACGTGTCAGCTCCCGCCCCCCGTGAGCTCCGGAGCAGCCCCGGCGGCAGGGCGAGGCCGTCTCCCCG
>NW_008825260.1:169939-170469 GCF_000699105.1 Pygoscelis adeliae
CGCCGGGTCGCGCGTGTGCCTTGCGTGGCGCCTCGCCGAGACCTCGCGCAGTCCCTCCCCTCCCACGCGCGCGCGTGTGTGTGTAGGGGCGCGCGCTGTGGTGTAACGCTCCCCCGCCCGCCGCCGCCTCGTGTGAGGGCAGGCTGTCACGTTTCGTTTCTTTTCCGTCCCCAGGTGCTGAAGGACTGGTGCTCGCCGAGACGCAACTGAGACGTTTGTCCTCCCCCCCGTCCCCCCGCTGGAGCTACGCGGCCTCAGCTGCCAAATGCGCGGAGGGGAGAGACTTTTGCTCAAAATCCCCCGATCGTAAATATACAGAAAGCGGAAGAAGAGCCACCGCCGAGCAGCTGCGGGAGGAGGGGAGGGGGACAGCAATATTGTTTCTGCTGTAGTCGGGGAGGCTGATGGCGGAGTTTGGCAGCGGTGGCGGCACCGGCGGCGGGGGGCTCCCTTCCTCCCCGGGGCCGGTCCAGGGGAAGGTGGCCTTCAAGGCGGGAGATGGGGAAGGAGGAGGCGGAGGGGGGGGGCGG
>NW_008825260.1:170523-178988 GCF_000699105.1 Pygoscelis adeliae
CAGGCAGCCGGGTCTCCAACGGGGACTGTGCCCTAGCGGGAGCCGGCGAGGAGCCGGGATCAGCTCCTCCTGCAAGCCCGGAGAGCAGCAGCAAAGAGAAAGGATTTTCCACCAGTCAACAACGGGAAGGCAAACCTGGCATCCCCCGGAGGAGCAGCATAATTAAGGTAAGAGCGCTTGCTCCTCCCCATCGGGGTCTTGGCTCTTTCTCTGTGACAGAGACAGGGAGATGCGGGCGACAGATTTGGCTCACAGAGCCTTGGCTCTAGATGAAAGGATAGGCGGATTTTTTCTTTTTTTTTTTCCCCCTGTGGTGAGGGGACTTGATTTTTCCTTTGTCAGAAGTGGACAACAGTGAGAAGATGGCTTTATCCACATCCATGCTTGGGGGTTGGGAGGACATCATGTTTTGAGGTTTATTAAAACAGAAGGCTCCAACTCCTCTTGGAGCAGGGGAGAGAAACTAGCTGGCTTGTAAAAAGGCAACATGGGCACCAGCCTGGCAGGGAAAGACATGGATTACACAGTATCCTTGTTATTTGGGATGCACCTGTGCAGAGCAATTTAGTGGCTCCATTGGCTTGTGTGTGTGACAGGCACACAGCAGGTGATGAGAGATTCGGGATCTCATTGGGCTGGGGGTGGGAGAAGGTAGAATAGGGAGCATTTTTCTTGTTAAAAGTGACAGCTCGTTTAATAGTAGGCTGTGTTGTACTTCACCTATAGAAACGTCTTTATTTATGCTTGGCTCTGCATATTCTGAATGCTAATGTTTCAGCTTGAAAAGTAGGGGGAGCATCAATGGTAGAATGGAGATTGGGGAAAAAGGAATGGGAGCATTTTTTTTAATACAATTATTTATACAAATACAGTTGTTCTCTTTTCTTAAATCCATGGTTCCTGAGAGATGACACTTTGTCTTGGGTTAGCTTTCCCAACTCCAGTAAAAAGGTTGAGAGAACATAGAGAAATTACTCCATTGGTATAACGGCTGGTGTACTAGCCGGAAAATGAAGCACAACTTCAGGTACTTAAGAACTGAGTTTAATCAAGATCAGCTAGATCAAAATCAAGCTAGATTTGTTATCTTCTTAAATATTTATATGCCTCCAAAATCAGCGTATGAAGTTCTGTTGGCAGGATGATAGAAAAACACGTGTGGAAATTCAAGACTAGTAGTGTATCTCAAGTTGTGTTACCGTCTCCTGGACCTTGCTATAAAAACCAAGGGGAAAGCAAGGGCAGTCAGCAGTGGAACACATTTGACAGCCTGCACCCACCCTTCCTGTTCGAGCAGTGATGCTGGGCGTGTACGTGTGTGTGTGTTAAAGAAATTATAACAATAGACAAGGGGCAACTGAGCTTGGTGTTGGAATAACTTACTATATGCTGGATTTGCCAGGGATTTTTTTACAGGTCTGATATTCCCTAACGCTGTTTTGTTTCTTCTGTGGTAGCCCAAGAAAGATACTAGTGGTGTTTACAGTGTGTATCATGCCATCATACTACCTTGTAGTGTATGATTTGATTATACAGCAACCTTCTGCCTCTGTGGGGACCAAACAAGGATACAATACCTAGGGATTTGTGATATATTAAGATCAAGAAGCATGAGATAAGGAAATATGTTTTGGATTACATTTCATGAATACCTAAGTCAAGGTTCTTAGTTTCTACAGAAATGATAGCACTTTGGTATACAAAATTATTCAACTTTCTGGTATTATTATGGATGAATACCATTTTGCAAATGTGAGCAGTAATCTCTTTAGCTGCCAAGAACTGATTACTACAACTTTGTGTTACCGTTTGAATAATTATGACATGAGTGGAAAAATCTGACATCACTACATTTAAAGTTATGTGGTTTGTATTTATTTTAGATATGACTGTTTTAATACTTCTGGGAAAAATCACTTGTCTTCATACATACTGAATATTCTTCTGCCTGCTTAGTTCAGCAGTTCACAGGTAGTTTGAATCCGGTTGCGTAGGTGCCTAGTTTTTGATATGAAACCTTTTGGAAAATCTGGCATGAGTAGTAAACCTTAAGATGCTTCTTGTTGTCCGCTCTTGCAGAGCACAAGTCTGTAAAACAGCGTGGAAAAAGTAAAATATAATCTATTTTTGGAAAATGTTCCTGGAGTTTTAGTAACTTATGTCAATGATGTAAAACTGCTCTTAAAGAATATATGGAGTGACCTCAGGAAACAGGTCTGTGCCATGCAGATTTCACACCTTCGTGCAAAACACAACATTGTTAGTTGATCTGTAAAATGCACGTTTATGGAATATCTAATACTTTAAATGTTTTGCCTGCCGATTACTGTGTAGGCTTTTGAGTCATAAACAGAATTGACGTTTGAATAATAGTTCCAGTGGAGATTGCATTCTTTAGAACCACATGTTTGTGCGTGAAAATTAGGAGCACAGAAACGTATTTTATTTTGGTTTTAGTCTGTGCTTCCATTGGTTGTCTTATTTTCACAACTCTTCTCAGAGCAGTTGCTGCCTTTTTTTCCTTTCCTTTCTTACTTGCAGTCTCTGTTCTTTCTCTTTTTCCATATTTTTTTCTTTCTATTTTTATTTATTTTGTGCACCTGCATAATTTTGACATTTTCTTTATTGTTTGGTACAAAGAGGATACACTCTTCGAGGTTGAAGTGTCATCTAGGATGATGACAGGTGGTAGGGCCACTATTACTGGAAAAACTAATACGATCTTCATACCATGGTAGTTTACTTGGCCTTTCGCTCTTGTATATAAGCTGCATTTAGGCTGAAAGTGTTAACGGTTGTACCCTTCATTTGTAGCAATTTTTATGGAATAGCCTATTTCATTGCTTACCTTTGCTGAACCAAACTTGAGGGCTAGGGACTGCATATCTGTGTTTATAGAGACTTTTCCACTTTCTTAGTTTCGGTATTTATGAGATTCTGATTTTTCAGAGGTGATAGTAATGACACATTGTGCATTCATGGGATTTAGGCTCTTCAGGTACCTGATTTGTGTACTAATTTACGTACCACTTATTTGTATGTACTGGTTTTTTTGATCGCTATTTCGTTTTTCTGTAATATTTTCCTTGGTGCAACTAGCTATCATTTCCTAGAATGTAATTTCCTACAACAGTTCCTATAATATTCTGTAAAATGAATTTCCAGTGAGTCCATCTTGCAGTTCAAAGTGGATTTAAGCATCCTATGAACTTCTTCTCTTAACTGCTCCGACAGTTGGCAGCGGGCTTGCTTTATTTTTGTGTGAGGTTCTGCATCTTTCTTAAAGAGACTTCGAGGTGGCAGGAGTTTGAGAATCTTTAAGGTGGCAAGTGACTTGTGGTGTATATTTTTCCTTAGAGCTGCTTGCTTCCAGGGGTCTCCAATAAACGCTTACGGAACCTCACAGTTTGTCAAAACTATAGACCTAGACACAAAGAGATCCAGTGGGATAAATATGTCTTTATTAGGAGAGGTGTTACAGTAATAAAATGAGAAGAGATACACTTAGGAGAGACTGCAGTTATTTAGGAAGACAATGATGAGAAATAAATGGAGAAAGGTGGCTTGGCATTCTGTGAGCAGGAGTGTTCTTATCAACATATCTGGAAGCAAAGTCCAGGGGTTTTTTTTGCATATAGTAATACTGACCTCAATGTCAATAAATTTATTGGCTGATAACTTAAATTTTTATCTCCCTTTTTTATTCTGGGTGTAAACTGAAGCTTTCATTTTGTAAAGTCATGCACTTGCTGAGCATTGGCAACTCCTAAGTTCCAAAGTCTGTGAGAGAGAGGAACCAAATTTAGCAGGTAGATATTCTAGGGTATAATTTTCAGCAGAGCTTTGCTTTTGAAACTAAACATTCCCATATCTGTGTCTTTCTGTGACTGGGGAGTTCTACAGCATATGCATCAATATCTTCTTTTTTCTTATTAAAATGCCAGCATACATTATTCTCTCGTTCAATCTTCTATGATCTTTAGTTCATACTGTATACCTGTTTGTATCAGGTGTACAAAATATGAAATATGGGGAATGGTATGCAGTATTTTCTACCACTGTGATTGTTTTAAAGGCTTTAATAAAGCCTTTTGCATTCATGGTGAACTCTAAAGCAGTATTTTCAGTAGATCTTGGTTCTCTGCAGTCCTGAATTACCTTAAGCACGATGCCATGTTAGCAAGTCTTCATGGAGACCCAGGAATGCATCATACATGTTCAGCTTCTGTCTAAAAGGCTATAAAGGAGTTAAGTTGCTGGAATCAGTTTGAAGTATATGAAATTACCTGATTTTCAGTCATCTTTCATATTGGGGAAAGAAACCTGTGTAGTGATGCTGTTGATATAGATATATAGAGAGATAGATATGCATTTATGCCCAAGTAACTTTTCAATGTGCTGGACATTTTCAGGTAAACTTGATTGGGCAGTCACAGTCTCAAAGGTGCTAAGGCTCCTTAAGTTCAAAGAAAACAGCCATATAGAGGAAAGAAGGAGAAAACTAACGTGTAGTTTCTTTCTCCAGGGCCTTTCCCCTTGGAAACAAAAACGCTACAGTATGAGCTGAATTATTCCTAGTTACAGTAGATCTGTGTGGAAGAAAGACATGAATGTCCCAACAATAGAAGACATTTTGCTCAGAGCACACGTGTTAATTGACACCAAAATTGGCACCACAAAACCCCTATATATTTAGGAAACAAGGCTGTGATAGTTGCACTACTCCTACGTCTTACCTTGGGCAGGCTTTCAACTAGACAATTGAAGCACAGATTTTTCTGAGGAGCTGTTTCTGGATTTGGTTGGTTTGTTTGTTTCTTAGTTTCTTCTTGTTGATTTATGGTAGACTTGTCTCATCTCTTTGGTTTGTCTCTCATAGTATGAGAGATCTGAATGGCTAACTGCAGCTTCATAAATCCTGGAGCTTTCTTTTAGAGGATACTTTCTCTTTGGTTTGTTGGACTCTCAGCTAGACTATAGAAGGTTACCAGCACCTATTAGTATTTGTATTCCTCCTTCTTCATCCTCTACTACTTATTGGGTACTGGCTTCCTAATTTTTAAAAATATAATCTGTTTTTTAAAACAATACTTAACATCATATAGTAGCTCTCCCTAAATTGTGTTTTCTGTCATACAAAAGCTACATACCTTAGGTATTTGCATATAGTATAGTATATGTACATTATATATATATATATCAGGCATTTTACTAGTTGTTAAGAGTGATACTGGACTGGGATGTGTGTTATGTCACAGCCACTGAGTATGTTGTGCATTGCATTTGGTATATATTTTTATTTGCATTAGCACTTTCTGTAGACCACAGTAATCAAAATTTTATTTGGATATATGTAATACTACTAAAAAAAAAAGAAACAAAAGGTGTTTGTAGAAACAGATACATGGCAATGTTCACTTTACCCAAGTACAGCATGTAATTTAGCTAGCTTACTTACTATAGCCCATGAAGAGAAAGTATTTTTTGTGAAAGATGACTTGGAGCAGGAGCTTAATTTGGATGAATTTAGCTTCTCTGTCTTCTCTTCTGGAAGAGCTTATCTGTCTATTTCTGTTGACTGAGTAAGAGCTTGGCTAGTGTGAATAATAGCAACTCCTTCACCCCCTCCACCCCCAAATACCTAGAATAGCCACAAAACATGTTCAGTCTGTTCAGTGGTGAAAAAAAACAATTAATGGAATTTAAAAATCATTATGAATACCTGATGAGGTTTTTTTATGCCTATTATCAGACTTGATCAAAGATACGACTATTAGGGAAGTGATCGTGCCCCTGTACTCGGCACTGGTGAGGCCGCACCTCGAATACTGTGTTCAGTTTTGGGCCCCTCACTACAAGAAGGACGTTGAGGTGTTAGAGCGTGTCCAGAGAAGGGCAACGAAGCTGTTGTAAAGGGTCTGGAGCACAAGTCCTGTGAGGATCGGCTGAGGGAACTGGGGTTGTTTAGCCTGGAGAAAAGGAGGCTGAGGGGAGACCTCATTGCTCTCTACAACTACCTGAAAGGAGGTTGTAGGGAAGTGGGTGTTGGTCTCTTTTCCCAAGTAACAAGCGATAGGACGAGAGGAAATGGCCTCAAGTTGCACCAGGGGAGGTTTAGATTGGACATGAGGAAAAATTTCTTTACTGAGAGGGTTGTCAAGCATTGGAGCAGGCTGCCCAGGGAAGTGGTTGAGTCACCATCCCTGGAGATGTTTAAATAACATGTAGATGAGGCGCTTAGGGACATGGTTTAGTGGGCATGGTGGTGTTGGGTTGACGGTTGGACTCGATGATCTTAAAGGTCTTTTCCAACCTTAATGATTCTATGATTCTAGTTTAGACTTTTAAACTAGGAATTAGAGCAGTAGTCTCCTACCCATGGCTCACAGATATATATTGTTCCCATGATTTGATTGCATTCATGGAAGATTCAAAAATTTAAACGGAGACTGACAGGACAAGTTAATTGCATAGTTTCCCAGTCTTTGCTGGTCCATGGGTGATAATGACGTAGGTCTTTATATTACTCTCACTGACTCTATTAAAAAAAAAACCTAAATAAAATTTGCCGATTGCCTATCTTGAAGGGCCAAATTAACTTAAAACACATATTATAATACTAGTATATTGATATTAAAATACTTATCTTTGCACACAAATTTGGGATTTTGTTCAAAATTCAGAAATCTAAATATAAAATAGCAGGTAGATTTTGGGGAAGAAAGGTGTATAGTAGTTTACGTTTAATGTACATGGAGAAGAGGAAAATAGATAAGAAGCAGCAGTATATGTGCATTGAAGAATGCTTAAAAATAGGGCTGGAAGAGACCTCAAGAGGTCAGTCTACTCTGCTCCACTGCTCTGTTACAGGATCAACTGTTAATAAATGTCAGCATGATGCTCTTTGTCTTTTAATCACCTTTTGTTTGTGATCCTTCTATGCAGAACTGCTGGCTGATTATTCCTCTTTGTATATGGGCAAAAGCAATCATCTACACAGTTTAAAAGCTTGTACTTGTCCTACTGACTGCATTCTAATTATTTCAGATCATATCTTCAATGTGTCACGTTCTTTCTGATTTTAACTTCACATCTAACATGCATGCAACTCTTCCATCTTCAGGTGAACCGCCAGATTTAACTATGCTCTCATTTCCATCATACAATGATATATGTTTTTTTTTCATTAAATGATTGTAGTTTATGGGTTTTAAATATAAGTTCAAATTCTATACTCCATGGTTAAACTAGAAGTCAGTTATTTTTACTCTTTACTGCCTGTAAACTGGGCAATGTGATGTTGCAGAATCTAGTTCAGAAATCTAATTTATGACAAAATGTCTTTCCTTCTAAATATATTAAAATAATAGTAAGTACAAATTTATAATATACTTACTAGATTGCAGTGCCGGCATAAAAAAGGCTGCTTTGAAAGGGGCTGGTTTGTTTGTCTTTAAGGAGAGTAAGTAGTAAGTGTCATCTTTCCCTGTTTCGCAGTTGTGTTTACAAAGACTATCGTTACTGTTTTACAGTTGATTTTCACAGCTGGCGTGCCTTTTAAACATGGGGTAGTGCCATCACTGTACTTACTTCTCCCTGTGGTAGGAGATTATGTATGGAGCGATCCTTTGGAAGGGTATGTTGCCCATCTTGACTGCAGTACATCTCTTAATTTCTATTTAACTAGTTATTTTTCGAGAACTGTCAATATAGACTCATCTGTCCCTTGCTTCTGAAGAGGAGCATGCCTGAGTTCACCCACCTCTTGCCTTCTAGGCCTTGACCTTGCAAAACATCCATGTTCAAGACAGTGAAGAGTGCAATATAGCGTGTGACTGGAAAGCAGCGGTACTGAGGATCACAGTGTTAACTGGTGGAGCCTTGGGAAAGTTAAATAGATGTGATTCATTTCTGCCTCTCTGGGATTTCTTTTAATGTCATTTGACCCTTTGGAATAAGTAATAAAATATCCCTGAATACTTCAGATTGTATACTCTGTTCAGGGATCTTTTCAGATACCAAATGTTCATGTTCTGGAAATTGTAGTACATAGTTCATAAGCGCAGGCAGACAGGAAGTGCCTTTAAACAAACAAACAAACAAACCAGCCCCTTTTCAGAATAGCGGCTGAGAGTTTTATAAAACGAAAAACATGAAATACAAGATATTAAGCCAGATTTCCAAATTCACTGTAAAAATATTTAATAAAAGAAACTTATTTGTGGGTTTTATTTTGGTATAAGAAATAGGTATCTCACAAATATATAGCAGATAATTGATATTATGCATATTAGTGTCATGACTGTCCTAATATCTGTGCTAAAATTGCTGAAAATGGTTTGATATTTCCTCTAAATTATGAGATAATCAGTATTGCAGAAGAAAAAGAATTGCTGCTGTTTTGTTAGAAAGCACTTCCACAGAATTTTCAAGTTCTTTTTATGGTTGAGCTTCTGTGATTATAA
>NW_008825260.1:179007-256352 GCF_000699105.1 Pygoscelis adeliae
TTTCCCTATTTTATTTTCTTTTTTTTTGTCCTTTTTTCTTACCAGCATTATTATTTTGCCTTCACTAAAAAAGGCAGCGCATTATAAGGTTCTGCGTGTGCTTTGATGTGTTTGCATCCATGTACGTGAACATATCCCCATCCTTTACTGCCCTTTTTTGTGCAGGATGGGAGACGAGTGATTGTGAAATTCTGCAGCAGCAAAACGGTCTGCATGGTTTTTGTTTTGTGAAGCATCTCTTATGATGGAAAATCCAGGATGCTTTATATATTTTATTACCTAGTTCCTGATGACAAAAGTGTTTGACATTGTCTGTCAATGGTTTACTCTAACCATTCCTTAAAATAAAGTGTAAATGACTGTTTATGTAAATTAAAAAACCCCCTTAATTTCATTGCTTAATTCTTTATACTATTAAAGTGTAATTTGGACTAAAAGGACAGGAATTCAGCTCACTGTCAAAGCTTTTGTTTAGATTGTTTTCTTCCTATGAGTTATTGTTGGTGTTTTTAGGATAGACAGTTGTTTATTGAGTTTAGGTAACTCCTGTAAATGGTACAGGAACAATTTAAAAAAAAAAAAACAACCAAGGCAAGAGAGCAACTTTTATTTTATATACTCTACCATGCTTTTTCCTTTAGTAAATTAGCAGAATTAATATCTTTCATGTATATATTGTAGAAAAAGTTAGTTTCTGAGTTGCTGAAATAATACTTATGTTCATTGCCATATTTATATATTTACAAATACATACATTTTTGCTACATAGACAGGAAAAACTCAGTAATAGTTGGAAACAAATTGCTTCAGGAAATAGCTTGAATCAACTGAAACGTATTTTGCCAGTTACAGAGAATGGTCACTAAATTAGTTTTTTTTAGATATGCTGATAGCAGATTGTTGCAAAAAGCATTTCCAGTCTGAATCCTAGAGCTAAAGACTAATATTTATGTGAAATGAGAACGTATTTAGTCATGGCACGTTACTACCACATAGTGGAGAAAGCTAGAGCAGACCTAAGTAGTTTGAGTTAGGATAGTGTTATGTTTTTCTTGCTTTTGAAGAACCCCCAAGAGCATTTTATGGCATATTGGATGTACTTCATTTATTAAACTCCAACTCTCCTTTGTTTTGTCTTTGTTCCCAGTTGTAGTAGTTGCAGTGATGCATCGCACAAGCATTGTTTGAGGTTGACACTTTTCAGCTTTATTTGTTCCTCATCTTAAATAACGCGTACCGTATGCCTCACGCTTCGTCCTTCTTCAGTGAATGGCCAGCCTCATTTGGAACCTGCTCTGAGAGTGGTGGTATAGCGTGAAGGCACTGAGTGCGTTTAGTTGCGAGTGTTATCTTTTGGTATTTTGTAGATTTAGAAGAAAGGCTGTGGAAGAAGTCATAACATTAGTCTTTTACTATCCTGCTTGGCCTGGTTCTGGTTTGTGTCACCTTGTCTATTGTGTCACCCTGTCTGTTCGTCCCTCCCCTTGTTTGGTCTCTCCCCATCTGTCATACAGCTTGGCTTTTCTGCTTCAGCAGCAGAGAGACCACAGACTGGCCATGCTCTGCTTTTCTTCTTTAACAGCTAGTGGAGATCCTTCTATTCCCAGCAAAGTGCTAGAACAGAGCAGAGCGTTCTGTGTGGTGTATGCAGTACTGCAGTAGTTCATGTCTGCTTGTGAATCCCCAAAAAGGAGTAACAGAAAAAGAGTACAGGTTCCAGTGCAAGTCTGTTGACCTTCACAGGGGGTTTAAGTCCCACAGAGTTTGAGGCTTGAACCTACGATGAAGGCTGACTGTACAGCTTAGGGTAGATGCATCTGTTTCCTCCAGTCTTCAAAAGTTGTCAGCCCTTGTGAATCTAAGAAAGGCTGCCCTGGGTCAGACCAAAAGTCCATTTGGCTCATTAGCTTGCCTCCAACAGCAACTGCAATGATATGGAAGAATAGAAAAAGCCTCCTTTCCTGATGTCTGCTTCCAGCCTTAGGTGGTTTGGAGCTAAGACATCTTTGTGTTTAATAATCCTTATGTTTTTTTTCCCCATTCGTTGTCAAAGGCCAGTTTGACTTTTGTAAGCTTTTCAACACTGTAACATCCTGTGGCAGTTTCTTAACTATGTGCGAAGAAGTCCTTTTCTGCCTGGTTTTACCTGGCAGCTACTTACTTGTTTACCTGATAACCCCTGGTTCTTGTGTTAGAACAGTAACAAACAATTGTTTTGTACTCACTTTCTCTATTCCCCAAATGAGTTGAAACGTGTTCATCATATTTGCTGTATGTCATCTTTTTTTTCCGGGCTAAAGAATCTTAATGTATTTAGTTGTTCCACCTATTGAAGCTTTTCTGTGCTTTTTTTCATTCTGGTGCCCTTTTATGTATTTTTTCCTTCCATTTTATTAATTTTTTTGCAGTGCGTGACTAAAATGGTATTCCAAATGTGTGCCAGATAAATGTGTAAATCCACTATGGCATAATGAAGGTTTAGCAATATTGTGATACTAAGTTGGACTGTAATTTATTCATTTTTAGTGTTGTCATCATCAAAGATTTAAATGGTATCACTGTCACTATTTGGCAATGGGAGAGAGCTGTTAAAACCTTCTACTAAATATTTAAAACCTTCTCTTTGAAGAACTGTGTAAGAATGTCTGTGCTGGTGATGATGCTTGTGTTGGAAGTGGCTGGCATTAACATCTTTGCAGGAAACTGAAGTTCTGTTAGAAATGTTTTAACACGTTATACAGTCTGTTTATGGTACTGGTGACACAAAACATTGCTGATTAGCACATCTAGCTTCTAGCTATGGTGAAGTACATGTGTTTGCCCAGTAACAGAATAAAATAGCATAGACATTGCATAAAGCTGAAAAATACAGTACTAATAAAAGTGCTTTCATTTTATAATAAGCTGTGAAATATGAAAGAGGAAGGACCTTGTTTTTGAAAATGCAGTCTGATAGTATTTTGGATGTCCTAGATTTTTTGATTTTAAGGTTCTTGCTAACACTCATGTTAATGGATTATTTTAGCCAATCTTTTATTTCTTTTGCTTTTATAACGTGTGAGGCTCTTCAGGATGCCTGCGTCAGAGTCCAGAAGAGCCAAGAAGGCATTTCTAGTCTTTAGGAAACTCACACAAAGTATAAAAATGAGATCAGATAGCTTCCTGAAAATAGAAGAGCATCTAATGTTTCGCTTCAGAGAAGAATTTGTCTGAGGATTAAAAAGGTTATTAAATGGTTACAGTAAGCAATGAAGGATGAAAATAACTGGAAGTTTTTAGGTCCCACAAGATTGGTACAACAGCATTATCTTGGAAGGAAATCCCAACACTTCGTCACTTGAGCTGTTTAAAATAGAAATGGTGTGAGGTGTCTGTTAGGATGCTCTCCTGAGTTTTTCTTAGGGTTATCTTGGTTATCTCCTCTTTTTTTCTCCCTCATTTTCTTTTTTTTCTTTCTCCTTTGAGGAGGGAAGTTGCTTTGCTTTCTTTTTCCCTTCTTCAGAACTTTCTGACTACTGAAAAGGGGAGTAATCCCTATTAGCCTATTCCTTCTCAGCTGGGCTGCCGTGTTGAGGCAGGAGAAGACACCTTTGTTATTCCTGAATTCCTGAGGATTCCTGAATCCTCATGCTTTTGTGTGTCCACTTTGTGACAAAGTCCAGTGCCTGACTCATAATTTCTGAGCATCTCTGTCAGCAATGTTATCTTTATGTAATTCTGAAGTTTCAAAACTTCAGATTATTCTACTGCTTGTTTTAAAATATCCAATTACCTGTTATTTTTCTTCTGTTTGAAAGTGACACACACTCAGTTGGAGTAACAGGAATAGAACATGACATGGATTTACATTTTTTTGCATGTGGAAATTAATATTTCTGTCCATAAATATTGAACTTAATTTCCCAAAATAGTAGTTTAGGAGTTCCTGCCTTGCCAGGAGAAAATTTACCTTTTTTGTCCTGGTAATTGCTGACGAATTTTTATATTAATCAGAAATCATAGCTCAAATACAGACTTTCAGTGTGGTCAGCTGCAGCAAATGTATTTTTTTTTTCTTCCACATCTAATCCCAAATTCAACTCTGTCCTTAGTGAATATATAAAATTTACTATAATAATTTGGGGGTGGGGGGGAGATAAGTGGGATAAAAAAGAGCCTTGTGATTAAAGCTTTAGCCTCTAAAAAGTGATTTACAAGATTAACCACTTACCACAGACCTAAGAATCTTGAATTAATTTTATTTAAAAAAAATTAGATTCTAATGGTTAGATTTATAGTACAGTCTGCAAACAATCCCTGCATGTATTGGAAATATTCTGAAATGAATAATTAATTATTGAATTTATTTCAGGTCTTTCTCACTTTTTCTGGTGAATTTAGTAAAATTACATTATGGAATGCCATCAACTAAATGCATCGTTTGCCAAGAAAACATACCACCTTGTGATTTATCATGGTGCCTAATTGTCCACCATGAAATAGGTTTAAGATTAATTTGGTAGATGCTCAGAGTACTTTATTAAATGGTACTTGTGGTTGAGGTGATGGAGAAATAAGAATTTTCTGATGCGTTCTGTTAAAATACAGCATAGCCGTTAAATGTTTAAAAAGTTTTTGTATAAAACAAACACAAGTGAAACTATTTAGTATATAAAACAGAAATGCAGAGCAACATTTTTTTTTGTTTGGTTCAGAACCTACCCCTATCCACCATGTCACTAAATTTTGCAAGTGTCAAAATTAGTCATAGTTGAAAGCTACTCCTTCCTTTTTTTTGTTTTGTTTGCTTACTACTTAAAATATTTAGAATACAGTTCTGCAGTCTAGAATTGCACACCTCATAACTCTTCCTTATTTTAAATGTCTGATCTGCACCACTTACAGTGTAAGTGTTGACATGGGCTTCTACTGCAAACTTCTGTTCACTGCTTTGATCATAAGCCAAATGGGCTCTTGTGTTTGTTTACTCCTTTATTGCAGGATTTTTCAAAAATATAGTACAGAGTGAACTCTTGGTCCATTGAATTAAAAATCTTACATAATTGTTAACAATGCAGTTGTATGAACCTTCCTCTTTTTACTTGCCTAGGAGACATCGCTAACAAACTTCTGGAGGTCCTTGCAGGACAATGTAAACAGTATTGGTCTTGCACTGAGCAGCTGATTACGCAGTTTAAAGCCCTTTGTAACATTCCCTATCCTGTATTCAGGATAAAACCAGTATTATTGAATATTTCTGTCCATGGAGTTGACTTGCAGTAAGTCCTCATGAAAAGCAGGCTCATAAGGTAGTAGTAACTTCTTCAGCCTTAGCCTTGAACTTTTTGGGACTCTCCAGCTGAATTTTCTTCCCTTGTTGATCCCCCAGTTGCTTTAGGCAGTGCGTACTCTTTTGCTTGCTTCGATTGTCCTTTTCTTTGGTTTAACTGCAATGAAACCCTTTGAGATAAAGTGTATGAAGTACATGTTTTGCATTTCTGTTATGTTTACCTACAGTACTGTCTAACCTTAACATTAAAAAATCACAAGTCAAACTCTGATTTTCTTTCAAAATCATAAGACATGAAAATTAATATACTGGTTTCCTTTCAGTGGTCCTTTGACTTAAGCCATTCTGCATGTGCACTCTGTTTTCCAAGTCTTGGCATAGAAATGTGTGAATACATTAAAAATGTAAGTTAATTTGGAGATTCTGAGATATAAGTATCCATAAGGACTTTAAAAAAACACCAGGTTTCATGAGATTTGCCATAACATTTGGAAGACCATTTGATTATTACAGACGCAGCTATTACGTCGGGCAGATAACAATAGATGACAGAATATAATACTGATAAACCATTTTACTTTTTATCAATTTACATACTTAGTCTTACTCTTTTGTTTCTCTGTTTATTTTTTTTTTTATTGGCAAGATTAGCAAGGTGCTAATGTATATTTTAAGTAGTTTCAAACTCTTCCTCTTAGCAAAGATTTCATGAGTTTTGTAGTTAATTGTCTAATGTTTAGTTATGTTCAGGAAGAATGTTAACTGTTCTTTAAATTGGTCCTATATTTAAACTATTTGTTTCAGCAATTTGAGAGCAATTGCCATATATTTCTGAATTGTGTTAGAATAGAGGCCCTGCAAGCTTTATCCACATACTGTGGTGGTAACGGGAATCAGATGCTCACAAACTTCTGTTTAGCTGACTATTTATGAAAATTTCTCTAGAGGAAAAGAAATTAGGATAAACAGTTTACAAAACTCTCCAAACTTACAACCAGTTACAGAAATCTGAGGACCTAAAGATACCAGTTAAAAAAAAAAAAAGTTCTGATAGTTAAAAATTCTTAAAATGCTGTTCTTGACAGGCAAAACTTCAGAAAAAAGAGTGAGGCCTCAATTCGAAGCTCTTAATTTGTTATACTAGAAAGGGAAAAACATAGTTCTGTATTAGTTCAGGCCAGCAACTTGGCAGGAATTTAAATCTGAGTCCAAGGTTTCTGAAACCAGAGGCTTGAGAATGTTAACAGGTTTCAGGGCTGGTAATGAAGGGGAAATACAATGATTTCGGAGATAGCTGAGGTATAAATCATAGTCACAATGTTTAAAGGAGTTACTTGAAAAATGTAGAATTACATACGATAGCAAACAGAAAGAGGTGTGTTTAGTGTTGGTGTTGCATATGTTCCTTGTTGCTAAGTAGTAGGGCAGTTTTTGAGAGCCGGTGAAAAAAATTACGGCTTTTTGGTTGTGGGTGAGAATGAATTTTATGCCAAGAATAATGTGAGGCCTCATATTTGCCTCATATTATCAGAATGAGGCAAAATATTTTTGAGTCCTTTACCTACAACTTTGGTAGCTCATAAATGATTTCAGCATGGTGTAGAATTCTGGAAAACTACACTTACTAGTATTTTGTGGTGGTGGTTTTTTTCTTTCTTTCTGGGATGCCAGTTAATTTCTTGCTGGAAGGTGTCTTGGGAGATCGTATTGTGAGAGGCAGTTGTTGAGCAGCAGCAAAATCCGTCTATGACTTGTAAAAACATCTTCTCTCAGCATTACAGTGTATGAAATTAATGTGACGTTTCTTAACCCTCCTTCTGGAAATATGGTTCTTTTTATGATGGTTCTTAGTTTTTAAGATTTCTTCCTTAATATAGGTGGAATAAAATTTTGCGTCTAATACATTTTTGTTTTGTTTCTGCCCTGCTTTTAATGAAAGTCATGGTCATCCCAGGGAGGAAGCTGCATTTTCTCTCCAATGTTCCAGCGGGAAAACAAACAAGACTGCCATTCTTGTACCTGGTGCATTGAGGAAAGGGAGAGAGGCAACACTTTAGAGAAGATAAAACATGTTTGGACTTCTGTCTTAAATTGCACTGCTGCTCAGGAGTAAGAAACGTTCTCATCCAACTACGTTTATGTAGATGACAGGAGAATTCTCTTCACTATGTCTGTGGTCATTCTGTGCATACACTAGCTGCAGTTCTGTGAGGCAGAAATTATGCTGCTTGAAACTTCCTCATTTCCATCCCTGTTGTTTTTGTAGCTTGCCAAACTCGTTATTTGTTTTCAATCAGCAATGAAAAGCCATTTCTCCTTGCCTCCAGGAAATCTTTGTTTTAATGTAATTTGTTACTGTAAAAGATAAGAAATGTACTAAAACTGTAGGAGACTGAATCAAAACTGTTACTGAAAAATGTACTTATCTCACATTTTACATTTTCTTTCAGTGTTCACAATAACTCATTGGGAGAAGGTGACACCTGCTAGAATTTTATAACCCTGTTTTGTTTACATGTAAGAATTAAAAAAAAAAGTCTGGTTTTAAGCTGTAACTTCAACCATGAATGCTAGAAAAATATCAAAGTTTATGGGCATCTTTTCTTCAGTTTTTCCTTGACCAATTTATTTTGAGATTCCTTATTAAAGGTATTTGTTATGCTCAACTTTTCACAATCTATTTTCCTCCAGTTATTGCAAAGCTTATTAGGGATGAAACACTGGTTTGCGCTTGTATATCATAGAGAAACAAGATCTCAGAAATCAATGTAAGGGACAGAACCGTGATCAAGAAAATGTTTCTTAACAAATACTTTGGAAAGAAATCTGGCAGTTTTTCAAATGGAGGGAAATAAGCACTTGATGCAAAAAGCTGTCTTTTAAAGTGGCATCATATAAGTCCTTCACTTTTAATTCCATCCACGTTACTCTTTTTTTTTTTTTTTTTTTGGTGTGTGTGTGACAGACTGTGGGGAAGTCTCTTCTCTGGCCTGCCTGTTATTTGAGTTCTAGTAGTTAACCTGTGTTGGTAGCTAAGAACAATAAAAAGAATAGTGTAATTTTATTTTTCTCTACTATATGTATAAAATTATTTTATTATATGTGTTTCTTCTTCTTGTAGCATGCATGTCCACTGTGTATCACTTCATGTTTTCGGAACATTTTCTTTTCTTTTAAAGGGTAGTAGCATAAAGTTAATGTCATTTTCTTGGGCCAAACTTGTAAGCTCTTTCTATTTAGTTCGATGTGCAGGATTAATTGAATAGACTACTTTTATTTTGGTGGATATATGTATTTTAATGGGAAGACCAGTTTACCAGGAAGACAAAATATCCTACTTAGTGTGAGTGATGTTGAATCAAAATTGTGGTTTTCATGATCTTTGTTCCTGATTCATAGGAATGTTCTTGATTCATAGGATTCATTGGAAGAGCCAGATGCGTGAATAAAAGAGAATTCTACTTGCATTTAAAGTTGTGGATATAAACTTAAAAGCAGAGATATTTAAAATAGTCCAATAATTTGAGACTAATTAAAATACTAGTTACCCTTCAGGTTTATTTTGTGGCTTGGAGATTATTAACTACACAGGAAGAGAATGTTGTGTTGCTGTGGTGTTCCAAATGGGCCAACTGGCTTCTGGTCCGTAGTGATACCACTTGTTCCAACAAGTTTGTATTGTTAAAAACACACTACAAAGCAGGTCAGAGCATAAAGGGAGAGTGTATATAGGAAGGGAAAAGGGAAAGGTACAGAGCATTAGAGTTGCACATCTCTTATGCTCTGGTTCTTCTACATCTCATTTTCTTTTACACTTTGATACAGCCAAGGAGAAAGGAAATGGAAAGTAGCTCAAAGCTACCTTATATATTCCTCTTCTCTTGGGGCCAGCCACAGATGTGGTAGTAGGAACCTTGCCATGAGCGAAAGTAGCTTCATGAGTTGTTGCAAAGGCTCTGTATGTAAGTTCCCCAGTAAAACTCACTTCCAACTAGCCAGTGTTCCTGTTAGAAAATAAAAGCTGGGTTTTTGGAAGCTGTTAAACTGGTAGCTAGCAGCTGCTCTGTTCCAGTGGTGTGCTGTAAAAGCAAGCATGGTGTTGCAACAATCTCCATAATTTGAAGTGGATCAGAGACTTAAAAACTGGAATATAAATTCAAGTTGTTTATTCTCAAACACACACCTCTTTCTTAAGGTTTCTTAAGTCTTCTGTTAAGAATGGCCTTTCGGCATCTAGTGCATGATCCTATCTCCAGTGAGAGTGGGCGTGCAGAAGAGTGCTTGAACACAAGCTCTGAGAAGCATTCAAGGAAGGCAAAGCTGAAGGCTTTGCAAAGTATGAGCAACAGGACAAAATAAACTGATGGGTGAGTGCCCACTGAACAGATAATAGATGGAGACAATCTGCACAGAAAAGTACAGGGAGTGGAGTTGTGTGGCTTGGCAAAGGCTGAAGTCTTAATAACTGAAAAAAACAACTCAGTGCTGAATGTCCAGGCTGCCCTGTCCCTGATCCGCAAGCACTGGCTGGATTCTAGTACAGGGAAGGACAAGGTACCAAAGCACCACATTGGAGCCCCTCCAGCAACCCAGGTGCTTCACAGTGAGGTCACCTGGAGGATATGGTCACGCTAGGGCCAGTACAGCCATCACTGCTGCCTTTGCCTCCTGGGCTGCTTTGCCTATGAGCTGTTGACTGCAGTCAAGGCTGCCAACTGGGGCAAGCTGGGTGAGAGCTGCAGCAAAGCAGCTTTGTGAAGCCAAGCGTCCAGCTGTGTGGCCTCGTCACCTCTGCGGAGTTTGAGAGGCCTCAGGGAGGTGCCCAGGTGCTGTAACAGCCCCTCGAGCTCCACAGCGCTTGGGAGCAAAGGACAGCATTGTCTCAGAAACCTCAGTGTGGAGGAAGGAGGAAACAGGCAGTGAAGCCCTGGTCTGTGCTTTGACGTTAGTAATAAAAAAGTCCACTGCTTTTGCCCCCACCCCCTCCCCTTTTTGCAGAGAAAAGTGCAAGGATGAAGTAGGTATGTATCGCTGTCCCTCAATATTGACCTAGTATTTCTCAGAGACCTATTGCTCAAGGGTTTTCTGACTCAGAGGTGGTATTTTCATATTTAGTATCTACATTTAAATAACAGGTTTTGCTCCCATTATTTTTCCAAGTTTCTTTTTGAATCCTGTACACTTTGGCATCTGTAGCACGTGCTGTGGCTCCGAGTTCCATATCTTGAATGTGTTTGTAAGGAAAAGGTACCGTCTCTTCTTTATTTTGAATCTGCTACCTGCTAGTTTAATTTGATGTCTCCTTAATTCTTTTTATAGGGTGAGATGGTGAGCAATCATTCCTTATTCATGTTCTTTATTTCACTTTTTAATTTATATTCTGATGCCACATTTGCTCTCCTATAAAGCAGTCATGTGTAACTTAAAAGATTTCTTGAGATCTTGGAATCATATTTTGAACATAAGAGCTGTCTGTGCTACTTGCAAAGAATTGACGTCTTTTATTAATAACATGCTGTGGCCCTCAGCCTCTTTTTCCTCAGTCTGTGGAAGTATCTTGGTGACACCTGGAATCTCAATGCATAGGGATCTTGCGGTATGTGTTGACAGAGTTAGTTTATCTGATTTGACTGTAAGCCACCTTTCACCTGTAGCAGAACTCTTCCACACTAACAGATTATTCTGACTTTGTGAACTTGTGTGCTGGTAATAATTTCCCACTGATAGTCTTCATTATACTGAGTTTCTGAAACGTCTGTCACATCAACATCCTCATTTAAAGTTCAACATTCCTGTTTCTCCATCTTGTTTGTCTGCATGGTTTAAATGTCTCTGTTCTGTTTTATCCTCATTCACTATTGAAGTGTAGTCACTTTCTATCCTCTCTCTTATTTGAGTATATTGTGATTCTTCCACAAAGGATTCATCATCTTAAACTGTGTGCTGTTCAATCTTAACGGCTTTTCTCAGCTATTAAAATTTAAAAGGTCACAGAAAAGTATTGAATTAAATTGCTGACACTGTTCCTTTTTGGTTTAGATGAAGCTTTCTTCCAGTACGTGTTCACTCTGTTTCTTCTAGTTTTGGCAAATCTGCTTGGAATTATTCTTCCCAGAATTAGCCTCTCTAGGGAGATACACGCTTTATATTCTTTTATTTATTCTCCTTTGATTCCATTCACCTCTTTTACCCATATAAAAAAGAAAACTCTTCTTAGTTCTGAAAATGATTGGAATGGTTTGATGACTTCTGCATGTGGGAGAGAGGAAGATTATTTTCTTCATTCTTGATGCTTTTTCTCTTTTCAAGGAGTTCAAGCTGGCCTTTTGTTAACAGGAATTGCTTGCTGGTTGAATCCATTAACAGAGTTCTTGCATTGAACTTAAGATATCTGTGGCTATCTCATGGTGGGTACTGGAATTATTTCTTCATGCTTGGGGGGGGGCGGGGAATGTGGTGTGTATGAGAGATGAAAATGAACAGAAAACTATTTCGTGATTGTCCATAGTATTTAGTAATATACTGAAGGGAATTGATAAAATCCAGTTGATCTGGAGGGTCCTTAGCAGGTCAATCGGAATCATTTGTAACTGGAGAATATTCTGCAGATGTAAAAATGACATTTCTCAGCGTTCTTCACTAAAAGCTGAGGCTATAAGAGAGGATTTCTTCCACAGCTCCTGATTAGGATTCAAGCTTTATCGCTGCCATGTTTTTATTACTGATAGAAAGAAAGTAAGGTAAAAGTTATTTGTATTATTTTCATGCTTTTTTAAAAATTATTTTTTATTCTTGTAGATCCAAGTTAGAACATCGAATTAAATATAAACCCCAAAAACTTAAGGAAGATGACCTTGTAAATCTGGTTGCTTAGAATGGCTGAATCTCTGCCTGGATGATTCACAGGAATTGTAGTTTTGTTTTCAAATGAGAATTCTTTGGTTACTTTTGATACTAGTTGGAAGCTTTGAACTCCAGTCTCTGTCAAGACCTTTGGGAGAAATCTCCTTTTCTCCCAAGGGAAATACGGAGAATGGTTAGTTCCACAGAATATTGTTGGACACATTTTCTGCCTAGAGTACTAGAAGGCACAGATAATTTGGAAGTAGAATCTAGAAAAAACAATCTGGACTGTGACTGGTTAGACTAAATAAATAGCAGTTTCTGGGGTACTGAGAAAAAATTTGGAAACACTTTGGCAACACAGCTGTTGAACAACATGGTAAAACGACTCTAGCTTAAGAATCTAACAGTATTTCTGTGACTTACAGAAGTGTATACAGGTTTAGTATCAAAGTAATGAGAATACAACCCCAGAAGAAATTGAATTGATAAGTTTTCTTAGTCAGAAATTTACCCATTTTATTGCCTGCTCTGCAGCATTTTTCTTGGCTATTTTTTTTCCATATTTTTGGGTTTTTTTTTCTCCATATATTGGTCTTTTAAATACAACAAGGACAGTGTTGTTAATCCCAAGAAGGTGCTAGTGATGATCCTTTTAGCAGAAAACAGCGCTGGAAAGGATCTTGAAGTTACCATGTGTAGTGGGTTGACCTTGGCCAGCAGCCAAGCACCCACACAGCCACTCACTCGCCCTCCTCTCCCACGGCCAGAGGAGAGAGTAGGAACAGCAAAAGCAAGAAAACTTGTGGTTCAAGATAAAGACTGTTTAATAAGTGAAGGAAAGAGGAAAGGAAAACAAGTGATGCAAAGGAAATCACTCGCCACCTCCCACAAGCAGACCGATGACCAGCGAGTCTCTGAGTAACAGCCACCTTGGAAGACAAACCCACCCCTTCTGCTACCTGAGTTTTATTGCTGAGCATGATGTTATACAGTATGGAATATCCCTTTGACCGGTTTGGGTCATTTGTCCTGGCTGTATCCCCTCCCAGCTTCTTGTCTACCCCTAGCCTATTTGCTGGAGTGGGGCCAGAGTGAGGGGAAAAAAGAGCCTTGACACTGTGCAAGCACTGTCCAGCAGCAGCCAAAACATTGTTGTGTTATCCCACTGTTTTAGACACAAATCCAAAACACAGCTCCATACAGGCTGCTATGAAGAAAGTTAACTCCATCCCAGCCAGACCATGGTTTTCCCATGTTCCGGAGTAGAATCATCAGAGTAATACACTTCTCCCAAATAAATACATGTATGTATGGTTTGGGGTTTCTCTGTGTGTGTATTTTGGTTTCATATGCTGATGTCTTTTTAAAGAAACAAATTGTGGTTTGGTGTTTATGAATGTAGAGAATATGACAGATTTGTGATCAGAAAACTTGCATACAGCTAGTATGGCTTTGAAAAGCGATTGCCTTTAAATGCTTAACAGCTCTTTAGAGTACTTAATTTTTTAAGTATTACATACATTAATTAAAAATTTTGGCTCAATCTGTGATAGAGATTGAATCATTGCAAAGCTGGTGCAGTATGCAGGCCATCAAGGCTGGCTTTGCGACTGCTCTGTCTTCAAATTTCCCTGGCTGCTGCTAACACCAGTTTTTATCTCTTCTGCAATCGTACATGCCTCTTCCCTTCATTTTGCCAGTTGAGAATAGAGTGGTGTTAATAAAAAATCTTAAGGCTATCATGTATTTTCAGTCTTAACAAGAAAAAAAGACAGACTCTGGTCATTTGAAAAAGGGTGACAATTCAATCCTCTCAGTGCCAGAGAGCTGAAATCTTCATGAGTTTTTCAAAGTACAAAGTTTAATTTTAGTAACAGGGAGAGACTTTGATCAATTCTAATTTTCATCTCACAATCTACCCAGTGCATCAAACTTCCTTATAATTTCAGTAATTGTATGCCAGTCTTTAGGAATGATCTAGTACATGTAGGTCAAAAAGTCTGATAAGATAATAATATTTTAATAACATTTGAAAGCAATTAATTGCTTCTGAACTGTCAAAAACTCATCTTGAATTCAAAGAGAAAGTGCTGTGGCTTGCAATCTACAGTACTCAGATATTTGGGCAAAGGAAGTTTGTCTTTCACATAAAATCTGTTACGCAGAAACTGTAAAGAAATGACCATAGTTGTTTCATTGTTCAGACTGCTTTATTTCCTCTATTATACAGCTGAGTAGCTTAGGAGGAGTTAGTTTGAGAAACAGGTCCTAGATTTTGTATTGCCTGTTCTTCTTTTCTGTGTGTAGGTATTCAGAACTGCTCTTGAAAGCCCTTGTGTATTTTTGTTTGTATAAAACCAAAAGTTGAGACAGTTGACTTGATATAGCTTACAGGTAAAACTTAAAGTTATTATCTTTGTGTAAACAAAACCAAAGATTTTTGATTCTTCTAGTTGTTCCTCAGTGTATGTGGGATTTTTAAAAAGTAATGTTTTAAATACTTACAGAAAATGAAAAGCTTGACTTGAAGTGTTTTCCTGTAACTAACCACATTGGCGCAAATAGGTGCAATTTTATACATGAATGATTTTGAATTAAATGAGAGATACACCAAGTGCTAAATTACATAAATTACATTGGCATACATCTATTACTACTTTCTGTAGCCATCAGAATATTACCAGCTAAAGTGCTGGTAATGCGAACATATATTGTACATTCTCTGACTAATGTTTCTTTGAATATTTTACAAAACAAGGCAGTGTTAATTTTACTTCTGTATTGTTACAGAGCTCAGTATGTGAGTGCCCTTAGTATCTCAGGCTCTTCTTGTGGTTTTATGCAACACAAATGGAGGAGTTGGAAAGAAAGCCCTTTTGCTGTCGAAGAACTTGTGCATTGGTTTACCATGGAGCGTACTAGCCTTGCATGCAGCATCTGAACAGGCTAGCAAACAGGTCATCAGAAGGCTTGAGAAACAGACAGCTGGGAAGGCAGCCGTAGACTGAACTGTTACTGATGGAAAAATACATTCCCGGGCTTGGCATCTGGGTCTGCCACTGCCAGAAATATCTGTGAATGGTCTGTTCTGAAACACATTAGGGGGAAAAGGTTAAAAAGAAGCACAGTATTAATACTACAAGCAGGAGGAAGCAGTGCCAAGATAGTGTTGGATTTATCCTCTGGCCGGTTTTCTTTCTAGCTGCAGTATGGTAGAAGGCCGAAGTGTGAGTTGCAGACTGTGTTTCATTCACACGGTATAGAAGTTGCAGAGAAGGGATTGCTGTGCAAACATCCACTATCAAACAAGTTTTGGTCAGCTGTTACTGAAATGTCAAATAGTTGTTTTCTTTGTTTGTGGGTTGTTAGGGAAAGTTTATTAGTCCTGTTAAAGCATATTAGTCCTATTAAACCCGGTATCTTCAAACAGGAGCGAGAAACTGCCCTTGTTTTAAGATTTAGGAATAGAAGAGTACTAGAATTGTTAATGCTGGAACAAGGGTATTATACTATTAAAAACAATAGTTTGAAGTGGGTATTTTTGTCTGTTTTTTTTCTTGGCAGTCTTACACTCCTTAGTCGTCGTAATTTAACATACAAAACTTGCCAAAATTAAATAGAACATGGGAAAAACATACTTGTTCTTAATTAGCATCCATTTACAAGTTGAGGAATGGTGGCGGGGAAAAAAGACACTTTGCAGAACTTAGTATTTTTGCTAGATTCTACTACTTATATCTATTACTATGTTCTTAGTCTTTGAAATATAAAATAGTTTGGGTTTTTTTTAAATGTTTTAAAGCTTAAGAAAAAGATAATGTTTAATAGATGAAGGTAGAAAGGAAATTTGAAATGTCATAGAATGTTAAAGAGCCAGTTGGATTTTTTTTGGTGCAGGGCTGAAATGAAGAAGCCAAACTGTACTGATACTCCACTTTGGACTCACTAAAGTAGAAATAAGCAGCTGTTACGTAGCTCAGTGTTAAACACAATAGTGCAAGGGTCATACCAGTAAAAGCAAAAAATTAACTTCCCGTGTTGTGTTGGAGAATTTTTGCACGTGCTGTTTTCAAATTAAGACCTGACCTGAAAGGTAGTGTTTGCTGATCTGAGTAATGAGATAATCATCATCCTTTTCTGCATTGCCTCCACAGATGTGACTCTGAGTAGCTGGCTTTTCCCCCTCTTCCCCGTCCCCGCCCCCTTCGTTAAACTTAACTGTGGAAGGAAACTTTTATCTAGATTTTGTGGTCAGCTGAACAACATTGCTTTCTTGACTTGAAGTCAGAAACAATAAGAAAATTGCAGATGAGTTTCAGTGCTTTGATTTCAAAGAAAATAGCATGAGCAAACCCATCTCTCTCAATTGCAGGAGTATATAGTTTGAAGACACTTGAAATTAAAAATGTAACTTTTCCATTTCATTTGAACTTTTATCAGAGTGCTTGTAATATTTAGGCAGGACCAGTGTGTTAATAAAACACAGTGAAATAGTAGAAAAATCACTCAAGCTTGAAGATAAATAGGTGCTTCTTGAGTTGCTTGGATATAATTCATAAAAATAAGATATCAGAAATACACAAATCTAATGACCACTTTCAGAATCTTTTTGTAAAAAGATTTGTACTCTTACAGAGACAGTAGCAGGCCATGGCAGCCAAGTAATTGCCCTGTTCTTGGTCACAGTACAAAGGGACCTTTGAAAGGAGTAAAAAAAAAAAAAATTGCAATCTTCTTTAGTTGCAGAATTACTCAGCTAAGATGCACGTATTCAGAACTACTGATTATTAATGAATACTTATTCCAGGGAGTAAGAGTGAAAGTAGTTCTATATTGCTGTTTATAAACGTGCCTGTGCAGCACCATTCTAATGCTAGTGAGTTTGCCTTGCAAGGGACTTGTGTCCTGGGGAAGGGGTATTATCTCTGTTCTATGAACATAGTTTCTAGAGATTGAGTTTCATTCCACAGTTGTGTTGTTTTTCAGTGAAAAGTGGTCCAAAGGTTAGGTTAGTTACTAATTGCTGAGAAGTCACCACTTCCTCCCGTGCTTCCCCTCTTTTTCTTGTGAAGACTTCTTCAGGCTGCCTTTGCCTTTTCCTCCAGTTCCATGATCTTGCAGGTCAAGCACAACTGCTTTTCCCATGTTCATCAACTTGCACAAAATCCAGTCTTAATTTCTTAAAAAAAAAAAGAACATACAAAATGAATATGGCTTTTGTCATCTTCTTCACCAGTGCTGTTTGTTTTCCTCTGGTTGCCCTCATCATGCTACTTGCCATAGTGATACAATACCTTCTTGCTTCCCTCGCTTCTCCATGCATTGTTTTCCTTTTATTTTATTTACGATTTTGCTAGGTTCTACCACTCCCAGTGGGATACGCTCAAGGACTCTTACCTCTCTAATTATGAATACTGTCTTTATTCTCTCTGGGAAGTTCATTCTGTGTGCCCTGTCAGCAATGAAAGGGAGTATACCTCTACCTGATTTGATACCAAAGGATCCGGTGGCTCAATGTACGATAAAATTCCTGATCTTGAATGACACATTCAACCTTATTGTTTAGCAGTTTATAGAGTGCAGAACAAAACCTATGGACTCTTGACTTATTTTTGTAAACTCTGTGACTGGCAGTTTCTAATTACTATGTATAGGTGCCTCCCCTGACTGCATCTAGGCCCTATCACAACATACTATAGTAATTGTTTAACTGACATTGTTTTGCAGCCACTTCCGTTTAAACTTTGGAGGACAGGGTAGAGGTATGCAGCTTGTTTTTGTAATATGTTTATGTAAGTATACTATCAAGATTTTATAATTTAGTAAAGCTTAAAAGTATTTATATTGGCCCTATTGACATCTCAGTTTTTTGGTATTTTTTTTCAGTGCATATATAGTAAAAACAGCAAATATGATTTGAAAATACTCTTACTGTATTAAACCACATAATGGATAAGGCAGTGTTTTGAAAGCTACTCCTGCTATTCATATAGAATATCCTTGTAAGTGGAGAATTCTAGTGTTATATATTACAAGCTATTAGTAATAAGGACATGAATTTGACAAGGTAATATACAGTGTAATGACGGAAAAATGGGTAGGAAATTGACTTTCAAGTTCCCAAGTATAAATTAATGCATGTAAATCGATGTTGCCCATTGTTATTAAGGTCTGTAATAGAAAACTTCCAAATCAATACAGATATTTAAATAGCTTCGTTAAAAATTAGAACTTGAAAATTATTTTTGAACTGGTGTTAGCATTTTAAGGTATATCCGGGATATGTCTAACCATTTACACCATGTTGTGACAGATTCTCAGTAAAATGTGGGGTTCAGGCACATTCCTCACTGGTTTGCTAAGAAGCAGCAGGATTTTTTTGTTTGTTCGATTGTCAGTAGTCTCAGGAAATAATTTCTTCCTCTCCTGACCAAAGCAATTCCACGTTTGGCATTGAAACTTGTCTGAATTGCCCCAATATCTCAAAGACTTGCATACCCTTTGATATCAAATTCTTTTTTGTCTATCAGATCATTAGGATCTATATCACTAGAAAAAAAGGGTGTAATTGTTTTCACACATTGATCATGGCTGCTGCCCTTGTGTCAATATAGATAGGCAGTGTAATACTGAAAGTGGAATGTGTTTACTACTAATTACTTAATAAGCATTATTACTTCATTTATTATGTTTATCTGGGTACTTGACTGTGTTTGCTGCTGATGCAATCAGAAGTTTCAGAATAGCTGCATCTGTTGACATTTTGTGTAGACAAGTACGGGTTGGGAGAAGAGATCTCTGAAAAAAGGTTATTTAAATTAATTGTTAATGCAGATGTTATAAAAATTACTATAAATATGTGTGGAAGTTAAAAGTGTCAGGTTAAGGTTCGCTTGGTTCTAAAGTATTTTGGAAGTATTCTGAAGTATTTCATGTGATTATAAAGCATTGATAGGTATTGGATTCTGCTTCAACAATCAAATCCTGTTGGACTGGGCTGTCTGAGTAAATTTTTTGCAAATGTAAACATATACCAAAAGATGAGTCTGCATTTTTTTATGTTTCAAGAAGTAAGGTTCCTGGTCAACAAGGAATCTTGATACCGATGTTGTTCTTAGTTGGTAAAGTTTTATGACCTCATGTAAGAGTAGATGAAAATAAAGTTCCTTTTTGGCCCTACAGCCAAGGAAATCCCAGAACTTGCAACTTGTTGCCAGAAGAGGTAATGACATTCAGGAAGTAATTCAGAATAACTTTTCTTTCTAGCTTTTCAGAACATGATGTTCTCATTTGCAAATTAATTCTAAAGGGAAGAAATAAATGTTACTTTTTGATATTTGGAAAGTAAAGCATTTCATAGTGTTGTGATGCGAGTTTTCGTTTAAGGTTTTATTTTTTAGAAACATTGGACACCTACGAGGGTTTTATACATTCGTATGTGCACAGGAATAGATAGAAATTAATAGAAAACATGTAAAAGCTATAGTCAATATAATGACTGTTATTAGCTGACAGGAATCCCATGTTTGGAGTCAGTCGCACCCCCCCGACAAAGATTAAAGTCAGGAGTAATAATGCTTGATTATTTGTTAAGGGACTTATGCTGAATTGTTGTTGAAGATGTCTGGAAGCAAACCAGAACATGTAATTGGTTTTAATATATCTCATTACCTACCAACAGTGATCAAACCTCAGATGTACCATTTTCTGCCTTGAATAAGTAGCACTAGCTCTTAAATGCATAGAGCTAATTTATTCTGCAAACCGAATCAGGTCATTAGTTTTCAATATTTTTATTCTTAGCTGACTACAATTCTGTAAAGCTCAGAATATGCTCGTAATAGCAGTAGTAAGACAAAACATGCTTTTAAAACTGCATTCATAAATTAGAAATTCTAGTGTAAAATTGCAATTGCATAAGCTTTCAAATGAGTCCGACATTTTTCAAAACTGCATTAACTTCATAAAAATACTCCACTCCAAAAATATGAGATGTAAGCCATCACAGCGTAGTATCTTTCTGAGTGTCTTTCTTTTCCAGAGAAACTTCTGATATTCCATAATCAGTTGTACAGCCCAAGGAGAATGAGATATGCTTTATTTATAGGATGATACACCATGAGGATATTCTGGGGCTGATGAGAGATTTCTGATTACCATCTGCTGCAACTACTCAAGTTTCAGAGTGGATTAACTATGTATACTGAGACCGTAAGATCCTAAATCCAGCTGTAGGCTGTTTATCAGTAGTGGTAGACTATATAAAATCTCCTTGGGTAAAATGTCTGGGTCCTTGTCTACAGAAAAAGAAACCTGGCACTTGGAAGTCACAGTGTTAATGAAACAGTTTCTCAGTCAAACCACAGATTTTAGCTCCTTAAATGCAACTTTTCCATTTTGGAGAAGATGAAATTGGAAATTGAATCTCTTGGGTCTAAAGGTGAGACAGTGGCCAAAACTGCTTTGTAGGAGTTTGGCAGATCAGCAGCCATGGTTTTGCTGTCTAAAAAAGCTGAAGATGAGGGTAGAAGATACTTTTGTTTGAAATTCTATATTTGAGACATGAGTCAATGCAGATCTTAAGATTCTTGAACACTTGACTTCTGTGCATCTTTCTGGTTAGGAACACAAGGTGTTCTATGGGTAGCAGAAAAAATTAGGTTTTACGATAACAATTGTAAAGTTTGATATATATCTTCAGAAAACTAAGAACTTTAATAATTGTGAGGTTCTGTTAAGCCCCATTCTTGAAGAGGTAGCTGTATAGGTAGCTATAGATATTCCAATTAGTTGATGAGTTACGATGAGCAGCTTAATTTTGTCCACTTTTTCTAGTGAAAAATACTAATTTGAGTCTCCCTTCTTCTCACACCAATTTTTAGCAAAACTGCTGGAATAAAATGATGTTAACAGATGTCTGTCTCCTTTTTCAAATTTCATTAAGATAGGCTAATATGTTTAAAAGCTATGAGTAAGGGACTGTAAGAGGGAAAGACAGACAACTAGGTGAACATTGAAAGTATTTACATAATCTGTGTGTTCTTAGAGAAAGTTAGTTTAAAAATATAGACTTATCTGTTTCTGAAGGAAGAAACTTAATTACATCAATAAGGATAAACCCCCTTCTTTTTATTTAGAAGAATGCTAAGACCTTATGTAACTTTTGTTGTGCTTCAGTTATCAGTCTGTCATAATCTTCCTGCTTGGCAACTGTCATACACTCTTCTATGGGAATTTGGTTTTTTTTTTTTGCCTTTTTACTATTGATGTATGATAGCAATGTAACCCTGGTACTAGTGAAGCTATATAATCTTTTCCTGAACCATAGTCCAGAATTGTAGCCTAACTGAAGTAGTTTCTTACTTGAATAGATTTTGTCTTCCTGCAGTTTGCTGCGTCCTTACTAAATCCTGATGCCTGGTTACTCTGTTAGTTGAACCCTATAGCCTGAAAAGGGAGCAGGGAAGCTTTTCAATCTATTCTTAAAACAGCTGCAACAGGAAAGAGAATAAACTGTGCTTAAACTCTTTTTGGCCCAGTGCTTTTCCAAGCTAATTTTAGTAAACATGTTTTGTAAAGGCTGTAAAATTAAAATACATGTTCTGAGAGCTGTCTCTTTTTTTGTACTTTTTATTGCAGTGGTTGATTAATTAACGTTTGTGGTATGATCAATGGCCTTATGAGTGGTAGTTAGAGGCTCGTGTGGTTAAGGACTTGGCAAATACTGTTAAATGAAAAACACTAGTTACTTTTTGCAAAATGGGTGGTAATCTTTCTGGCAAGCTAAAGCAGCATTAGCAGAGGAAGAAACACATTTTTTCTGTTGACTGAAGAACTTGCTTTCTAACTTAATGTTATCACTGAATTAATAAAAAGTTGTTTTGACTCTTTATTGTCCTCTTAGTCGCCTAGGAACGACTGGTTTACAGTATTGGAAAGTACAGAATTTCACAGATCGGACAGTACCGTGTTCAGGAAATGATGAATAATTTTGGTTTCTTCCGTCATGATTATTGTTGTTGGGATGCATACTTCTTTACTATGAAGATTTTTGTAGTGTCTGCAAGGAAAAAAAACCTGACCCATGAAATAGAACTCATACATATTAAAGTAAATTTCCTACAAAGTTATATGAGGAAGACCATGGAGACTGTGAAGAACAGGATCATCAGTTAAATTCTAAAAATGGCCAGAACAAGCTAGTTCTAGTGTAATTTTGAGGCTATTGAGTCAAATTCCACTTAGTTGCACTGCACTGAAAATCCAGAATACTTGATTTTAGTGTTTGATTTGAAAGCAGATCGACAAGGAGAATCTGGATGCTATTGTGCAGCTAGTAGTTAGAGAATGGTTAAGCAAAGAAATAGTTTCTGTTGGTGGAATTAGAGACAGAGTAGAGTATAAATGTCATCAATTTTGGAACCAGAAGTTCTTATTCAAAAATTGTTAGAGATTTTTAAGAATAATTTTTTAACTTCAGTTTTTGCCTGGAATTTTTTTATAAAACTGTTTCATGTGCTTTGCAGTAACTCCTAGAAGACCTCAGGCAGGGTTTCATTTTGCAAATTGCTAGTGCTTAGCTAAAAAGTTTAGTTGAAGGCAAATAATATATGCAATAAGAAGAGAGGAATAGATTGTTAAGTTTGATTCATATCTAAAAATATATTTGATTATAAGTGCAACGTTTATTATTTGCCTTATAACTGGTAATTTTTTTCACATACAATCATTCTTATAAAAGGAACCCTTTCTTACTGCACTGTAGTTTCTGTTTATTTGTGGATGTTGACTTTACAGGATTAGAATCAGTTGCGAAGATGGGTTGCAGAGCAGGTGTGATTTCAAACCAAACAGTTTTGTCGTTGTCTGTTTTGTGTGGACTGGATAAGCTTATTTTTCATCATCACTAATTTTCCTTTTTTGCCTGTTGTTACGTACAAAGTTCTTTCAGGTTAAACCTATAGAGTCGTGTGTTAATGAAGTTGACATACAGAATTCAAAAATTGCCTATATCACAGAAGTTCCAGATCAATCACTTATGTATGAGTCTGTGTATATGCTATGGCTTTCTAAATGCGAACACTTCTAGAGGATGTTAGAAAATAATTGCGATTCTGAAGTAGATGGATCAAAATATCTCCCCCTTCTTTCAGTCAGAATATGTAGCTAATACCCTTCAAAATGTTTGTTCAAAAAGTACAGGACATTCCTTTGGGAGTAATCTGCTACTCACTTTATAGTAATCGAATATATCTGCAAATACATGGAAATCTGAAGGGCTAGCACTCTTGGGGGGAAACTTTCAAAACTTAGAGAATGTTGGGAATGTCACTTTATGTAACAACAAAGGAGTTTCTGCTTCCAGTCTATAGCGATGATCGCTTGACTGTATATTTAGAAGTGAGGAAATGCCTGGAAACGTTTTCTGACTCTTACTCCTGTGCGTTAGTGAGAATAATATTGCGTATCTTTATTATTATAAAATGTAGAGAATGTATTGCACAGATGTAAAGATGTAGAGAATGTATTTGGTAATACTTTAGGAGACCAATCTAAATAAACATTTACAATTCAATTTTATTTTTCATTCCTTTCCGGTATATTTCACTGAGCTTTCAGAATGAATACCAACTATTCTTTTTCCTTTCCCACTTACCTGGTGCTCTGATATTATATGGATCATTTGGGCCTCAGATGGTGTGGGCTAACCTTGTAATTCAAATAACATTTTTCATTGGAACGGAAACTACTATGTTTCTATAAATTTTTCTAAACTGTTTTTCATAGAGCTTATGTTTATTAATTATTGAATGCACTCAAACTGCCCGTAATCTACAGATCTGGGTAATTCCTGCTAATTGTAAAGCACTGAAAAATCAGCTTGAAGTGTGTTTTGATTAAGTTTTGAAAGCCTGTTGCTCTGAAATCAGGGCACTACTACACGTGACAAACTGTATGCAAACATTCTATCAAATTCTGATGCAATCATATTTGTATCATTAATGCTAATGAGAAGAAAGCACGTAGTACAGGAAACATAATACAGGTGGCGATATTTGGCAGGATGCAGTGCCTTGTGCTTATTTTCGATGTAGCAACTATATGAGACCGGAAGATGGCTATTCCCCATCCCCCCCCTTTTTTTTTGTGTTTGTGTGTTTACGTGTATGTACATGCACACACCCAGAAAACCCTAAATTTCTCTCCCCTCCCACGTAGAATCATTACTGTTACATTATACTCTTCTATTCATTTAGCATAGAGCATGGTGTGCTATGCTTGAGAGTCATGGCTTGGTCCCACGGTAAAAACAGGTCCCTTTCTCTTTCAGAAATTTGAAACTGTACTGTGAAATGTTTTTAACTCTAATAAATAAAATGTGAATAAGAGATTATTTTAATACTGAAAATAAAAAGTATAAGAAAGCCAGAGTAGTTTGTCCTTTTTTTTTTAACTATTAAAAAACATATTACTTTTGAAGTTTTTCCATTCATTCAAAAAAGAGAGTCTTCACTCTTTTTTAGATCAGTTTTTAATTTTTAATTTAACTTTTTTAAAAATATCAATTACTGGAGAGTATAACGATCCATTTTTCCTCTGCTACCACTGTGCTGAAGAGCAATAGGGTCAGCCATTTTGAAAGTGGTTCCAGAGCTGTGCTTTCTTCTGTCTGCAGTCCTGAGCTTGGAGGACGATGCCAAAAATCTTACTGATCATCTCAATGTGTTTTATTGAAAGTTTTTATAAATAAAAGGAATTCCACTGGGTTTTTGTACTGAACTGATGGCATTTGCTACAAATGAGCTTTTTCTTTATACTACAGGCTTGCTCGGCTAGTCTCCTTCCAAAACCAAGACATAATAAAGGGGAGATACTGTTCTATATTGCTGATTTAAAATTTTAGCAAAAGGCTTATAAACTAAACTAAATATAAAGCTGTGATTCTTTCAGAGGATAGTGCAAATTAGTTTGAAACGTAAGAGTAGCTATAGTGAAGTAAACAAATTAGAAAGTTCTGTGTGGCAGTGTGACTTACTGTATAAGCACTAAAATATTTTTGATAAATGAGAAAACACCCCGGGTTTTACTGTGTTTTCTCCAAGTCTGTGGTCTTTTCTCTCCTATAAAAGCTATTATCTGTTTTTTATAAAGCCAGCAGCAGACCGATCTTTTGTGTGTGCTTCCTGTCTGGAGTGCTCAGACAATGGAAAAATAATTTTATTTTTAAGGTTCTAGGATGCTAAAGTAAACCCATAAGAGGATTTTTTTTTTTTTAAGAGGCAAATGATAGTTGGAATGTGTTTCCCATATAATGTGTTTTCCCTTTAATGGTTGGGCGATCCAGACAGGTCACACCTCCTTACTTACCTGGAGAAAAAAAAAGGCTGAAAGACAATGAGGTGTATAATAAACTGCGTACCTTTATATTAGAGTTTAATCCAAAGATTCCCAGTTGTATTTATAAAAGTTAGATTATAATTGAATGAGAAGATATTTTTTCCAGCCAAGTTTCCTGAGGAAGTGAGTCACTGCATCTGCCTGCCACTAGCTAATTTCTACGACATAAGACTAAATGATAGAGGTCTCAGACATAATTTAGTTTTTCTAAATTTCATGAACATTTACAGCTGATAGAGAAAAGAGGCACTGTCTATTCTTGACTACAATAACTCGGGGAAAGTGTAGTCACTGTGTGTTCACTTAGTAGTGGACATTATTGAGCAGGCAACAAATCTGTATTGCCTAGCCTTTCAGCACAGGTGTCATTCCAAATGAGCTACAACACGTGCTGTCTCTTGGTTGTCCTGCAAGCCACGTAAGCAGAGTACAAAAGGAAAAGATCGGGATTCATACTGATGTGTGCATCCAAGAGCTTTGCTGGGTTGGGAGGGAACCATAAAAGACGGGAAGAGGTAGTGGAGAGGAGTGTGTGTGATTGGGAAGATCAGGGATGCAATAAAAAATGAGACTTAGAGCAGTGTCTTATTGCCAGGAATCTGGCCGTGTGAGAAGGCATGGCTTCAGGCTGTGTTCAGAGGTGTTGGGGTTGAGAATGATCCCCCCGCTGTTCCCCTCTGCCAGTTTAGTTAAGAGAAATTATCTCTGAAGCGCCCTTCTGGACTTGGGCTGTTTTCTAGTGCTGCAACAGCTGTACTGGCTCGATGCGGTGCAGTGGGCTGCATTCGTGCACGGCACATGCAATTTTAACATAAATTGGAGTTTCTTGAAACATCTGTAATTTACAGTAGCTGACGGTGACCTCAGAGGTTGCCCTGGTAACTGGTGTTCAGGAGCCTCTGTAAATATACCCGCAAAGTGGCCCAAAGCCTGCATGCCAATGCAGTAAGTCTAAAAATATTGAGTAATTATGTTTATATTTAGGTGATTTTAGTAGCAGTCTTCACCCAACTATAAAATAAGAAAAATCTTTAAGATAGCATGCATTTTGAAACTTTTATGTGGGTTGAAAATTCCTAAAAAGACATCAGTGAGCACTCGGAAATATTACCAGGTGAACGTTACGACCATATCAAGCAAGCTTCAGAAGGTCACAGATTCTATAAATACTGGCCTGCTGTGGCAACGTACAAATAAACCAAAGAAAAACATATATAAAAGTGCTACTCATCTCTGTTGCTATGTATTAGGGAGCTGACTGTGAGGTAAAGAATACGTGATTGAGCCCCTTGTCTTTTATGCTCTTGAATCTTAGTCTTATTTTCATATTCTTTATCACTCTTTATCTGATGACAGCAAACGAGCCTGTCCATTTTCCTCAGACTTTGGACCACATTTGTAACATTTAAAGTCAGTTAAAGCAAATTAATGTCACACAGTGAGTCAGAGTTGCAGTCTGAATTTGGAACATTTTCCTGAAACTTGTTAAAGTCTTTTGATGAAAAGCATCCAAAAGATTTACTGTTGTTTACCCTTTGGGTTCAGCTGTTCAGTTTGTTTCTGGAACCAGCCAAGGGCAGATGTGTGTGCAGTCTCACCATTAGCATTCGTTGCCATCCAGTTACTTGTTTTTATGACTTCTCCACACGCTGCAGGATTCAGAAGTCTATCAGTTTTTCTTGAGGAGTCTTGTATTGCTAACGTGTATGTTGCTCACTTGTGTCCATGACAAAAGAACGTGTATGGCAGACTTTCTATTCATAAAGTTATGTATATACCTAGAGTCTGGTTTTGGATATAGTAATTTACTTTTAATCTCAAGCAGAATTGCAGTCCTGTTACCATACAGCATACAATTTTAGGAAAGTTGCCTATGTAAACACTTCTTTTTAGCTGCCAATGTCTTATAAATCAGTGAATAATATACTTGCATGCATCCATAAAATGTATCTATTTTCTCTGCATAACATTTTTTCAATCTGTCATATGGGAACAAAACTAGAATCGTAATTCTGTAGCTGCGATACATCCACAGCAAAGTGCAGTGAACCGTTAAATGGAGTAGAAGATTTTGGATATGTTTTCATGCATCTTGAAATATAATATTGGTGTTACGATATTGCTTCAACAACTATTCATTAGTTAGGAACTAAGAAAGGATTACAGTCCTGTAAGATTTCCCTGAGGTTGAAGATACATTAACATAGGAAGTGATTATGATGTTGGACTGTTCATTTTGGGGTGCCTGACTTCCAGCACCTCCTTAAAGGAGTGACTGATTTTTGCTAGGGGTCAGGAAAATAGATCACTTAAAAAGGTTTGGTCGAAGCAGCTGAAAGTTGAGCTCCAAAAATCAATAGCTTCTCCAGAAAGTTTGGGGCTATGTAATAATGATATTTCATAATCTTTTTGAACTTTGCGTTTTTTTTCTTTATTGCATTTTAGTCTTGTCTAGTTTCTAGACCCCCAGAGTTATCTATTAGTGTTATAAGAGGGAAAGTGTCTAACAGCGCTCTTGCTTTGAGTTACCTTTCATGTATCATTTAGAAATGATCCAGAAACTCCAAGAAAACCATAGACTGCAAGTCATAAATCTTGAAGAGCATAGAAGATACTATCTTGAGGTTTTTCCGAATGTTTATAATCACCATTAACAAGCTAAACAGTGAACTGTGGTATGTGTAGTGTTGTTTTGAAGGATTTCCAGTGCTGATTCTATCAGTGCTTTCTCATTAACCAGTGGGTAGGCTATGTGCTCAAATGGTATCTTTTGTCTCTAATTTACAGAACACAGAAAGATGTGTGAATCAACTGATCATTGGCTGGGCCCAAAGAGCTGTGGTGAATGGAGTTAAACCCAGTTGGTGGCCGGTCACAAGCGGTGTTCCCCAGGGCTCAGTGCTGGGGTCAGTTCAGTTTAATATCTTTATCAACGATCTGGATGAGGGGATCGAGCGCACCCTCAGTAAGTTTGCAGATGACACCAAGTTAGGCGGGAGTGTTGATCTGCTTGATGGTAGGAAGGCTCTACAGAGGGACCTGGACAGGCTGGATCGATGGGCCGAGGCCAACTGTATGAGGTTCAACAAGGCCAAGTGCCAGGTCCTGCACTTGGTTCACAACAACTCCATGCAGCGCTACAGGCTTGGGGAAGAGTGGCTGGAAAGCTGCCTGGCGGAAAAGGACCTGGGGGTGTTGGTTGACAGCCGGCTGAATATGAGCCAGCAGTGTGTTCAGGTGGCCAAGACGGCCAATGGCATCCAGGCTTGCATCAGAAATAGTGTGGCCAGCAGGAGTAGGGAAGTGATCGTGCCCCTGTGCTCGGCACTGGTGAGGCCGCACCTCGAATACTGTGTTCAGTTTTGGGCCCCTCACTACAAGAAGGACGTTGAGGTGCTGGAGCGTGTCCAAAGAAGGGCAACGAAGCGGGTAAAGGGTCTGGAGCACAAGTCCTGTGAGGATCGGCTGAGGGAACTGGGGTTGTTTAGCCTGGAGAAAAGGAGGCTGAGGGGAGACCTCATTGCTCTCTACAACTATCTGAAAGGAGGTTGTAGCGAGGTGGGTGTTGGTCTCTTTTCCCAAGTAACAAGCGATAGGACGAGAGGAAATGGCCTCAAGTTGCGCCAGGGGAGGTTTAGATTGGATATTAGGAAAAATTTCTTTACCGAGTGGGTTGTCAAGCATTGGAGCAGGCTGCCCAGGGAAGTGGTTGAGTCACCATTCCTGGAAGTATTTAAAAGACATGTAGATGTGGCACTTAGGGACCTGGTTTAGTGGTGGACTGGGCAGTGTGAGATTTACAATTGGACTCAATTATTTTAAAGGTCTTTTCCAACCTAAATGATTCTATGATTCTGTGATTTTAGGATTAATGTATACTTGTGTATGTGGTTTTGTTAGAATAAAATGCATTATGAATCTTGGTGTCCTGTAAAGATATACTATAAAACAAAACTGTCTTAGCTGCATAAATATTGTGAAGATAAAGAAATTTCTAACACTGTTTATTAGTCAAACTAATACAGCCATGGGCAGTTGCGTTCTCAACATGCTTTCCTAAAAGCATGGCAGTAATTGATATGCTAGAGAGAAGCAATTTTCCCCGTAAGAATTAATGTAATGGAAGGGGGGTGTCTTTCCATCCTCCACACTGTATATACTGTCCTTGAAATTGTAAAGGTTTTTTTAAGTCTTACTGAGTTTGATATATTCAGCGGCTTCATCTCTGAGGCTGATAATGGTTAGTGGAACAGGCTATTAAATAATAAGCAAAGGAGCTCCTAACAATGGATAAAGAAACCATGGGCAGCATTGTCTCTTTGTTCATTGAGAACACAAGTAACTGCTAAATTATACTAAAATTATCATATGTTGCAGCCAATATGAACCCTGTGCATAATGAATTTTCATTCCATTTATTTCACTGAGCACACTACCTTTAGGAGCAAAGATCCTAAAATAGATTGTGTTTAAACTAAGCAAATACATAGAAATGGTTCTAATGTGATAAAAATCAATAGTATATGTATCACTACTCTGTTAACTCAACTTTTCTTTTTCCTCTTGACAGTCCTTCAGCTATTTTTGTCCTTTAAGGCACCTATCAATGAAACATGAAAATGTTCATACTTTGCTGAGAAGGACCTTGGGGTCCTGGTGGACCTGGTGGAAGATAAGCAACCTATGTGATTGTCAATGGGAAAGGAAGTGTTATCAATTGGTTCATCCAGGTTACAGAATTCTGACCAATTTATCACACTCAAACTCTTCTTATGAGTGAAAGGAGATACACCTTAAGGGAAAGGCAACAATTTATTGCCAGTCTACATAAAATCTTAGCAGTCTAATGAAAGAATTCTTATTAGTCCAGTTACGATAGTAACACAGTTCTAATTATGTATGGTTAAAGTCCTTACACACACAGTTTCTAGTATATACCCTTCTCTGATGTTATGGTCAGACTTCTACTGCCCCTAGGGATGGATGCTACACTTAATGGTTTCATTTGGGGATGAGGCCAAGTGTCAAGGCAAGTTGTCATTGTCAGCCTTGACTTGTCCTGTCAGCGAGGTGTCCTTTTTCAGGAAGAATATGGTGTTGGTGGTTTGTTTTTTTTTTTTTTTTCCCGTGCTGGGTTCTTCTTGGGATCATTTTCATGTGTTTTTAACATGCTCAACGTCCTGCTCTTATGTAATAATTTCAAGTTTTCTACATATATTCATATTTGTTCTTTTTTGCCTTAAAAGTGTTCTTACCCACTTTCCAAGGTTGCATTCCTTTGGCTAACAATAATGGATGGACTGTTAAATCCTTCGGGTGACCAGTATCATCCTGTGTGTGTACTTTCAAGGCCCCTGCTGTCTTCCCAGCTTTGTGCTCTATGCTGTATTTTTATTCTAGCATCAGGGACTGTTTATTCTACACAGGACATCTGCTCCTTATTACTGTCTGTCAACTACAAAAATATATAGTGTTACATCGCGCAATTGACCAAAATCTAAAACAAAGCAGGTAATAATCACCTGGTCATTAGATCATTGCTATTACAACTAGACAAGCTAAAACAAAGCTCCAGGCAGGCCAAGACAAATCCAGGCAAAACCTGACATGCCTGAGGCTTTTGGTGTTATTTTAGCGCAAAGTCCATGGCCCTTCAGTAGCAATGTCTGCAAAAGAATACTTCAGTTAACCTCTTATGAAGCTCTCATCTCCCCTAAGATAATAAATCAGTTGAGATTAGGGTAATCTGTACTGCGTTAACACAAAGAACTTGTTTCTGAAATCTTACGGTTTAATTCAGATGTTCTGATATAGGCAAAAGACTGTCTTCATAAAAGGAAGTTTCGTGACTCTCATGTGTATCCACCACTTGTCAGTACCTGCTAAGGCCCGTGGGATGGGTGGTTTTGTTTAGATGCAATTTACAGCTGTCTTGGTAGAAAAATAGGGTGAATAGTACTGTGCTGGTTTTAAGCACTTCGGGCAGAACATGAATTTCCCACATGGAAAGAAATACCTGTTTACCACAGCAGGGATTTTGACACAGGTTAAGGTCTGTTCCGAAACCTTTCCTGTTCTCTCTCAAAATTGCCAGTAACTTCTGTGGGAAGACAGCAGGCCATGCTCAGATGAGATAAGCCTCTGTGTGGTTTCTTGCCTAGAGGAGATAAGGAATCTTAGTCTCTGTAGTAGCAGAGAGCATTGTCTTTGAAGAGGCAGGTACTCTACACCTGCCCTTCTTGGCGCAGGGTTTGATTGATAATGTTACACAACAAGCTTTTGTTTTTCTTATTGAGCCTTCGGGAGTTCTTGGCAGTGCCCTAATGTCTGCTGAGGAAATCTGAGCGAGAGGCAGTAAAGAGAGGTAGTTCAGATGTTTAGATCTAAGCATTGTATATCTGTTTCATTTATGTGAAACCAGAATGGAAAAAATGAAGGGGAATAATTGTTCTTTGGGCTAAAATTTTACTTGCCTCTCGGAGACAGGACATTGTGGAAAGTGGCAGGATCTTTTTTCTGCTTTGGACTCAGTTGTGTCTGCCACAAGGTTAATGGCATGTGATCTCCAGTAGGATTGTGTCTTCTTGGTTGACTTGGGGATCCAAGGAGGTCTGAACTCTTGATCTGTGCTTTTTTTATAATCTGAATTTTATTGATTCTTTTTTTTCTTCCTGGCTTCCTGGTTTTGGGAAACTTGTGGAGCCTAGTTGTCTTTAGATCTCCTCTTTTGTCAGATTTAGTTGAAATCAAGAAATAAATTCTAAAGTTAGGACGAGGGATACATAAAGAGACACACATAGATGATGTGATCCCTATGATTATTTTCCTAGGAAACCATCTAAAACATAATATATGGTTCATTGGTAGCCTTGGAAACAGCCTGCTTCTATCTCAATCACTTTTATCATCATGAGGCTTACTCTGCCATGATTTCCTTCTCATAAATCTGTAGCTTGCTTTTAAGAAATAGTTTTTATTGTAACTAAATGCCATTGTGAGAAGTGTGCAAATACTGTGGTAGGGAAAAGAGTAAAAGCTTCTATGTAAACTGGGATATTTCTGCTGTATTTGAGTGCAGACCATTTAACAGAGTTTTCTGAAGGTTGAGCTCCTTAATGTTCTGGAAATAATAGTGCTGGATGGGACCTGCAGGAGATGAAGGGTGTTTAAATGAAGGGTATTTATAATAAATTACTGAGCCCAAAATGAATCCTTTACGATGTAATGCGTACAACTGTAACTGCTCTTAAAAAGTGCTTAAGTAAATAATCCAGTGCAATAGGCTGGGACCAAATTGTTGTTGATTTTCCAAATTTGTAAAATTTGTGCATTTTTCTATTGTAAAGTTAGTTTGTCTCCTATTACTACAAGTTCAAATAGCTAACTTATACTTTGGTAAATGATTGAAATAGAGTTGCAGCATAGAGCGAGTTAGTGAAATAAGGTTTCAACATATATTGAATGAGAAGTTACCAAACATCAGTGAAATAGTTATACCACTTATTGTTTGTTCTTTCCTTCTAAACTATACTGACAGTTAAAATCCAGTGATACAGAAAAATTGGCCAGCAACACATTGCTACAAATATGAATAGACAATTCTGTTAATATTGCCAGAATGCCTTTGCTGTGTTAACTTTGTACCTCAGAGAATTGGTTGATTTATAGCATTTTCAATTATAATGTAACTATTTTTAGTTCAGAATCCAAAGTGGATAATAACGAATTCTATAGTCAAGTGTATAAATATGCAAGATGCAGTATTGAAATAATTTAATAATTTTGTTAACTTTTCAATTAACCTTTGCATCAAATTAATTCAGCAAATTATTTTCCCTTACATGTATTCTTTCTGTTCTGTCTTAGTACAGAAATCTAAATCTTCTAAAGCAGCATTTCACTAATGGCACATCTGCTTCCTCTCAGTTTTTATGCTTCCCTTTGGCTCCTCTGTCATTTCAGACTTAAGTTCTGTTGAGTCCAACAGGGCAAGTCATGTTGCAGCATGAATTTACCAAAATGTGTGAAAATCCAGGTAAAGTTGGTTAAAGACGTGCTTTTAAAATGTTTTACATACAATCTATTTTTAAAGCAAAAAAAGCAAGAGTTTTGAATTTTAATGTCAGTGCTTTTCATTTTTTTTTTAAATCTAATAATCTCTTTGGCTCTGTAAGAAGTTAGGAGGTTTACTATTTTAGTCTGTGTATTAGTTAAACTATTCTGAGACTTGTTTAATATACAAAATGTAATTCCTTCAATTTTTTGTTATAGCACTTGAATGTTTGCCTTTATTCTCAGGGTTCAAATGTAAGTATTAATGGTGAAGGTTTGTCTGCTTTTGACTAGATTTATTGGTATAGGTGACACAAGGGGCAGCTCTAGGGACTGCACAGATTCTGCAGGCTTCTTTTGCTGGTGTAATTTCACTACTGAGAAGAGTAAGCTAGGTAACCAAAAGATGCATTTGCAGATACAACTGTGTCCATTTGAGTACTTTTCTGGTACACTGGTGTCATTTTCAACTGGGATTTTCTTTACGTTACTGTCCACTGTACAGGCAAACTTTCAAATATAATCTAAACATACTCTCCACCACATATTGATTATCTGCATATGCTTTATGTACAAAAGTGGTTACTGTGACTTATTTTCAGTTCTGATTAACAGTATTAGGAAAAGAAAACATTTTTTGCACAAATGTTTCCATGTTGAAGATGAATGTTTAAATAATTTTGAAATAATGAAATATGAACTATTGAAATATTAAAATGGGTTTGGAAAGTTTTGTTAGATCAGTAATTATAACAAAACAGAAAATAAACAGTTGAATGTAGGAATCTGGGAGAGTGAGAGGGATGACTGTAATGGAACAGTTCTAGTTTCTGTCTCTCTACTACATTGAACAAGAACAAAACTTCTCATGAAGTCATTTAATCACTGTGAGGTTGCATTGTGGCTGGTTATAAGGTTGAGATAAGGAAAATGAATATAGTTTCTAAGTATTATCTAAACTTTTCTTCAGCCTTTTCTTGACCACCCAAGGCATGTTCATTTTTTCCCATTGGTTTAGGCAGATGGGCATTCGTGGTGGGACACTGGCCTGATTTCAAAGGACAGGGATATCACTATGTGCTATGAGCAGAGTCAGTGGAAGCCTTTGATTTCAGAGTGAGCAGACAGTAATTCAATTTGAAGTAAATGGATGAGAAAATTGCTTCTGTGATTTGTTTTAGTTTTTAGATGTCGTTTGAGTTAATTTTTGTGCTCTACAATGTGACTTTTTGAGTATTTATGATGTGTAAGATATTCAGAAAGCTGCATACAGTGTATTGAGATACGGTACGTGAATATTTTAATGAAAGATTGATATTTCCCTAGTATGTCTTAGTGACTTAAAAAAAAAGAATCCTGTTTTTCTAGTAATTATCTTTTCTTCCACAGAACATAATTATGGTATTACCATATTTTCATTATTGCCTATACCAAGTGTTAAATACAATGAGCTATGAAAATTAAAAGTAGGATTATTTCTACCTGCCGTGTTATACTGAAGTTTGAGTGTGTACTGGATCTGTAGCCCTCCTCTACATCTAGAAGGATTGTAAACTTTATTTTAAGATATTTGAAATTCTTGCGTACTTTCTTACCACTCCAAGTGCTAGAATACTAATCTATATTGAGAATTTATGTTCAGATCATCAACTGCTTGCTAAGATGCTGCTGTTGTAGATGGGATTTCAGAAATTGTCTTCAGTGTATTTGCTCTTGACTCTTGCATCCTTTAACTGCTTGAAACTGTAATGCTCTGTAGTGATGCTTATTCAGCATTCCTCACAAGGTAAACTTGTGGAAAACAATCAAAATAGACCCCTTTAAAATAGTAAAAGTCTGGAGAAAACTGCTATACCTGGTAATTTTTATTTGTTTAATTGTAATTGTTTGGTAAAGCATACAGATGACTTACTAGGTTTGGTTTGTCAAAGCTATGAACACTTACATAGATTTAAAATCTAAAAAGCGTATGCCTTGCTTATTTTTTGTTGGCTTAGGATAAACAAATACTTTATACTATTTGATTTTTGTAGTCTCTCTCATGTCTTTCTGTTACAGCCATCTTGTATTAAATATTTATAGTTCACTGTTCTTTTCTAAGTGCTTGTAACTTATGAATAATTAAAGAACAGAGTTAAGGGGGAAGAAGGGCATTGATGTAGCATTCAGAATGAGAATTTCCTATAATTGTTTGACAACTGTAAATTACATACATCTGAAAATCAACAAGGAAAACATCAGAAGCAGCAGTATGTGGTTAGCAAAGGCACTTGGGTTCACATCTTCTCTGCCTGTGTGATTGCTGAGTGATGGTAACCTAATAAATATTTTTTGTCTAATTCATAAGAATTGTCCTCCTTAAAAATAAAGTTAATTATCATTGTTTAAATATCATTGCCATCTAAGTAATGAGGCTGAAGTAGCAACTTAAAGAAGAATTTGCAAGATAATCTTTGTTTAGCAAGTAGTATGTTTTAAAAGTTCCAACTTTTGTACTTAATTTAATACTGAATTATGTACACGAACTCTTCATGGCATTGAAGAGTTAATATTGGTAATGGTCACTCTCCTACTTGACAAAAAGTAACTTATCTCAAACCACAAAAGCAGAACAATTCAGCTTGTGAAGTTCCATCTCTTTCTTTAGAGTTATCTTATGAAATTTGCTAGTCCAATTACCATTAGTTAAGAAGCAGATCTGAAGACACCATTCATCAATCACTAGAATGAAGGAAATCAGTTGATGAATAGAAAGCTGCAGGGCAGGGGTAATGATAGTTTTAGAATTAAAAAAAATTCTACATTTTATTCCTCTTAAGCCTGAATGATTTACTTGGATAAATAACCCTTAGGTGATAATTTTACTTCTGCGTTGTTCCTGGAAAACACTCAGCGACAGGAGAGGACACAAAAAGACACCAGGAACTTTCCAAGAGAGCAGATGACATTTGGATTGAAATTTGGACAAAATATATAAATTGGCAGTACAGATGGAAATGAACATTTTGCCACATCAGTGAAAGTAAAATTGTGTGATTTAGTCATACCTTGTGCTGAGAGGTTGGGTGGGATGACCTGTATGGATGTGTGAAAAAGTCAGTCCTTTAAATTATGTAACACATCCATGGTCAATCTGCTGCTCACTTTTTGTGAGCAAGAGTTGTTTGACGGTTAAGGGAAGTAGTCCCTTAACCGTCCTATCATGTAGACTACTTATCACAGTAGAGGAAAGAAAGCATACTTTTCTGCTTTCTGACTAAATTAGTCATTTATAACAAACACAATTATTTTCATTTGTTGGCTGCATTTGCAACATTGAAAAATATGAATCTTTCCTGCATGGAGTAAGGTGTCCTTTTCCATATTACTGTTTTTGTAGTACTTAAATGTATGTAACTTCAGTTGCATCATGGAGTACGTACCTGTGATGGCACCCTAAGATGCAGGCTCTACAAGCTTGTTTTTGTCAGATGGTTTGTCCTCTTGTCTCCCTTAGCTCTGGGTGACATGCAGAACATAGGAATGTTGGTATTCATAAAATGAAACTTAATACTGTTAATTGCAGAATTGGGGTGCTGGGCACCCCGACTCTCACTGAAAATATCTTCCTTCTTGGCATTGAAAATGTCCTTCAGCATGATCCCTCAGAATGATTCCTTACTTGTCTTCTGCAATGCTACCATTTTAAATCATACAAAAGTGTGAAATATACCATGTACATACAAATACGTACAATTATGTTACTGTTAATAATTAAAACTTAAGTTCTTCAGAAGTAGTTTAATTTGCTAGGAAAGCTGTAGAGTTAGGTTCATGAACTGATTCTCAAAGGTATCAATTGAGAGGCTGGCACATTAACAGTTTCCCTATTTTGTGAACAGAGGACTGCCACCTCCATGTTTATGTTTCAGAACACCATCAATGAGCCTTGCTTTTTTGCACCGTTGTAAAATTTTTCAAAGCCTACTTTGCTTATTTGGAAGCAATGTAGAAACAGCAGTCTTTGACTTATGATCAACACATTGTGTTTGCACAAATCTGCACAGAAATTGCCTTGTGGGTTGTGAATTGGATAAGATAGTTTCTGGGCCTGCTAGGTAGGAAAGCTGGTTAAAAAAAAAACAACAAACCAAACAAAACCAACCCTTACGTTTGTGGGAAACTTTGGAAAAGCTGCTGGGAAGGCTTTACCAACAGGAGTAGGAAAGGGTAGGGAGGCTTGAGCCAATGCTCACACTCACCTCTTGCTGGTCCTGCTGGTGGCTTCTCTTTCCTCTCTGATGCTGAAAAGGAGCAGCACAGGGAGAGGTGAAGCAGCTTTCTGCAGAGCCTGTGCTACATCTGAAATTACAAAAATTTTAAATGCGGTTATTGTGTTATCTTTATAAATCACCCACATGCTGTGTTTTTGCTTTAAACTGTGAAGCCTGACAGCTGTGTTATGGAAGTTAGTTACTTTGCCAATTCAGTCAAATTGTTTATGCCTGAAACGAGAAATGGAAAAATGCTATGCTTCCTACCAGTGGAACTGACTTGCAGCTATGAATACTTGAAAAAAATCTGAGATTCATCTTCAGAATGATTGCTGTAGTAGTCTGCATATTAAATCTTGTCGATAGGCTTGATTAAAATGTTCGTGAAAGTGTATCTTACCTATAATATTTGGGTATTTAAAACATTATTGAAGAACTGAAAATGAAAATGCTCAGTTTAAATAGTTGTGCATGAGAGAGCATCTTGCTGGTTTTAAGGATGACAGCAGAGACTCAGAGGCTTCTTCACTCCTGAGACGTACTGGAACCTGTTGAACCAACTTGCTTGTTAGAATCCTCCAGTATCTTCTACTGCAGTGTCAGCTTTGTCATCTTCAGTTATTCTTCAAGCTGAAAGCATATATAACTATTATTCCTTTTTCTGATCATCGATGGCTGAAAAAATAAATGCTTACAATAAACATGTTTCCCTATAGTAGTTAAAATCATCTGTTTGCCGTATTTCAGATACAGTTTCTTAGTACATGAGAAATTAGGAGTCTAAAATACTTTCTATTTACTTATCTAGGGTTATTAGCCTTTTCACGCTATTAAGTAATTTTTAACAACTTTTTGTCAATGCAGTTTCCTCAGTTTAAGACTGAACAGCACATAGTAGCTGCTGGTTTTCATAAATAATTATGGTAGTTTATATGAATTGGGTTAAAATATTGCTTGTTTGGATATGAAATACATGTATATGTTCTGCTTTTATTGAGTTTGTGAAAACTGGATACCTCTTTTGCTCCATTGGAAATGCAGCCCAGAAGTCTGAACTGTAACTGACTCAATAAAATTAAAAACTTAGACGTTCATGCCAAGCATAACTCAGGCTTTGGCTCTCTCAGTGCTCACAGCAGTCTGGGCAGTTTCCTTAGATGCTTCTTATTTATTTTCTTTGGAGATTAGTATTTTCTTTTCCCCTTTCCCCTTTCATCTGTATTGTAAATTAACCCCTGAAACTAAATATTCCTTTATTTTAATATCATAAATATGCAGATGTACTTACATATGAAAGAATGGCTCAGTGGTGTTTGAATGTAATTTTTACTACTGTATTTTAATATTCAGATATAATATTATCAAGTTCTGTCATTATGTGTATTGCTTTATAAACATAACTGCATTTCTGTGAGTGACAGTAGTTGCTGCTATAAGGCAAACATACTTGGCAGCATGAAACTGGAGAATGCAGAAGTCTTAGTTACTATAGCTGATTTTTTAAATTTAGGTCAAAATCAAACACTGTAAGTAGTTACAACTCCTTTATTTTCAGCAGACTAAGCAATAACAGTTTGTTTACTTTCTTTTGAAGAACATATGGATTTGTGTGTGCTGAATTAATATAGTGAAATACCACTTCGATTTAATATTTTGTTTTTAAAAACCTAATTAATTGATCCTCAAGAGATCAGGCATACATTTTGCTATTAGATACAAGAAAAGATGGCTAAACTATTTTGGTATGTAGCCTCTTAACGTTAAAACTGAGGCTCAGAATTAAAGCTTCAAAGCACCAGTTGAAAACGAGGAATGCTCAGTGTAATCGCTGTTCTGTCATTTAACTGCAGAACATTTTCTAAGCAAGCTGTCATTTCTTTTTTAGTTCTCTTTGTAGAACTTAACCGACATGACTTGCAAACACTAACAGAAGGAATATAACACAACGTTTTGAGATGATGAACTGTGTTCATGCTGCTTTAGCAAGTTTTAGCACTGGAGTTAGGACATTCTCTTACCTTGCTCAGCTTGCGTCAGCTTTAGGAGTGGAGCGAGAGGGAGCAAGCGGCAGCATGCCTGCGGATGTCTTGGGCATCTTGGTGGAAGAAGCGTCTGCCTCATAGCAGAAGTTCATGGACAGCTCCCTTGTGACGTACTGCAGGAGCATTTGAACTTCGAAGAACCTAAGGGTACTTTAGACAGCAACACAAAAAACATACTATAAGTATTTTTTTTAAAGAAACTTTTTGTTTCTTTACTCTTGGTAAACTCATGAAATGACTAAATAAGCTCTTCTGTAAGAAGTTTTACAAAGAAAGCCTTAGTCTAGACTTTATTTGCAAAACCATGTCCTGTTATTTCCCTGCTCATCACAGTCACAGTCTTTAACTGAGTTAAATTGTCTGCTCTAAAAGCAACAAGGACAATACAGGCTACCATTTGTCTCTGCTGTTTCCAATAGGTAGTGTAGTAGTGATCTCTCACGTAACACAAATTTTCTGGTGTCCTGTTTTCTTGAAGTGAGGCAGAGTTGTGTCAGAAGAGTAGTTCACTATGTTCATGATGAAGAGCATTAGACTGTTCTTGTCATAAAGTAGTGAATTGTATTGCAACCATTGGCTACAGATGTACATTAAATTACTTCTAAAACAGCTTTTATGCTATATGACATTAAATAATAGTGTGATTTAAAAAAAAAAAGGCAAACTAACCAAACTTGGGCATGGCCTGTGTTCTCAACTACTCACCAGTAATTGTTCAGAGTGTTGCCCCAACACTGACCCTCAGATTCGCAAACATGTCACTTAATTCAGAACTTAAATGCAAAAAAAATCTGATTTATTTAAAAGCTCTTGAGACTGTACATGATTTCAGTCTTGTTACTACACATATGTATGACATTGCCATCTTTGCTAGGCTGAATGGCTCAGCATCCATCTTGGAGCCTGTTTGGGATTAATTAAGTAGACATTCTTGGGACTGTGGCTCCTGTAGACTGTGTGCCATCATTGCCACAAGGTGTGTGAGTTTCTTCACACGTTGTCAAAGCTCAGCCATTTACAGTCAAAAAGCCTGCTGAGGTACAGTGAGGTTGTGGGGGAGGTACAGGGGTGGAGGGGAGGTGTCTTTTGCTCTATTTTTGAGGGGAGGTGTCTTTTGCTCTATTTTTAATGTAGTTGCTTTGTTGCAGAGCACTCATCGACTCATTGAGTGGTTGGGCTCTAGTCCTTCTGCCTGGGAATGTGCAGCTCCTTGTGTGCTAGCCGCATGCTCTCGAGACTAGGATGGAGTTGCCTTCCACGCTTCTGATGAACCTCTAGTATATAAACACAAATGGAAATTTTGTATGGTTAGAGCATAAACAAGAAGCAGCAGGATCTGTCACCTGGGGAGGTGGGTATTCCTCTGAGAGGTCAAAATTCAGTGTTCAGGTCCCTGCTGCAAGGACTGCTTGTATGTTTTGCATTCAGGGTCACCAAGTGAAATGTTTATGGAGTAATGACATCAGGGACTTTCACTTCCCAGATGAGTGCTCTAAAAATGTGTCATTCTGCCACTTCCTCTTGTTACCATTTTCTTTTCTTTGTAAAGTCTTCTGTCCCAAAAGGAGTACCTTAGTGGGCTAAATGCAGATAGAGGCCTTAATCTTCAAATCCCAGTTAGCATAACTACCACATCAAAGCTGCAGCTAGCTGCTTTAGTTGTGGAGAGAGGCAGGATGGCAGACACCCGTCTCCAAAGTTTTCATCGGCGAGTGTAAGGACTGTTCTGTACTGGCAGATGGAAGGACTGTTCTGCACAGTGCTCCAGTAGCAGCCCCTCATTTCCCACCTTGGGGGAGTGGCAGGGCCCTGCCTTGGGCTGTGAGTTTCTTCGCAAAGTGTTCTAGATTCCACTGTACCAAGCAGTACCTAAACTTCTTGGTAACTCTGGGACTGAACGTTTTTGAAGTAATCTTTCCCCATGGTGTCTTCTGGGGCATGATTCGTTTGGCATTTACAGGTCATAAAGTTCACTCTCTGCATCCTTTCCTTTAGCAGATGTTTACAAACCTTGCACTATTCATTGTTTCCTCTGTCATCCTGATCTATTACATTATCAAATCTGTTTGAACTCTGCCGCTGTCCCTATCATAACCCGTGGTTATTGGAACTTCTCTTTAAGTAATTTTATCATAAAGTTGCATGTATTAAAAGCTTTGCTGTTCAGGAATGATGTGCGTATCTTTCAGCGTCTGATTCAAGATTCTTTGTTGTCTCCAGAATTCTGTTTTGTAGATAGTGCTGTCTTAGTCACACAACCATTTCTTTGTCTGTACCTTGAGAGGAATTAAAAAAAAGTTATCATGGAGATACTCTTCCCTGTTTGCTCTTTTAAGCCATTTTCTCCAACTGTCTCTGTCTCTTAAGTGCCATAGATGTCAGCTGGGATTATTTCTGTTTTTTAAACTGCTAGATACTTTGCTCTTTCTGTTGCTGTGAACTCCTGGATAAACTAAACTCTTTGTGTTGTTATTTGTAGTGGATATTAGCAAAGTTTCGCAACAGTTTTATCTGTGGTCTGGTCTGTTTCTCAAAACTTCTTTCAGGTAACCTTGGATGTGGCACACATGGTTTTAGGAAACGTTATTGATGAGGTGGTCATTGTGGTTTCAATGATAAAGTCTTCTGAAGAACAGGCAGTCTTTAGGGGAAGTCCTGAGTTACAATGACAATACCTGTTATAATCTGAGGATTGACATGATCTTCATTGTGTGAGAGATCCTAGAATGACTCTGAAAGTTGTTTCAGCACAAAAATTGTAGCTTCTGCCATGGACAGAATACTGCACTGTAGAGCCAGTCTCACTTTGAGCATCTTGAACAGCATCAAGAACATTCTAAGTCTCATGAATGCTGAGAAGTCAGTCCTGTGTTTGTTCAGATACATACAGTTTTCTGATGTGCCAGTCTTTTTGATTCAAGACAGACTTAAGGCCATGAGAGACCTGACCCAGTTCACGAATGCCACCCCACTTTCAGGGTGAAATCGTCCACATCGTATAGCAGAATATAGCTGCCTCCTTCTCCATGCCAGACTGTATCTCTGAGGCTCACAAACCTGTTTCATACAGTTTGTGCACGCTCTATGCAATTACATTCTCAGCTTATGAGTGAGAGTTTCTTTTCTGTTTCTTTTCAGACAGGTGGATAATTCAGGCAGGTGGATAATTACGGCCAGTGTCTTTGGGAAAATGTCCTTTAAGTTCTTCTGTTTATGCAGATTGCTTGTGACTGCCATGTCTCTGTCAGGATGGGGACTCGCACAGGCAATGTGGTAGCTCAGGGTCATTGATCTCTGGAGAAGCAAAAACTTAGGAAGGGTGTTCTGGAGTTGAGAGCTGTGAGAAACTCACAAGAGTATTTTAAAATTTGTCTTCACAGTCATCACATTCAGACAGCGATGTCTGCCACTAGCAGGCTTTATATGAGTAAGCCAAGTGCTGAGATTGCTTTACCCTGCAGAAATGCAGAATACTGTCAAATGGGCTTCAAATTCATCTGGCAGGCAAGCAAAATAGTCTTGCAGGTGTGGTAGATTGAATTATTCCTCTGATCCACATGTGTAAACTCCAATTCAGTCTTTAGGTAACTGGAGTTGGGAATGGGGTTGCCTTGAGAAGGACCTATTTACATCAGATGGCATCAAGAAATGGCACATTTTTTTCTCCCTTGCCATTCAGTATCTTGGATCAGACAAAATCCTGATCATAGAGAAAGGCATAGACCTTCCTTCTGCTTGGAAATACCAATCATGGTCAGGCAAGGTAATACTTCCCAGGCCTTTACGGTTCTGGTGTCAGGAGGTTATCTGTCAGCTGTCTCTCACTGAAGAATTCAAGAAATATATTCCCCTCCTAGATCTGTGACTGAGAAATCTGGAGCATTAAGGAGTTTCAGCATGCTTCATTCCAAGCCCTAAAATACTGGACAGGAATGTCATTGCTCATTTCTGTGGGGCTGTCCCTTGCCACTTTTTCAGGTTAGGAGATATAGATAGGTAGCCAGACAAGAAGCTAGGCTTAAAATAGAACAAAAATCTTTGTAAAGAAAAATCATATTTGTAATTTATTATTTTCTTAAATTAAGGAAATTTGCTTTTGTTTGAAAGCAACCCTCATGCCCAAGCTACATATAATGAGATTCCAAGAGTCAACCCTGTGCGGTATCCATTGCAGCTGTTTGATCTGGAGTTAGAAATAAAACAGTCCTCTGTAGGGTTATTCACTTTTACAGGTCTCTTGAGAACTTGCATAAAGCAAATTCTGCTGCCATTAAAGGTGCAAGAATTGTATGGTTGATTAGTTTTCTTAAGCAAGGAACAGCAAATATTAAGTCTGCTTACTTTACTAATCATTGTTTTCAGTGAAAGGCTTTTTGGATGCTTATAAATTAAATTCCAAAATCAGAATTCTGCATTTTTAATTTAATGGAATTAAACATACAGTACATACGCCCTGAACTGAAAATGCATTCTGTGATGGATGGTTTTTATTTGAACATCTGTTCAGCGTAGCAATTGTTAAAAGTTTTCTTTCCCTCTCCTTTCTGCCATATAAGCAACGCTGATTTGCACTGGAACATACTTCATATGGAAAACTGTTAGAGGGAAGATCAACATTCTTTTTGTATAAAGCTGGAAAAGTAATTTTTTGAGCCATGCTGGAATAGAAGAACACTTCTAAATAGGGTATCTAACATAAAAAGATTTATTTCATGGAAGTATTATTTTGGACTAAAAGTTAGCTTATCAAGACACATGATGCTTTAAAAAAAACCCCAAAACACTTGCAGCATTTTTTCAGTATCAGAAAATGCAGATAATGAAAGGACACAGTTTTCTTAAATTCAGTTCTTTCTCATGAAATTGATTATACTTAAGTGATCCATTACCGGTTTATTTGCACTTGTTTGAATTAATACAAACAGCAAATAGAGGTAGCTAAATGACTTTTTTTTTTTTTTTAATGGCTTATATATCCAGTTTTCTACCCAAGCTTTCTCTAGTGAATTAAAACCTCCGGGTTATTTCATTGTTTTAAGAGCAAAGGCTAATCACTTCTGCTTCCCTTTCGGACCAGGTCTTGCATTTTCCATTCAAGTTCTTTCTAATGATACGCAGCTTCTTTGGAACCAGTTGAACTCTAATCATCTGAGACAGTTCCCTCTTGAGTCACTGTCGTATTTCCTGAAACTCAGAACTTGCAGTGAATTACATCTGCTCCAGTGCGGTCACTTGTGTTTCAGTGTAGCTTCTTAAGACTAATGTGGATGTTTTCCTAGTATAGGGGTGGGATGCATGTGTCAATGCTTTCGGCAGTCTGTGGGAAGCACATGGATGGGTGCAGTGGAGAAGGGAGCTGTGCTTAGTAAGTGCTGTTAAGATCTTGTATACTTAGATTAGGACCATGTCCTATGGATGTTACATAGTTAATTGTGTATTAATGTTTCTCTGCTGTTCATGAGGACCCTGTCGGCATGGTATTAAAGCCTTATATTCTGTACTGACAAAGTTCAGCAAGTATCTGTAGGACTGTATAAGGACTCGGAGGAAAGCTTACTTCCTACTGCCTTGGCTGTAGAATCCATTATCTCTGTGAGTAGGTTATTACTGATAAAATAAAATGCATTTATACAGCATTATTATTTCATTAGCATTCAAAACTTGCTTTTTTAAATTTTCTGTTCATACAAAATATTAAAAAACCCACAACAAACCCTGGAAGATTACTTATATAGGCAAGAACAAATATAAGCCATTATTAGTATTTTCATTTGTGATGATTCCAATAAGAATTTCCATCTTACTGGTCATTGCACAGATGCTAGACCTTTTTGAACTACTTTATGAACTTTCAGCTATAAGTTGAAACCTGTTTCAATGTTAAGCACAATCATACTGACACATGTTTTCTTCTTTCCCCCCTTGTTTACCAGGATGGTACGAAACAAAAGCGAGAACGGAAGAAGACTGTGTCGTTTAGCAGTATGCCAACTGAGAAAAAGATCAGCAGTGCAAGTGACTGTATAAATGCGATGGTTGAAGGCTCTGAGCTCAAAAAGATTCGATCCAACTCTAGGGTGTATCACCGATATTTTCTTTTAGATGCAGATATGCAGTCTCTACGCTGGGAACCTTCAAAAAAGGATTCTGAAAAAGCAAAGATTGATATTAAATCAATCAAAGAAGTAAGAACAGGAAAAAATACAGATATTTTTCGCAGCAATGGGATATATGACCAGATATCAGAAGACTGTGCATTTTCAATTATATATGGAGAAAACTATGAGTCACTAGATCTTGTTGCTAACTCAGCAGACATTGCAAATATTTGGGTTACTGGCTTAAGATACCTGATTTCTTACGGGAAACATACTCTAGATATGATAGAAAGTACTCAAGATAATATGCGGACTTCATGGCTTTCACAAATGTTCAGTGAATCAGATGTAGATAATTTGGGACATATACCCCTGTGTAATGCTGTACAGTTTATAAAAGACTTAAATCCTGGTTTAAAAACTAATAAAATTGAACTAAAATTCAAGGAGTTACATCGATCCAAGGAAAAAAATGGTACTGAAGTAACAAAAGAAGAGTTTATTGAAGTTTTTCATGAGCTTTGTACCAGACCTGAAATCTATTTCCTGTTGGTTCAGTTTTCGAGCAATAAAGAATTCCTAGATACCAAGGACCTCATGATGTTTTTAGAAGCAGAACAGGGTATGGCACACGTCACGGAAGAAATAAGCCTTGAAATTATTCAGAAATACGAGCCAGCCAAAGAGGGCCAGGAAAAGGGTTGTCTTTCTATAGATGGGTTTACAAATTACCTTACTTCACCAGACTGCCACATATTTGATCCAGAACATAAAAAAGTTTGTCAAGATATGAAACAACCTTTATCTCATTATTTTATAAATTCATCTCACAATACATACTTGATAGAGGATCAGTTTCGAGGACCTTCTGACATCACAGGTTACATTCGCGCTCTTAAAATGGGTTGTCGAAGTGTTGAACTGGATGTATGGGATGGTCCAGATAATGAGCCTGTGATTTACACGGGGCATACAATGACATCGCAGATTGTCTTCCGTAGCGTGATTGACATTATTAACAAGTATGCATTTTTTGCTTCAGAATACCCTCTTATTTTGTGTTTAGAAAATCATTGTTCTATTAAGCAGCAGAAAGTTATGGTACAACACATGAAGAAAATTTTGGGGGACAAACTACATACACAGTCTCCAAACATTGAAGAGTCTTATCTTCCATCACCAGAATCACTTAAAGGGAAAATACTAATTAAAGCAAAGAAGCTTTCCTCTAATTGTTCTGGACTAGAGGGAGATGTCACAGATGAAGATGAAGGAGCAGAAATGTCACAGAGAGTGGGGAAAGAGGGGGTAGAACAGCAAAACTCAATGATGGGGAAACGATTTCAGCTCTGCAAAGAACTCTCTGAGTTGGTAAGCATATGTAAATCAGTTCAGTTCAAAGAGTTTCAAGTATCATTTCAGCTCCAGAAGTACTGGGAAGTGTGCTCGTTTAACGAAGTGCTTGCTAGCAAATATGCCAATGAAAACCCAGGAGACTTTGTAAATTACAACAAACGTTTTCTTGCGAGAGTTTTCCCCAGTCCTATGAGGATTGACTCTAGTAATATGAATCCCCAGGACTTTTGGAAATGTGGTTGTCAGATAGTAGCAATGAACTTTCAAACGCCTGGCTTAATGATGGATCTTAACATTGGTTGGTTTCGACAAAATGGAAACTGTGGCTATGTCCTTCGTCCTGCTATCATGAGAGAAGAAGTATCCTTCTTTAGCGCGAATACGAAAGACACTGTGCCTGGAGTTTCGCCTCAGCTGCTTCACATTAAAATCATTAGTGGGCAAAACTTTCCTAAACCCAAAGGATCAGGTGCCAAAGGTGACGTTGTGGATCCTTATGTCTATGTTGAAATACATGGAATCCCTGCTGACTGTGCAGAGCAAAGGACGAAAACTATGCATCAGAATGGGGATAATCCAATTTTTGATGAAAGCTTTGAATTTCAAATAAATTTACCAGAACTAGCTATGGTGCGTTTTGTAGTACTGGATGATGATTACATTGGGGATGAGTTTATCGGGCAATACACTATTCCTTTTGAGTGTCTACAGACTGGTTATCGGCACGTTCCTCTGCAGTCTTTAACTGGTGAAATTTTAGCACATGCTTCCTTGTTTGTGCATGTGGCCATTACTAATCGAAGGGGTGGTGGGAAACCTCATAAGCGGGGCCTCTCTGTGAGAAAGGGCAAGAAATCAAGGGAATATGCTTCTATGAGAACATTATGGATTAAAACAATAGATGAAGTGTTCAAGAATGCTCTCCAACCTATTCGGGATGCCACGGATTTGAGAGAAAATATGCAGGTACAGTTTTTACAATGAATTTATCGGTTCTTGTGTGTATTTTGTATTACGATGCGTATGGAATATATGTTTCTAAGAGTCTTGCTACATTTTCTAAGTTATGTTATTCCAGCCTAACGCTGAACAGCTTTAAAGATGGATTATGTCAGAGCAGCCTTTTAGGTGATACTGTCTACTGAGGTAACCTTGGATGCATGTGCGTATTTTGTTGAATGTGAACTGGAAATATGACTCCAGTGTTAGAACTCAAGCCTGTTGACTCCTCCTATGTCTTTGAAGGAATGTTAGATATACACTAAAGGAAGGTATGGCAATATTTTAGTTTTAGAAAATTAAGTTAAATAGAAATGCAGGAGGAAGATACAGCTGATAGAAAAAGGAGACTTTCCTGCTTATTAGAAAACTTGGACGTGAAAGTATGTTTAGCATAGTTTCACTGAGGTTTTGTTTTTCCCTCATTCCCAAATAGAAGGCAGTACTTTCTGAAAGACCATTTGCTTTCCATGATTCTTCCTAGCAACAATATGTCAGAAATACATGGAATTGGCGCTAAGGTATTAGAAGGCATCCTCTAGAAGAAATTACCTTACCTTAAAGGTCACGTATAGTAAACACATTGAATTTCAGGAAAAAGTACAGGCTGAGGTGCTTGTTTTTGTGGAAGCCAAGAGATCCCACTTAAAAAATGCATTGTTTGGAGATTCCAGTAAAGATTCCAGGTAAATAAACCCTTTTAGACATACATTAAAGTGAGTTGTAAAGTTGTGTTTTAGTTAATAAAGCTTTTAACTATCTAAACTTCTGATGGAATACTAGCAGTGATCAATAAAATTAAGCATAGTCATTTCAGATGAAGTGACCTATTAAATCCTCTTACTCTTACGTAATGTTAAGGGGAAACTGATGAAAGGAAATGTCTGAGACTTGATTCTGCATTTTAAGGGCACATCAGTGTAGATAAATGTTCTTCGTGAATAATCTTATATTGAAGAGATTTTAATAGTAACAGTTTTAAAACTGATTTTACTTCATGTGAAAGAAATTAGTACAGCATTATGAAGGTCTCCCATTCCACTTGGTATATAAAATTTCTATACTAAAAGATTATTAAAAAAATAAGGGGATGATATTTTGACTTATAAACGTTTCACATTATGGGCTACATATAAAGTGAACTTCACCTGTAGTTAACCTATTGAAGGCTGGAATTTTGTCATATAAAGGATACTGTATTTTAAGATAACCTTTCAAGAAAGAGCTGAACCTAAGATTTGAAGAAACAGTGAAAACATACAGTTTTTGTAGCTACTTTAAACTCTCTACTGTGCATGCTGCAGTATTTTCCAGAATTGATATAAGTGAAAACAGGCTCTACAGTGTGGTTTCTTTGAACATGAGATATTAAAAGGTATTCTACGTATTTTATTCTGTCAGTTTTAAAATTGTGCTATCAACTAAATTTATCATTATCACCTCTCAAAATGCTATCAAGAAGATATTTTAGGTACATGAGGGAATATTGGTTTTGCATAGCTTTAATGACAGATTATATAATGTGCACAATTTAAACTGGGTAACTAAGGTTTTACAGCTAATAAAAGTAAATAAACCACTCAGATATCAATTTATGTCAGGGAATGTGGGATTTGTTTAATTTCTATATTACTGAAATTTTGCGTTGAATTGTTGTGATTTTTATGATACAGAAATAATGTCCCCACAAGCCAGATTATAACGAGCAAAGCTGGGTTTTTCTTTAAGATGGAAGGAGAGAAAAAAAGAAAGTGTGCAGCAGTGAGTTTAATGGTTTCTCTAAATCTGTATACAAATAGCTACCCTTTTTTCTTCCTTGTTAGATACTACATTACCGTGACAAAAGCTGATGTCATAACTTGTTGTTACATATTAATCACTGATAAAAATATAACATGAGTGATTAAACTGGATGTGATGTTACATGTTTAAATTGCTTGACGGTATGAGGGATAGTCTCTGGATACAGGGTTGGAGGTCCAAAGGCAAGAGTTACAGCCTTAGTTCTGTCCTGCCTGCCATTAGTTAATATATATGTTCCCTGGGTCCTCATTAACCTCTCTGTAAAATTGTTGTTCATAATGGCTTACCCATGAAGTTTATCTCAAACAAAATTTGTTTGAATGGACTTCCCAATGTCTGTCTTTTCAACTATGTAATTATTGTGTCATTAAGGTGTAGTCCAGTTAATAAAAGTAGTTTCTGTTTCCTGGACGTTCACTAGATGCTACTAAACATTTATTCAGAGTTAAAGGACACTGTAAGTGACTGTAGTAGATGTAATTTAGTATTCACATAATTTTGCATGAGTATGCTATATATACATATTTTGAAGTCTACTTCGGGTATTTTGTCTCATAAAGGGACAGCAAAATATTTTATGTTTGATTCCTGTTTGCATTAAGGTTGGCTTTATGTCTCTCTAAGAAATTTGTCCACAAATGAGTCTTACCATGCCAGAAAGATGGAAAGTGGTTTTGATTAAAATGAAAATCTGTGTCAGATACCCTGCTTGGGTAAGATGTGAGAGAAAGGAGCACTGAGCACATTTGTAACTTAAATATACCATGTTTTTGTTTTTGTTTCCTACAGGAACACAAACTCCAGACCTGCCATAGATCACCAGCTCCCACTTGGTACAAAAAGCCTAAATTCATTACAGTGCTGAGAATATTCCCATCATGGAATTTCAGTGGCTACTTGCAGTCACATTGTATTTCTAATACTGGAAATTTTCTTCAAGCTTAAATGTATGGTTTTATATTCTACCATATTGGATATAAAATACAACTATAATAAATTTTAGGGAAAGGTACAAAATTGGTATTTATATTAAAGTACCTTAAAAATTCATTTAAGTGTGATTCTGTGATAGGAATGACATCGGTAGTGGAGTGCTGGGTTTGTGAATCACACCAAATGGGAGCCAGCAGATCCACAGCACGTCTGGACTATAGTTCAGGTATGTTTAAAGTTACAAATGGGCTGAATTCCTCCTTCCACTTCACTTCGCTTATTTGGGACATTCAGCACCTAATACTTTATTTCTCTTGGTGGCATTTTAAAAATTACTTTGAAATGTCTTTTAGAATTTTTCAAAATATATAACCAGTATGTTTTAGAATTTGTTTATTTGCGTGGTTAATTTTAGTAATGATAGAGACCAGATATACTTGTTCTAATTTTTTTTTTTCCTGTGGCAAGTATTGAATTCTGTTTGAATTTTTACCATTTTTGGTAAAATATATGTGATATTGGTTGCGTTGGAAAACTGCCAATTCTTCAGGGAAAAGCTGTGGTAATTCCACGCTGTAGCTCAACTATAACAGTGAAGTATTTTATCCTGAAAGAATGAGACATTAAAATTCATATTTAACTGTAAAGGAAACTCTTTCTTTCCTTTTTGCAGAATGCAGTAGTTTCATTCAAAGAATTATGTGGCCTCTCTCCTGTAGCAAATCTTATGCAGTGCATTTTGGCAGTGTCTACGCGCTTGGTTGGGCCTGATAATACACCCTTGGTAGTACTGAATCTCAATGATCAGTATCCGACGATGGAGCTCCAAGGGATTGTTCCAGAGGTCTTGAAAAAGATTGTAACAGCATATGACATGGTGAGTAGTCCTTTGTGGTTATTTTATATGTTATTTGAAAGACTTTCTTTTTATAATATACAGTACCATGCCTGTTTTGAAAGGTCATTTTAACCTGTGACTTCCTGTTTCATGCTTTGTTACACGTGCTTGAAAGTCATTCCCATGAATGTGCAGCAACTGATAGTGTTTTCATATTGAGTAAAACATAGAGATTAATATACTGCATGCAAATACATAAGTGTTTGTACACTTCAGAAGGCAAAGTGGTTATAATGAAGAGGATTTAACATGAAAAGGATGTATTAATTTACCTGTTTTGCAGTAACTTGAAACTTCTTGCATATCTGTAAACCTCTTACATTAATTTGCTACTTTACATTTTCCAGTTTGTGGACCTTGATTTCTTTTGGCTTTGACTCCACATAGTATAGAAAAACATCAGGAACTGCTTTTAGGAATTGTAGTTTTATCAGCAGCTTGAAGTGTTAAATTCTACACATGCTTTTTCATTTTCTTTTGCTATATCTTTCTTATGAATCTCATTTGATTAGGCATTTTTACATCTGTAAGCAGCTGTAATGTTAACTTCAGCCCTTTTACTTAAGTAAATATGTAAACCGTGTCTTTAAAGACTGGAAATTAAACGTTTTGCAAGAAGGAAGGAAGAACTAATACACTGAGAAATACTGATTTACATCTGCCTTGCATTATTTTAAAGTATGGAAAAAAGATCCAGATGAGTGTGATTTGAAATGTCCTCCTTACTTCCACTGAAGTAAACTGGCACAAATAATTGAGCCTTTATTTATTTATTTAATGCTTTCTTTAATTTGATATAACATCTGACAATAAGTAAACGTTTCTAGGATAATTTTGCATTAATTTTATGCGCTAAAATGAGAAACCTTCCCTGGCAGGATCAAGTCACTGTTTTAAAAACAGTCCTTGCTATTTAAAGAAAGAAAATGAAGGAGAAGAAACCAGTAGTCTAGTTTCATATATATCTTTTAAACTGCTTTCTAAAGAAAAAGTAGCTTTAGAATAATGCTATACCAAAGTCCAAAAAGCACTCATTAGTAATTAGCAATTTAGGTAGAGTTTATGTAGTTCAGTGATGATGTAAATACAACAGAATTTGACTGGAGTGGTGGCACAGTTACAAGAAGATAGCGGTATATCCTCTTAGTGGTAGCTTATAGGATATCACTATAATTAGGATGGAAATGAGCTTGATTGTTGGGATTACACCTGTAACACATATGTAATGAAGTTCTGTCTTGTTGATGGAGATGTCTCTACCTGCAGTTTCTTCTGCTGTGGTGATGCTGCTTGTTAGTTATTAAGCTATTCCAGATAAGTCCAGATTAAATTTTTTGTTTGAATGTCACTTAGATAGAGGTGACTCATAACTCCAGAAATCTTTGCAATCCAAGTTCGGTTTGCTCTTTGTCTCTCACATACGTTTTTTCCCCTGCATCCTGTAGTCAATGCATGATTTGAATATTAGTGTACTTTAGAAATCTATACTTTACTTTCATATGTAAGAATAATAGAATATTTATTTAGTGGCATGTTCAAAGCATCTTTCCATCTCCTCTTCCCTAAAGGATAAAGACTCAATTTCATACAAAGACTATGATAGTGCTTCTAGCTATAAATGATATTGAAGATAAGTAAAAATTAAGATTATTTTCATCAAATAAAACTTATAAATTGAAATAATGAGATGTGTTTCAATTTGTGAAACTTTGGTCTTGCCAATACTCTGTCCAGTTTGACAAAAGGTTTAAAGCAATTAAAATCTGTAGGGTATACTGGAAAATGAAGTCAGCCATGGGAGCCATACTGATAGCTCTTGTTTCTGAAAGCACATTGTGAAACAGTGGGAGACATCCATATCACCCTTTCCTCAAGGAGAGGAGAAGAGGTGTGAAGCTATTTAGCTCATATATTGATATTTGCTATAGTGGCAGATGTTTAGAGTCTGATACTATCATAGATAGTGTTCTTTTTGTGTGTTTTTGGTGTAAATTAATATAGTGAGCCCTCAAAGTGACACATTTCTTCTCCGTGGTTGGTTTTGGTTTGGGGATTTTTTTGACATGATTAGTTAACAGGTGGGCGTAAAATTCAGCTTAATAATGAGAAGCCTTATCCAGAGCTAAGAAAGGGTAGATGTCCTGTTGGAAGTAATGATTACCTGCTTGTCTTATTTTCTGCTGGCTTAGGCCTCAATATAGGTCAAAATTATATAACCATGTTCTTCCTGTGTGTAAAGTACTGTAAGTATGAAATCATGTTGACAACAGAGATTGTGTTAAATGTTTATTAAATAAACCTTGGTGAGTACCATAAAAGCATAGGCTGTCATTACCTTGTGTGCATTTTCAATGTGGCACACGTAATGATGTTCTCAAAGTACTGCTGTTTCAGGATCATGATATTTTTGGCTAATGAAGAGATTCTTATGTCAGACATACTCTCCTTTTTATAAAATAATAATAAACATAGAAAGCAGTATTCAGCCAAGATTTTTAATTATTCAAAATTTGTTTACATTGGGAGTGCTTAAAGGACTCATCGTTCTGTGAAGTGAGAAAGGATGTAAGACCTTTACAGTGGGACAGTCAGTCCACATTGAAATAAATACAAAAGAGTGCAGTGCTGCAGGGGCACATGGAAAGGTGAGAATATCTTCAGCGTAGCACAGGTACATATATTTTTTAAAGAAACAATGAGGCAAATGATAATAAGTTAATTAGCATATCACTAGATACTTGGGTTTTTACATGTAAACAAATAGCACATAATGCTTTCTTAAATTGTCAGCATTCACTACTACGTTAATGGAGGAGCTGTAAGTGATAAAGGCTGGTAGTAGTCATGGGTTAAAATATTGTATTTTTTAATGTAATGAGTAATTTGTCACCAGCATTATTGGAACCAGAAGTTTACTCAGGAAATAAAAGGATCTTTTGCTTTTATCCACGTTACAGGAGCTGGGGTGTCTTTTCAGAATAATGAAAAACAAATATAACTAGGAATTTTTGAGAAAGATGTTTAAGTTGTGTATTTTTCTCTAGCTTCTCCATGCTCCTGAGTACTTTTCACCCTAACATTTTTTTAACAATGTTTTATTTTTCCCTCTCGTTCATGAACTTCAGCTTCCTTTATGTGATACTTCAGCATGCACTCTGTTGGTGTCATCACACCCATCACTGATCAGTGCTGCAGATTGAAGCTTGGAGTTAAGGCAAGTGCCTCTTCCACACCATTGCATGTTTTTTAAAAATGTCTTATAACCTTTAAGATAAACAGTAAGTAAACCTTAAAAAGTTATGCTATGGCAAGAGAAAAAAAAAATTATCTCGTCCTAAGTCTGCAGCATTATTCAGTGATGAGTATAATAGCACTGCAAGGATATGCTAGCGGATCATACAAATGAAGCCAGGTATCGTTGAGAACTTGGCTGTCTCTGTCTGCCCTTAGTGGAGGATGAAGTGTCCCATCTGATGAAGATAAGGTTTTCTGAAGTTTGCAAGCAGGCATTTACTTCTAAGAGGAAAGCTAGCACAGAAAAGGCAGAGAACTGTACCGATGTGAAAGAAGATAAAGTAATGCTGCTACAATAATTAGGATTAAATGTTACTAAATCCTAATTAGATAATGCTGCTAGAGCCATTTTTTCACAGTTTCTGGTGGTGGTGGTCTGCAGACTACAGTGTAGGAGGTCTGTATTTGATTCAAATGAAATCAAATAAGATGAATAGATTTCGTATACACACCCTAGGGATAGACTCGACAGCAGGGCTGTGTTTATTGCTGGTAGGGTTGTGAGATGATGAAAATGAGAGGTATTAAAATACACCAAAGCTAGTAAACTGGAAAACACCATATGATTGGTGATTAGTAGCTTTATAGTAAGCTTAAATCCGGTTACGTTATTGTTGGCTCATTTCAACTACTGACTCAATACAGCAGATTGCGTATGCAATCATGTGGAAGTTAACTTCATGTTACAGAGTTGCAAATTTGGCCAATGACATAAACTAAATATGATAGTCTATATTTTGAATTTGAACATGTCCATCCCATTGTGAAGTAGGTAGTTTGACACTGTACCTTGAAGAGTTATAGGCTGGACTGGTGCTAGTAGGGCTTATTAAGAGACTATCTAAAAAGGACTGATTGTCAAGGTTTTGATAAAGTGTTAATAGTCCTCTCATACTTCAGCTACTGCTCAAAACCCTAAATATTCTTTACCTTTAAAAGTCATCTTGATATCAATATAGATGAATTGCATGGGGCACTTCTGTATTGGGCATGTTGGATTGAAGGTCATAATTCTGAAGGAAGCAAAGAATATATCCATTGCCTCTTTCACAGGGCCTAGAAAAGAATGATTAGCAGATCTGTTTTGAGTTATGCTTAGCTCATAAAATCTGTATTAGTTACCTTGTTGTTGATGTAGATCCTAGGTTGTGGTTACTTTACAAATACAGTAAGAGGGATATCAGTCATTCTGCTGTGGTTATAGAATTGAGAGTAGATGAAGACTTTTCTACTTCATCTCAGCTTACTAATGTGCGAGAGTTATTCAGTTGAGAAGCCTTTGTTCCACAAATTACCCTTTGAGGTTGCAAACTTCTGGGGTAACTAAAAAATACTAGATCCAGTGCTGGTAGTTACCAGTTTATCTCCTAAAACAGAGTGAGTGAATAGGTTACTTCAACTCTTGCCTAACTTTCTTTTCATCTAAATACTCAATTTCTGACTGTGGCAGAGAGGGCTGAGTTCAAGATGGTCACCAATCTTACGTAATCAAACTCAATCTTTGCATCTCATGTGTTTTTAAATCACATGATAGCATCTGACCACTATCTGCTTCATGCACCTGAAGAAAATCGAGATTTTTCCATCTGATACCTTTTCTGAGGAATACATGACTGGCATAGACTGTGATAGCTGTGTTCTGTTTCCTGGTTGGTTCAGAATGTTGTTCTTTAGCCCATGTCTTCTGGAGTCCAGCTCCATGGATGTTCCATGTTACAATTTAAGTCTTAGCATCATCTGGCTTATAAAGCACAGGATTTAGGCTTTGCACAGGAGATTGAAAAGCTATTATTCCTTGCTTTTATACTTACGAGCATAACTACATAAAAATAAGGAACCTTGTTAAAACGAAAAAGTAAGAGAAGTAGTCAAAAGAACAGACATCATAGACACTCTAAAGATACCACACAGGGGGCTTGAAGTAAATATGTACCACTTATCAAAAAACACTTGAGGAGGACAAAAAGGAGGAGGTACTGTTCAAAAGAAGGCGTCATCTTCCAAAAAGATGAAGTCGCGTGCAAATGAGGAAGATAGGATAGATATTTAACCCTGCCATGGTTAAATAAAAAATATAAGAAAGCTGACAGTGAAGAATTTCAGGAACGACTTGCACAGACTTAAAAATTACAATAACTTCTTTTGTGAAAATACCAGAAACAGGAAGCCTGTCAAAGAGTGTATATGACCAGTAGTTGATCAAAATATAAAAGAAAGCCCCAGGAAAAGAAATAAAGCCAAAACACTAAATTAATTTTTGCATCCATTTACCTGTGGAGATTAAGGTTTCACATGAAACGCTTCTTTATGAAGGACTCATTGGAGAATTCATTCTAACTGAAATGCTGGTAGAAGATACTACACAGGAAAGGCGAAATGACTGAGAAAAAAATTACCAGAAAGAGGTGATACTCATTCAGGGATTCTGAAAGATCTCAAGAGTTGATATATCCAAACTGCTAATTGTTGTGTGTATCCTCTCACTTAAAACTGACTATCAAAGTTGTTAGTGTGGTGCCAGTGTTTTAAGAGGTTTCCAGGGATGATCGTGAAATTACGGATCAGACAGGCTGACATCTGTACTGTGAAAATGGGTAGAAACTGTTTTGAAGAACAAAATTAGAGGAAACATGGAGAAACATGTTGTGTTGGGGAAAAGTCAATACAGCTTTTATAAAGTGAAGGGCTCATTAATCTCTTGGAGTTCTTTGAAGTAAAGAAGCATGTAGACATGGAAGATTAGTCTGGTTGGATTTTCCAAAAGCATTTGACAAAGTCCCTTTTCAAATGCCTATATTGAAATGAAGTTACTATTAAATTTTTAGCCTTTTAAAATTCTTGGCTCTTTTTTGATAGCTGGAGTAAATGTTGAACTTAACCTGATGTTCCAACAGGAAAAGAACTGTTAAAGACAGTTGCTTGTGTTGATTTTTGCATTAAGGAATGTTTTTCCAGTAATTGGATTAGAGATGGTAGGTATAGCTCTAACAACTTCGATCTAGCTAAAATAGCTAAGTACTCTTGAAGATGTATGACTTAATGATGCCCCCAGATTTGCAAAGGTCATCAAGGTGTGAGGTATGTGGGTGCTTAGAGTTTAAACAACTTCCTCAGTCTTAGTGGTGGATTGTTATAATGTGTGTTAAGACAGTAAGTTTCAGAGTTGACAATATAAATGCAATATTTAAATACTGATAACACACACTGTCTCACTATTTCCATTATTGCCTCTGGCTTTGTACTTTCATTATCAAGTCTCTGCAGAGTTAGAACTGTCTTTATTTAGGTAGTAAACGGATGCAGTTCAGTGGTGAAGAGATCTAAGGGAAAACATACATCATTCATTGCAATTTAATATTGCAAATAGCCCAGGTAATGGTTTTTGCCATGTTTAATAAATTGTAATAATTGTAGATTCTGATTTTTGAGATGAATTTAAATAGTTCCTGATTGTGTAGTTGTTAGTCTATCACAAAAACTGATGGAAAACAAAGTATTGATGGAAAATATAGTGAATAGCTTGGGCAGTTTCTTCAAAAAGAGTTATGTTGCTTATTACCAGTTTTTATTTTCCTGTTTTATAACAGGACAGTCATTCTACACTGAAGGTTGCAATTATGCTTCCAAAAGCAGAGCTGCAGATGATAACCTCAGCTTATGCTGGGCTTTTCAGTCCACAAGGGCAGAAACAAACGTCTAATTTTGGATATTCAGACTCCAGTGCCAAATGTTGTGAAGTATGAGCTGTTTTTCATTGATTGAAAAGCTCTGATAATGACAATTTGATGCTTCTGGGAAGTCAAGATTTCTTCATTTTTTGTTAAAGAGTATGAACAGTGAAGCTTTTTGTATCCTCTCACTAATCCCATTATGGCTAATGGCTGACTCACAGTATTCATGAGACCAAAAATAATACAACTACTTAGGAAGAGGAGTTCATCTAGCTTACTGTCCTCTAATGTAGTCCAATGGAATGTTTATGGAAGAGCATAAAAATAGGTCAGATGCTTAGCAACTTCTCTTACATGTACTCCATATTTCCAATAGTAGTTCACTTTTTTCCTTTCTCAATAAATTCTTAATCTTCTGTTTGTCTTTTTGACTCCTGTGTGAAAAAATTGTGGTTATTGGAACTGTTACTGATGATTTTAGTTTCAAAAATAACACTACCTATTAATTTTTTCACAAGGATGATACATTTCTGCTTCTCTTTACAGATATAGTATATTTTCCTTTCATATATATGTGCTTCCTTATTGTCCGCTTTTTACATAGTGTTTTCATTCTACCAGCTTTAGTTTAAAAATGATGAAAAACATTTTGCTCTAACAGCCAGAGTGTCAGGAAAGCAAGGAGAAATGACGATTGGATTTAAAAGAGTTTAATGTCATTGTGTGCATAGTTTAGAAGAGAGCTGCTGATTATTTTATTTACTCTGTCTTCAACCTAGTCTTTCTCAAAAACTTTACTCATGAGGAATTAAGAAAGAACAAGACTTTTTAATGGAGAACTTATGGACTCTTTGTTCCTTTGGTAAATTTTCTTGAACTTTGGGAAATTTAATTCATTTTGGGATACTGCAGAATTAAGAACAGATGATGTCCTATTTTTTCTCAGGCCTACAACAATTAGTTTTAGTAAGCGGATTTCATCTCTTATGCTCCTGCACTGCATTATGGCATAATCTCAGCTTACTTCTTTCTGAAGACAAAAAAACCTGTTCCATGTATGTGTTTCCTAGAATATAAAACATCTCAAAAAGAGGTGAGAGAGGAAAGGAAGGCTGAAAAAGTGAAACCATGAGTCTATCCCTATGTTTTTCCCACTTATGGGGATATACTGCCACTGTCAATTAGGTACAGCATTACGTTTATATCGTAATACGCCAGTGATTTCAGGAAGTGTAATGGAAATGTCCTCTGCATTTGTCTCAGAAGAGGACAGTGTTTTAAAGTCTAAAGGGAAACATAATGATATCATAATATGTGATACATGTTATGGTCGAGGAAGGTGATCCTTCCCCTCTACTCGGCACTGGTGAGGCCACACCTGGAATACTGTCAGTTTCTGGGCTCCCCAGTACAAGGGAGACATGGACATACTGGAGAGAGTCCACAAAGGGCCACGAAGGCAATGAAGTGTCTGGAGCATCTCTCCTATGAGGAAAGGCTGAGAGAGCTGGGACTGTTCAGCCTGGACTAGAGAAGGCTTGGGGGTGGGATCTCTTCAATGTGTATAAATGTCTGAAGGGAGGGTGTAAAGAGGACAGAGCCAAGCTCTTTTCAGTGGTGCCCAGTGACAGGAGAAGTGGCATGAAATGAAACACAGGTGGCTCTGTCTGAACATCAGAAAACACTTTTTGACTGTGAGGGTGACTGAGCATGGGAACAGGTTGCCCAGAGAGGTTGTGGAGTCTCCACCCTTGGAGATAGTCAAAAGCCATCTGGACATGGTCCTGGGCAGCCTGCTCTAGGTGGCCCTGCTTGAGCAGGGGGAGTTGGACTAGATGACATACCGAGGTCCTTTCCAACCTCAATGACTGTGTTCCTGTGCTAAATTTATTTTCTTGCGTAGTTGGAGAAATAATTTCTAATTTAGACAATATGTTTGCTATAAAACTTACTGCTTTGAAGCGAATTTAGTTTGATGTAAGGAGTCCTCTGTATGTACAGAAGTAGCAGTTAGCAGCTTTTGTTTTCTTACCTTGGCGCTTAGGACTATACTTGGATAGTAGAAAGATCAGTTGTTCTTCATTATAGAGCAGCTTTGGATTGTCTGGGCAAAACCACACTTGATTTTTATCTATAGTGAAGTTATTATTGATTGTTGTCTTGAGCCAGAAAGCTCAGTTCTAAAAATTTCTTTTGATGAGAGATGTCAACTTTACTAAAATTCTTATTTACATAGAATCATTGAGGTTGAAAGGCACCCCTGGAGATCGTCTAGTCCACCCACCTTGCTCAAAGCAGGATCAGGTAGAGCAGACTGCCCAGGACTGTGTCCAGTTGGCTGTTGAATCTCACCAAGACTGGAGGCTCCACAACCTCTCTGGGCAACCTCTTCCAGTGTTTGACCACCCGAGATCCCCACTGAGCCTTCTCTGCTCCAGGCTGGACAGTCCCAGCTCTCTCAGCCTCTCCTCATATGAAAAATGATCCAGTCCCTTAACTCTCTTTCTGGCCCTGTGCTGGACAGTAAGTCCATATCTTTCTGCTACTGGAAAGCCCCAAACTGGACTGAACACTCGACGTGTGGCCTCAGCAATGCTGAGTGGAGTGGAAGGACCAACTCCCTCGGTCTTACTTCCTTGGAATGTTACTTACTTCCTTAGGTATGTTCACCTTGTTGTCCACCAGGACACCCAGGTCCTCTTCTCTGAGGCTGCTTTCCAGCCAGTCAGCCTCCAACCTGTACTGCTGCGTGCATGGGGTCATTCCTCTCCAGGTGCAGGACTCGGTGTTCCCCTTTGCTGAACTTCATAGGGCTCCCGTCAGCCCACTTCTGCAGCTTGTCAAAGTCCCTCTGAGTAGCAGCACAACCATCTGCTATATCCACCCTCCTCCAAGGTTTGTATCTTCTGTCAACTTGCTGAGGATGCGCTCTGCCCCATCATCCAGGTGATTAAATGAAGATATTTAAACAGTACCAGCTCCAGGATCAACCCCTGGGGCACACCACTAGTGACTGTCCTCCAGATGGACTTCATGCTGCTGATCACAACGCTTTGAGCCTGGCTGGATAGCTAGTTTTCAGTCCACCTCACTGCCCACTTATCTGGCCTCTACTTCCTTAGTTTGTCTATGAGGATGTTACAAGAGACAGTGTTGAAAGCCTCAGCAAAGTCCAAATAAAAAACATCCACTGCTCTCCCCTCCTCCAAGCCAGTCACCTCATTGTAGAAGGCTGTCAGGTTGGTTAAGCCTGATTTCCCCTTTGTAAATCCATGATGACTTTCCCCCAATCACCTTCTTGTCCTTCATGTGTTTGGAAACGATTTCCAAGAAGATTTACTCCACCACCTTCCCAGGGATTGAAGTGAGGCTGACTGCCCTGTAGTTCCTTGGTCCTCCTTCTTACTCTTCTTCTTCTAGATAGGAGTGAAATTTGCTTTCTTCCAGTCTCAGGAACGTCCTCTGATTGCCATGACCTTTCAAGGATAACCGAGAGTTGCCTTGCAATTACATCAGTCCGCCCCCTCAGGACTCATGGGTACATCCACATATATGTCTCTGCGTTTGATGAAATTGTCGTTAAACAAGACTCAGTGTATGTATTGCCAATCAATACCTGCTTTACATAAGATGAATTACTCGACTCATGGACTGGATGTGGTCTTTCTGTGTTAATTTCTAAAATTTCTCTGGGATTTGAAGAAAAACTTTAAAAGAAAAATAATAAAAATGTGTTCTGCTGGGGCCTTTGCAGATTTTTTCTGGTCTCATTGCTTGTCAGTAGTAGTCGTCAGAAAGTTATAATCTCTGAAAACTGTTTAGCTATCTTTTTTCAGTTATCTTTTCCATACAACTTAGCAAGGTATTCTTCAGATATTTTAAAGCTCTGCTAAGAGGTCTTCTGGAATACTGTAACTTGAACTTGGGACAGAGAAACGTCTATTGTCCTTTCTGATAAGATGCTACTTTGCAATCACTTCAACATATTTCTTGGCTGTATATCTCTCCTGTTTGAACTTGAGGACCTTCTACTCTTGAAAACTGAGTAGCGCTGATCTAGTGGTGCTAGCAGTCTCAAGGATGGTAGGTGTAAGGTTTTTATCACTGCTTATTGAGTTTTGAACTGAGCTCAGTAACGTGAACATGTGTCACCTGCTTATTAGAAGTCCACTTCTGTTGTTTATGGTGGTGCTGGTTAGAAGTCGGACATCTCAGAATGCTTTCAGTGTGGTGTCCACACTGTTAGAACAATTCATTTGAGTTCTGAGGTTTAATAGGAGTTTACAATCTGATTTTCCAGTCATTTCCTTCCTTATTGCTATAAACCCATTCTTCTCCAGCAGAAAATCAAAGGCAGTATATATAGTTCAAAACGACTCTTTATGCAACTTCAGAGCAAGCTGACCATGGTAGTTGTCACTGAAAGGAGTAAGAATGATTCTTTTGCTTGTTCCAGTGCCACAACAAAAATGCATTCTGGTGCATTGACATTGAATACTGGACTGCTTGGATACAGTTTATACATATATTTAATTAGAACTGACCATATTTTGCTTGAGTTCCCAGTACACGTAATGGTTCTTGAGAATAGAAGTGTTTGTATGCTGTCCCTACCAGAGTTCCTTTCCTTGCTGTTATTGCTTGGGGCAATGATAGCAACTTCTGACCCTGTCTGGGTCACACACACCTTTTGAAATGGTGCAGATACTATTAGCAGTTTATGTATTTTAGTTTGGGATGGCCTATGTTTGGTTTCCTTTTTTATGAGGTGCTATTTGCTATTGGTGCTATTTGTACTATTCTGGACTTAATAAAATGTCTGGAAAATGCAAATTACATTTTTATTACTACTGTTAAGAGCACTGGTTTGGCCACTGTATACTAAACTGTTTTCAGAAATGGTGTAGTTTGTGGTCTCAAAAGTTTATCTGATATGCTGAGATTTGAGACAAAAGGAGAATGTGAGCAGCATTTTGTGGAGAGAGACATTTTAATAAAGATTTGGTAAGATTAATAAACCTACTGTAAGTATGGTTTCAGCTTTACTGTTGGAATGTAGGTCTAACAGTATTGGCAACACATATCCACAGATTTCAAAATGTGAATGTGTAGTGTGCTTTATGTGCTAAAAATAAAGTTCATCCTTGGTGTTGCAACTCTGTCAGTGAAGGTATTTTCTCTCACTGAGTTTCATCAGCCAGACACAGTTTATCACTGGCTGGTTTTTCCATTTTAAAATGTAGCTGATGTCTCTCTTGGTGTGCTACCAACCAGTTCCACATGCAGAGGAATTAATAAATCCTGTGGGTTTTCTTTTTAAAGATGTCTTTCTCAAGGTCTGTATTCTTTGTTAAACGTGATGTTTAAAATATTTAGGGTTGAGTTCAATCTACATCTTTTCCCTAAGTTGGGGGCATAAACAGGATGTTCTGTCTTCTACCAGAAGACCTGTCTTCATGAGCCTTGTAGAAATAGATCTTCACTTGTTCAAATTCAGCTGAAATTGAATGAATGGTCTCAAATACATGCATGTGTACCTACATGTCAGCACTTACATACATGCATAGACATACACAGTGTTTGTTCATAGCACTTATCTCTTTCATAAAACAACAGAACCGACTTAAGAAAGCTTTGCAACATAAAAGATAAGCCTAGAGGGTAGTCAAGATGTATATTCTTTTTTTAATTTTCTGTAACTGTCTCTCTTAATGAGAGAGTTCTATTTTGCTGAGAAAGAGGATAGATATATTTTTTAAGTATATGACTTTTCATTTGGTTTGTGAAGACACCGTCACTAAGTGGTGAATGGTACTGTTGGCAACAGAGCTCCATCAGCTTGAAGCAAGAATTGTTTTGATTGCTAACCATCGTCATCATGCTTTTTAAGGCAGGGACAATATATAATAGTACAGGTCTCTAATCCTCACTGAGAACTCTGGACTGATCATTTAGAGTTTATTTCTAAAACCCCTTAAGACTAATTTAAATATTTGTTTTCATCTTTCTTGACATTTGTCCTTTTGTTAGAATTACTGATAACTAGGTAAAACGGTTGCATGATTTAACAAATAGAGTTTGATGAATAGATCAAACTGTCAGCCTGGCGTCTGCAAAAATGTGGTGACTTCAAGGCTCATAAAGCATACCATTCTGCATTTCCCATTTTCCGTTGTCCAAAAAAAAAGGAAGATAGTCCAGTATGTAGTGAGTACCAGAGCAGTTCTCTGGTCATACTAAGATTGGTGTGGGGTGTGGGGGCAGGAATTGAAGGGAGAGTTGAAGCAATTCCAGCAAGTGTTACACATTCTGTATTTAAAATATTTGTTGGATATTTTGAATCATTACTTCTGGAAAAAAGCAACATAGGTTAGAGATGGGAATTAATACTGTAAGAGACTTGCTAGAAAGCATAGCTACTAAACTTCATATAGTATCTGTTCTTTTCTTAGAATAGGCATGGCTAATTTGCAATACATTTTTAATGATCAGCTGGTAACTGGTTGTTCGCTATTAAGTTTTTTTGCATTTTTCTTTCCAGTTTTGTCACTGATAATATTCTCAAAGTTGGCTGTGGTTAGCAAATACCTGCTTATTGATTGGCTTGTTCAGTATAGACTGGTCTAATATATACTAGACTCTATTTGGTCTTCCTCCTCAATTTCCACAACTAATTTGCCTTGAGAATTTAATTTCTCATTCTGCTGCAGACATACTGTTTTTCACACTGAAGCTCCTGCTTACTCATCATTTTCTACTTCACTTTTATACCAAGCACACATATACATACAAGTATCATTTGGATCGGCTAATTTTCTGTTTAAATATAACCATTTATACTCAGTTGTTCCATATGCTGTGTCTACCAAAAGTCTTTCAGTCTCTGTTAATATCTACATGAATGTTTTCATGATGTTATAATTTTGGCTTGAACACCAGAAAGAATTTATATGTTCAAACACTCCATAAGAGTCATTTAACAAACAGCTGAATACATACTAAAAGGTGACTGCATGGTGAAGAACAATATAAGAATAAAACTATAATGAACTAATACTATTACTTTATTAATCAAACACAACTAAAAGGTGACACCTACTCATGCACACAGCATGCCGCTTCGTTATTTCCTTAGTGGAGGACATCCACAAAATTGGGGTCTAGCATAATTTTGATTGAGTGGTAGTGGCAATCAACCCCTGAATTATTGCTAGCTCAGCCAATTTTGCTTAGTGGTGCTGTTAATCTTAAATACAGCTTTGTATGCATTTTAGAGACTAAAGATAAAAAAAGTAACTATTACTGGCCTTGGTAATATAAAAATTGATATTAGAATAATTTATATCGCATGAAATGCATTGACATTTTTCTTCAAAAGTTGCAAAGAGGGCATTGCTTTTGATCTGACAGTATTTAGGCAAAGCAACTTTTCATACCAAAACTGAAATATTAAATCTGCACATTATTATAAATTCTTCTTCAATGTTAGCCTTGCCATGATGAAAGAGCACTGATACAGTGATTAGTTTCATTTCCTTTCATCTGCGGAACTAGTACAACTTTCTTGCTTTGTCAATACAGAAAGTAAACAAAAAAGCAGTGATGTAAGCATTTTTATTCATCTTTGAATTACCTTATTTCTGAAAATCAGTGCAGTGTCTCAGAGCAAGTTTTCTAATCCGCTGAGACTTGTTCTCCACTATTTCTGAATTACCTGATATGCATGTAGAATGTATTGTATGAAGGAAACAGAGCAGATAGAGATGTTCTGTGTCTGGAATAGGACCTAACTGAGATGACTTAGAAGTTACATTACTATATACATGGGGTCAGGAACAGAGACTAGACTAACATAGGGCAGTTCCAGTGTTTCTTACGGTTCCTCCTGAAGAAATACCTTGAATAGGCAGCACAATTGGTCTCTTTCTTTTATGAACTCCACTCAAAAGGGTTCTCAGGTGAAAGGATTCTTACTAACAGAGAATCCCACTGTAGTCGTCATTTGTGTATTAGCATCCTGACCAAACAAGAGCCATATGTGCTCAGCATTTCATTTTTCAAGGTGATTTTCAATGCAGCAAAAGCTCAGTGGAGGATGCTTTACAGTATCCTTTCAGCTAGTTAGCAAAATAACATCAGGTATTGGAAGTATATTTGTGATTGAAGTCAGCTGTGTTTTGGTTCTCTTCATTTAAGTGCATTACAGAAGCAAATGTGTTACGTGACGTACATATTGAAACAGGTAAAATCCTTGCCTTTCAAGCGAATTTATAGTGGCTTCATTTCAATTTCTGAATACTGTTTTAAAGACCAAATAGTAATGAAACAGTGAAATGCAGCTTTCTCCATGACAAATCAGGAATAGTCAGTTTGCAGTGCTCCCTATAGAAGCCTATCTGGGTGAAATACAGTATTCTCTTACTTAAGTATGCTGCTCTTTAAAATAGTTGTCTTCAATTTATTACACCTAATTAGTAATCGGCATAATTCTATTTATAGGCAGGTTTTGGTTGAGTGAACATTAATATTTATATTCAAAGAACAATCCAGTTAAAAATGGGTAAGCTAAAGTGTTTCACTTGCAGCTTAGCAACCTGATCAAGTTATTATTTTTTCCTCATTTATTGTAATTTGCATTTCTTTTTTTTAAAACTGACATAAATCAGGATAAATAGATACTTTGAAATTAAATACAGATTAATCAGGATGTGAAGATTAAATTAAGTTACTCACTATGATGACCTCCACATACTCTAAAGTTGCTTGTTCACATATTGTTTATGTGTAGCATAAACCTAAAAATTTTGGGGTTTGCATAATTTTATCATTTTAAATTGAAATAATAGAAACAGAACTAGAATTATTTTTAAATGCTTTGTCATTTACTGAAACTAGATTTTTGTGTAGCTGAAAATAATAGAAGTCTGTAGAGTAGTTTGCGTCTGTGCAGGTGTTCTTCCTCCTCACTTGCTTGCACACTTGCCATGATCAAAAATCTAAGGCTTACTTGCCTGCTTCTCTAAATTGATTTGTGCCTCACTTAGAGCAGTGTTCAGAAAAACAGCCTCAATGTCACTCAACTGGAGAAGGCTCCTTCTAATATGTGTGAGGAGGGACTGCCGTAGTCATGCCTCTTAAACTAATATTTCTCTGACAAGGAGTGTTAGAGAGGTTTGGGTTTTTTTCCCTGTAATGTGGACCGTTTCTGCTCATAACAGCAATTGTGGTCTCCTAAGGAAAAGAGAGTTCCACATGAACACCCACATAAGTAACATGTCAAACTTCAGTTATTGTTTTAGTGGCGAGAAGTCTGTCTGCTTGAGTGGATACCAGAGACGTCAGTGGGTAAGGTGTGAAGCAAAGTTGTTAACTTCTCCATACATACCCTGGGCTGAAAAATCTGCACGGTTCCATCTTAATCGGTGTGCTTTCAGCTGAGCTTCCATGAAAGGTTTTTTGTTTAGAAAGATCAGGTAAAGGAATAATTGATTTTCCTTACCCTCCAGTACCAGCCTCGAGTGATTTGTTTTCCTCCATAGAGAGTTGTCTCATACATATGTACAGGTCAAGCCACAAAAAGGGAAAATGTAGAGGAACAAATCTGGAAAAGCAATGGGATGATCCCTAGGAAAAAGGAAGCACTGGGGTGGTGAGTGGTCATCATCCTGAATGTCGGAATGAGTGAGGAAGAGGAAACCTGCATCCAGGTTATCTCACCCAAGCCATCACCTGGTAAATAGTTGTATAATTTCCACTTGCTTTGGTAGGCAGTGAATTATGGAGTAGACATTTTACTTCAATGTTCACAGATCCCAACCCAAAACCATAGTATTTTTTATGTCTTTATACTGCATTTAGAGCACTTCTCTGCCTGGTCATGACCAGGAAAATGAATGTATTCATTATGTTAATGGCACATATTAGATTATCGATTTGAGTTCAAATTTAAGCATCTTTTACAGATTAAAAATCTTCAGTAAAAGTTGAATTTTACTGATATTTCTGTATATTTTACTTTATTTTCTCTACAGATGATTCAGACCATCAGGACTCTAGTTGAAAATACAGATAGCTTATATGAGAAGATAGTACAGTGTCAGAAAGCAGGTAAGTACAAGCTGTTTTTTAAAAATATTATAAAGAACTTACTGCATTTTTCTTATTTCCCAAAACTTTTAATCGAGTTTGTTTATTTAACCGTAGCAAAAAACCCCCAACAACCGAACAACAACAAAAAAATCCAAACAAAAAAAGAGATTATTGTAATTTAGGCACGTACCATAACAGTGAAAAGGACATTTCAAATCATAGAAATCAAAGATCCATAGAACTACAGCTTGACTTTGGAAATCATGGGCATTTTATATATGGACAGTAGCTTGTCAATATAGTCATCTCCTCAAATGCAAACATAGGATTACAGGAAAGAAAGAGAATGATCTTCCTTCACAATGGAATTTTTTAACCATTTACTCCTATCTCCTCTTTTACCATGTGAGAACTTTTCCTCTTTTGTCATGGTAGCCTAATGTCTTCAAGAGCCTTGGTGAAGTACCTTGCCTTCTGATAATTACATGACAGTAGTTCAGATATTTCGTCCCTGCGTTTCTCTAGATCAATTGGGTGGATACCCTCTGGTTCTGCTGATTTGTTACTATTTTATCTATTCAGAGTAAAACTGGTTTTGCAGACAATTACATCTTCTGTGGCAGGCTTTTCAAACCACATGGATGCAGAAAGTCTTTTTTTTAAACTTTGTTATGACCTATTGGTCCCACAGATTCTCTGAAAGTTTTCCTGTTTCTGATATATATTTGAAACAGATTGTATAGTTAGTTCTTAATCCGTTCACAAATTTTTCACCTGATATATTGTAATGGTTTTCTCATTTGGACGCGACTGAGTTTTGAAGGTTTCTTTCTTATTTTGAATAACATGTCTGACCTTGCTGTTTAGTCATGCTTGTTTTCTTTTGGTCTTTCTTAAGTATTTTTTAAACAATGCTATAAATTCGCTCAGAGTAATGATGTGCATCGCATTTTGCATCAGAAACAGGGAGTCTGCCAGAGAGTTAGTCAAAGTGTCTACAACCATATCTTGCGTGACTAAGTCGGGACAAAAGCTTTTTATATACAAATACATTTTTATCTGTCTGATATTCAGCATCCTGCAGCTCCCATCATCTTCCATGATTTTCTTCCATTCTTTGATCTGCTTCTCTGCTCTCTTATAAATTTCAGTCTCTTTTCTTCATTCTCTTTTCCTGAACAGAAAAAAATAATGCTCTTCCACCCTCACCCTTCCTTTACAAACTTTCCTGTTAGCAATGCCTTCCATCTCAGATCAGCAGCAGGAAGGCTTACCCACTCTGAATTTCTAGATCTCCCCTTTATTCACAGCACACATTCCTCAGACTGTGAACTTTAGTCAAACCACAGAACTGTCAAAATACTTGAAAATTTTAATTTGTCCTATTTACTTCAAGCTGTCAAATATATCATAAATCATAAATGCCATGAGTGACAAAATAATAATTTCACATATCTTGTTGGTAGATGCAGAATTTATCTAAAATACCAAACTCAAAATATATCATGCTGCCATAAGGACATTGTCTTGTAGACTTGTACGCTTCTTGAATCATCTCCCATTTTTGTGGTGATAGTGTGCTAGGTTTTTTTCACTTCATCAGTGTCTCAAGCAGTTTAGTTCCTTGGTTAGGGGTAAGGCAAAAGCTATTGCCTGTTTTACCTCATATTTTAGAATTGTTGCCCTTCAGAAAAGATAGCTTTCTACTAGCTCATACGGATTCCAGTAAACTTGCATATGTCTGATTTTCTTGAGTCTTACAACCTTACTTTACATGAAGTGTAGCTGGGTCCAAGAATCCTTTATTTAAGAATGCTAAAGACCTAAAGCCCATGCTAAATAGAAAAGAGATTTTGATCTCATTTAAATGAGAAACGTCCAGCATGGTGACATAAGCCTAAGTATGGATTATGTAATAGATCCTGCTGTTTAGGGCAGCTTTAGCCCTACAGGGTCAAGGTACTAAAGATGAATGAGCTGAATTGAATTACCTTTTAATATCAATCGTTTTTGAAGATTTTCTTATGACTAATTGATCGCATGATCTCAGTAGATGCTACTGTGTTTAATTCTGAGTAAAAGATTATACGTTTTCCTATGTAGTTTCTTAATAAGGAAAAAGCAAAATTATGCCCTTGTCTGGGCTTTTTTGTTCTGTGGCTCAAAGAGTGAAAAAGCTGCTAAAATAAGGAAAAATACTCAAGCTGCCAATAAGCAGTAAATTTTTGTGGTCATGAACAGGCTTATAAGAGAAATTCATTATATAGGCAAAGTGGACTCACTATTAAACCGTTTTCTAACTTAAGTTTAATAATAAGACTTTTGGCCTCCTTTAAAATTCAGAACCAATTTTAAAATAAATGCACCATTATTTCTTCCTTAGGTTGATGGCCTATTGAATAAGCAAAGAGCTGATTCTTGAGATGGCTTTTTTCAGAATTCAAGTTCTTTGCTATTATTATTCTCTAAGAACATTTAACTGTAAACTTCTCATTTTGGTTCTTTAAAATTAAACCATATGAAAAAACTTCTCTGCTTTATATCAGCATATTAATTTCAGCTCAACACATTCTGTTCTTAATTAAATAGTTTTTGAAAGCATTTTAGATACATTAACTAATGAAAACACATGGGAACATAATATTGCCTTGGTTCCCACTGTACTTCTTATTCTTTAACAGAATTAAGAATAAAATCTGCATAACTTCAAAATGATTGCAGTGCTATTTATTTTGTTGCTATTAAACCAGCTAAAGATCTTGCAAGAAAATAGAGTGTAGGTGCTAAAGGGAATTTAAAGATAATCCAGTCCATCCCCTTAATCTGTTAAAGACCTACAGTGCTCCTGTATCCTCTCTAGAGTAAAGAATTTGAATGTCCAGGTCACCTTACCCCATCCCTAGCCTCCTTTGTACCCAACTCACATCATTCTTGTACTTCTCTTTTGAATCTTCCATCACAGTCTTTTGCTTTATAATTTAAATACTGCCTGAGCTCATCACTGATTAAAAGAGAGAACCACAGCTTAGGAATTCCTTTTGGTGTTCAGCAGTGGGAGCTCAAAAGGACATGTGATATTCCAAGTATTCATTAAGTGATCAGGGGGGGCAAATAATGAGCGAACACAGTTTGCTGGTGACAAAGAATTACTGAACGTAATCAAATGTAGATAGGACTGTGAAACAGTACAGGAGGATCTTGTGACACTGAGAATTATAAAACAACGCGTGAAATGTAACATCAGTAACGGTAAATTAATGTGTGTAGGGGAAAAAGTAGCCTTGACAACACCTACAAAAAATGATTTCTAAGTTTTCTGTTTTAAATCAGGAAATGAAGTTATTGTATACAGTTCTAACAGTATCAGCTTACTTCTAATATCATATATAAATATGCATTCCAGCACTGTGTGCTGATAACTCAGATCGCTTTTTTTCTGTATGGTTTTAGAGGTATAACCTTCCCTAGTCATCTGTGCAGCCAGAACTCTTGTTCAGGTTCTTCTGGGATCTCAGCTACACTATCCTTTTCTCTGACTTTGACCATTATAGTTTTGCTTTATGTACGTCATTTTCCTGGCTGTCGTTTTGATGATGTCTGTCCTTATATTACTTTCTCTACTTTTTCCTCGTTGTACGTCAGGAATGAGCTGCTTTCACTTTTCTTGTGTTTGCTCATTTGGTAGCAAGAGTTTCCAGTGCCTGATAGATGGTCAGCCATCGTCATCCATTCTATCCTGTTGTCCCACAGGCTCACTGTAAACATCCACTGGGCTATTTCCTTTGAACTGGTTTTTAAAATTATCCCACAAATATAGCTAGATTGACACATGCCCTCCTACCACCTTAACCAAAATAGTTTTCTTTGCTTCCTTGTACTCCCCACTCTTTCTTTATCCATCTGTTGTCTTTTTCCCTTGTACTTCGATTCTAAGTTGTGGGAGCAGGGACTGTCTTATTTATTCCATCTGTACAGTGACTAAAACAGCAGGGACTTAGTTTGTTAAATAATGCAAGTAGTAAAAGACATAAAATGAGTACATTTTCTAACATGTACTCCAAAGCAGTCCTTCAGCAGTGTCAGAAACAGGATACATTTTCAAGAAAGGGAATATCCAGCCATTCTGAATGCTGTCAAAGATAAACACAGTGCACAACAATATCCATTGGGAAAAAGTTATGTCTGAGCTGCATGTAGAAAAAGATTAGCATGATGGCCATACAAGCACTGCAAATACTTCTTGTAGTTGAAAATTAAAGTAATAAAATCAATTTTGTTCAAATAGCTATAAATCTCAGTTCCTCACTGTTACTGCTTAAGCTTTTCAGCAAAACAACGTGTTTACTGAGCTGTTTCTTTTACTATTTGTTCCTGTTACTTGCATTCTAAATTGGTTTTAGACTTAGGGTCCACCAAAACCTGCATGTAAGATGCAGAAAAATTAATATTCTATGTTATATGTTATGTACAGATTAGGTAATCCTTTAACAGAGGAAAAGAAATTGATATAATTAAATCTTGAGGAGCACTTTTGGCTGGGTATATAGGCATGTAATTGAGTTTTTATTGAAACAGTGAAAGAGAATGACTAGATCAGTTGTTCTCAACTTTTTTGTAGTTATCCCTGACTTGAGAGAGAATTTGCAGTGTTCGTGGTACTGTGGAGTTTATACAAGTCCAGCAGAATTTGTTAATCCATGTCTCCTGAAATACTGCCTCTCATCAGCAAGTCTTGACTTTTGATTAGAAGCCACTGCATTTAAACTATGGCTCCGTATGTAGGGAGTGAAGAAATGCTGCTTTATCCGTTACCGTTGGACTTCATAACTGAGCAATATTTAATATGCTTTACTGCATCAGTAGGACATACTGATATTCAAGTTAAATCTTAGAATTGGATCCTTTACTACATTTTTCATGAGGTTCACTGTTAAACAGTCTACAGTATTTACCACCGTAACATAAACTCCAGCATCACCTGCTCCGACTAAAACAGCACTATCAGGCTCCTGTCAGCCAGTCTCCATTCTTCTGAAATACCTGCTTTTCCCTGTTTTCTCCTTGTTCCCATTTTTCTAAGCCAGCTATCAAATTGTTTTAACTCCTTTCTCCACACTTGTCACAACATCATTTTGAAGGTCTATTAGCACAATAGGCTGTCTCCAATAGTTAAGGAAAGGTGTCAATAAAGGGCATATTTTGGGCAATCCTTTTCTTTATATGTCTCTTAACTTTCTTTCTGTATTCAGTCCATCATTTTTACCTTTTTCTTTCCTCTTTTACTCCGTCTGCTCCATTTTTTCTACATTTTGTCTTCCTGTTTGTCCTTCTTCCTCAAGCAACTCCACTAAACATCTCCAAGTGCAGCTCCACAGCAGCTCAGGTTATACTGTCGTTGTGTATACACCCTGGCTCTGTAATCCTGTTCCTCTCCTGTGCCTTGAATATTCTTGAAGCCACATTCTACTATGGGACGGGGGGAAGTGAAGAATTGCACTTAGATCAACTTAGGTAGCATAGGTGAATAGATGGCTGGTCTTTTTTCTTTGTGTTCAAATCTCTCTCTCCATTGGTATTCACACCAGTCATACACCATATTTTTCGTATATTGTTCCTCGTACATAGCTCACCGTAATACCTTGGATGATGGGTTTTTTGGGGGGGAATCTGATATATTTTGCACAAGGATGGATGATTCCTAGGATACATCTCCTATACTTCTAGATGTTCTTAATGATCTCACTCGTTGCTCCCAGGGCAAACTCTTAAACTAACACAAACTTTTGTATTGTTCTCCTGAGTTTGCCCCTTCGTGTGAAGACTTTTTTTCCCTACTTTTATGCAGTTCTAGCCCAGTAAAAGGTCAGATTGTATTAATGATGAATATCTAGAGCCGCATGTTCAACTTTCAGCAACCTCAGTGAGCAAAAATGATTGGAAAATTTGGTTAGGTACTGGAAATCAGAATAAAGTTGTAAGAAGCTAAAATAGAACTCTTGATTTTAAATAGCCTTTCCCAGTACAGAAATATTTACAAAATTAATCTGTTATATTAGCTTGTAGTTCATATTTTTTAGCAATTACCTTCTACCTGCTAAAATGATTAAAGAGGCAAGATTAATTATATCTCTTAAGATATGGAGAACTATACTACAGTGCATAAATACAACAGATATTTTATGTACTAAGATCAGCTCAAAGGCTACACTGTTACCCTAACTACAGTCTAATCCAAAACAGTAGGAAAGAATGAGGAGTCTGTTTATTCCCCCGTGGACTATCTGTATTTACATGTGACAACATAACTAGTACAACAGCGGCTGACTGAGACTAGCCAACAGTTCCAACCTATCCATAGATGGGGTTTAAAAAAAAGCAGAGTTAGTAAAGTCTTATAATCAGTGTGGTCGAAAGACAAATTTTGTAATATGCATTACTAGCTGAAGTGCTGAAAAGTTGAATAGGCTTTCAGATATACATCCCCCTTCTTCATATTTTAAACAATAGTAACAAACAATAACAATTACATGTTGGGGAAATGGTTCTGGGTTTAACCAATTGTGTTAATCAGGCAATTTGAAAGAAAAAGGTACCAAACTTCTACGGAGCAGAAAGTGATGTTGAAGAAAGGAGAAGTTACATTCCTGTGGAAGTGAGAGAGATAGTAATTACTGTTGCCAGTGAAACAACATGGGCCTAGCAGGATCTGAAGACTGGGAGAAATTATAATGCGCCGTAAATCAATGTCTCTATTAAGTCTGCTTTCTAGCATTCAATAAAATCAAGATCTTTTTTTTTTTAGACTTTCATTGGTCTCTCTTGAGGATCAAGGCTGATAAATAAAAGATCAAAGCAGCAGTCTGTGGAAAAAATCCTCTCCCTCATAGCTTTGTGTTTCTGCCCTTTATTGACAGCATTAATTCATTCTCATACATGGTAGTGGCTTAACTTCACCCACATTCAGAAATGTAGTCCATCTTCATGGAGGACTGTCCTTGTGGATGAAAGTTTTTCTTACATTGGCAGTGAAATACCAAGAGTCTTCTTTTCAGAGCCAATGTTTTAGTATGTGAAGTCCTGGTTTTCTGTGTGTTTTGTAGGACTGCTGTTTTGGAGGTACACAAAAAGTGTTCGTGTGTGGGCTTTATGTGTTTTGTAGCTTGATACGCATTTTGTTGACTTTGGTGTCTAGAATGTTAATGTTACATAGGAGCGTCCTTGAAAGTGTTTGAGGAAGGTGGAGCTGGTTACTCAACCCCTGGAAGTAAGGAAGTTTTAATTAAATCAAGGCCAAATGTCACAGATATCCTCTTTGTAACTTGGTAACAGCGTAAGCTTAGTGCTGCAACTACTTTGAATCTCTTCTGACAGTGGTTCACAAAGGAGTTGGTGACCATCTTATGTCATAAGCAGTTCCCCAGCATTGAAGAAAGTGTCTTATGTTGAAAACTGAATTATTGTGATTGTGTATGGAACTGGATGAGTCTGGATTGGAAGACTAAATACTAATTTAGTCCTTGCAGAGAGGATGGCTTTCGGCAGGCTGTGATGCCATTGTTTGGGATGTTGGGATAAGAAGGTTATCTCAGGCGTAGAATTTTTCTTTGCTACTTTTAAAGAATGAAAGGGCAGCAGGTACCAAAATGTATTTTTAACCATCTAAGTAGAGGCAGGACATGGCTCTCTGGGGAACATTTCCACTTACTATGGAGATACTGCACATTGCCAAAGAAGTTGAAATAATTAAAAAATACTGAACAATTAATTTAGTTAATGTATTATTTCATGAAGTATTAATCTAAATATTCTGAATGCAAATAATTCAGACCTGGAGCTTCTTGAAGCTGAAGCACAGCACACTCAGAATCTGCAAAGAAATTCTGATTCTCTAGTTATGATGTAAAATGTTGACACTGTCTCCCACAGCATTCTCCTAGAGAAGCTGGCGGCTCACAGCTTAGACAGGTGTACTCTGCGCTGGGTAAAAAACTGGCTGGACAGCCGGGCCCAGAGAGTGGTGGTGAATGGACGTAAATCCAGTTGGCGGCTGGTCACGAGCGGTGTTCCCCAGGGCTCAGTTCTGGGGCTGGTCTTGTTCAGTATCTTTATCAATGATCTGGATGAGGGGATTGAGTGCACCCTCAGTAAGTTTGCAGACGACACCAAGTTGGGCGGCAGTGTTGATCTGCTCGAGGGTAGGAAGGCTCTGCAGAGGGACCTAGACAGGCTGGATCGATGGGCCGAGGCCAACTGTATGAGATTCAACAAGGCCAAGTGCCGGGTCCTGCACTTGGGCCAGAACAACCCCATGCAGCGCTACAGGCTTGGGGAAGAGTGGCTGGAA
>NW_008825260.1:256773-261940 GCF_000699105.1 Pygoscelis adeliae
CCAGGGGAGGTTTAGATTGGACATGAGGAAAAATTTCTTTACTGAAAGAGTGGTTAAACATTGGACCAGGCTGCCCAGGGAAGTGGTTGAGTCACCATCCCTGGAGGTATTTAAAAGACGTGTAGATGAGGCGCTTAGGGACATGGTTTAGTGGGCATGGTGGTGTTGGGTCGACGGCTGGACTCAATGATCTTAAAGGTCTTTTCCAACCTTAAGATTCTATGATTCTATGTTTTGAGTGACTTCAGTGGGAAGCAGGTGCTTGGAAGTGTTTGAGGGATCTAATCCTTGTTCCTGTTAAGACTCAGTTTTTGCAGTTAATAGTGATACTTAGATAATACAGAGGTGCTCTCAGTATTAATTTATTAAGGTACATTTTAAATCTTTGTGTGAAAAGTGTTCTGTAAGCAAAATATGCGAGAATTTACAAGTATAGTGACGTCTGTTGCTTCTCTAACATGATTTATTTGATTTATTGTTGATGTGATCTGGTAGCCAGACTCCTTTCCCAATCACTTTTCTGATAAACTTTGTTTTAAGAGGAAATTGTTTGTGAGGTTGAAATACCTGAGTGTTTAAGGAATATGATCTGAAATAAAAATATTAAGAAACATATTTAATGCTGTAAAAAAATTAAAGCCCTGCCTTTCAAAGATCTGGCCAGGTGTAGCAGTTGTATGTGCAGATTAAATAATATATGTGGAAATGAGTACTTACAGCATAAATTCTTTCCTAGAGTTCTTCCCTTTCCTATATTACCATTTAACCTACACAGTGTAAGAAGAAATATTTTAATGTATAAAGTGCATTCCTGGATTTTTTTTCTTGTAAAGAACAAATGTGTATGCAAATTATTCACAGAAACTTTGTAAGCAGTCGAGGGGAGTGTACATAGTAATTGAGCTGCAATATATGGTAACCTAACCAAGAGCTGTATGGTATTTTCCTTCCATTTTAAAAATATTTAATGTTTATTTCATTTTTATTACTTATTTATTACTCTTTTGAAAAGTATTTCGTTTGCTTTTAAATCAAAGTGCTCTGCCAAGAATGAAATAAAATATATTTGGCTTGACTGAAGTTAAGTGCTTACCTGCAGTATTATTGGTGTGTATTTTATATAGGTATAGACAAACATTGTTTGCTACCCATTTCATATTAGGCCTATGATGTATATACATGTATTACCAGAGTTTTACCATTGTGCTATTTCATTGATAAAGTTCTTTGTTAAGAGAAGAAACCTATACCAGGAGGAGCCCACCTGCTGTGTAGTCATGTCTCAGCTAGGTTGTAAATCATGCTCTTGGCAAGAAAGCTATCATCAAAGAAAACAAATGAGTATGTCAAGTAGAGATTTGGCTTTAGAAATACAGCATAGCAAGTGTTGTGCTCACTGTTTTGCTAACGATTCCTTGAAAATTAGTATCTCAACTCTGTGAAAGAAAAGGTGTGAATTTTTTTCCTATAAATTGAGGTTGTATGCCACGGCTTTGTGATAGTAACTCTTACAAAAACAAACAAATTGCAGAGTTCCAAACAGTCTGAACTCCTGCCTTACACACATGCACTCTGATTCTCCATGTTTCAGTCTCTTCACATCTTCATTGTAATAAACAGTTATCATCAGAGTTTTCCAAAAAATATATATGTATGGTACAGTACAAAAGCAAAAATATAAATACATGGAGCTCAGTGACTTAAGGCTACTTGCTTTTTTAGTATATGAGTCTTAAATAGTTTAAAAATAGCAGAATCACTTATGCTGCTTTATATGTCACATTTTAATCAGAATCTTAAGTGTAGTACCTTGCAACTATAGTGAAAGCCCAGTAGTGGGAGGAATTGCTAACCGACATTCAATAGGTGTCATTTCTAGTTAGTAATTAAGGACAGTGAATTTCATATGAGGTTATTTCATTTTGAAGAAATTAAGAAACTATTTTTTCCAAGCTAAATACAGTTGGAGATTAGTAACTTCTAATAGTATCTACAATGTTGTTTCTGAAATATATCCCCAAATAAAACTTTTTTTCCTGAAGATAAATGTTGGCACTACAAAGCCAACATATCCAATATGCAGGGCAGCAACAGAAATGCATCTTCCTTGCTCCAGCATTTCAAGCATCAGCAAAAGAATAACATGAATACTATAAGCTCACATGCTTGTAAGTTATGAAAGCTTTTATATCTTCTGAACATATTTGTGACAATTAAGACTGATTAAAAATCCAGGACTATAAAATAAAGCTAAGGTTCTAATCTGGAAGTTATTCTGACAAGTGATGGCTCAGAATTCTTATCAGCCCATCAAGACTGTTGTATTGTCTTGTATGTTTTGTTTAGGAAAGAGGTTTTTGTTACTGAAGTATGTCATAGCAATAAGACACCCCAGTTTCTGTACTGTCATATCAGTTCTTGTTTAGTTTATGGATATAAGCATTCCATCAGAATATGCTGAGCATAAATTAATGCAGGTTTGAGGTCTGCCATGTAATATTATATAGAGGATTCATCATGCATCTGCTAGAGGAAACACAGGACTGGAAAGTCCTGAAGTCTACTCCCAGGTACAATTTTTGGAAATTGATCATGTGAAGCTCTATTTTAAAATGAATATAAGTTTTTTATTTGAGTCATTTTCTCCTTTTCAAGGCTGCTTACAGAACCACATCTACAACGGTTATTAATTTTACATAAATTCCAATTTTACTGATGGAATTCATCCTAATATTGTCCTTTTGCTGAAATGATGATTCTTTGATGTCCAAGGTCTTACCTGACTGATGTGTTTCTAGAGAGCAATTACTCCTCTTTTGGTTTTCTGCTTGCTAGACTAACCAAGCAAACTTTTATTAGTGTCCTCACATGATATAGGGTTCCTATTGCATTGATCAACTTTATAGCGCTTCTCTTTCCTCATGCTGTTTGAATTATTGAAAATGGGTGAAAAGAATTGTACATAAAATTTCAGAAGAGCATCTTGAATGGTAAGGTATTCCCAGGAGGGATGAAGAAGTGTTAGAGCCATCTAATACGTTCCAGGGGTGGGAGAGAGGGTCTGAGAGAGAAGGAAAAGCTGAGACAATAATGAAATTTAAACTAAACTAATCAGCATTCACTGGGGAACCAGAAAGTGATTCTGCATTGAGGGGGGAAACTAATTATTAGGAAATACTGAAGAATTGCTTATGAGAATGCTTTAAAAAAATAAGTGTACTGTAGTGGAAAAGGATATGCTGTGAAAGCTTTCGTTATGATTGGGAAAATTTGTTGGTAGTATTTTGTTCAGTTTTAAAACCTGCTGTTGAATCATGCTATTGCTATTTTGTTACATATATAACAGTGTATTTACATGACTTACAATAGTTGGGATGAATGTTTCACTGAAAAGCTGGCCCCTAACACGGAAGACTTGAATCAGATTATGAAAGATGGAAGTGTTTTTATTTTGCAAGCACTTAGGAAATTGTATGGCTTCTGTCAGCTAGCCCTTACTTACAGTGGAATAGGGGTGACCAGACTTCTTAATGCAGGTTATGCAAACTAAGTGCCCTAACATTCCACAAGCAGAAACTCAGAAGGGAATCAAGTAATGACATTTGAAACCTCATCACACGTAAGTGGTAGAGTTACCACAGTTTAACAAGTTCAAGAAGGGTCAAAAGTAGGACCAAGCCAGTCAGCCTCACTTCAATCCCTGGGAAGGTGGTGGAGTAAATCTTCTTGGAAATCGTTTCCAAACACATGAAGGACAAGAAGGTGATTGGGGGAAAGTCATCATGGATTTACAAAGGGGAAATCAGGCTTAACCAACCTGACAGCCTTCTACAATGAGGTGACTGGCTTGGAGGAGGGGAGAGCAGTGGATGTTTTTTATTTGGACTTTGCTGAGGCTTTCAACACTGTCTCTTGTAACATCCTCATAGACAAACTAAGGAAGTAGAGGCCAGATAAGTGGGCAGTGAGGTGGACTGAAAACTAGCTATCCAGCCAGGCTCAAAGCGTTGTGATCAGCAGCATGAAGTCCATCTGGAGGACAGTCACTAGTGGTGTGCCCCAGGGGTTGATCCTGGAGCTGCTACTGTTTAAATATCTTCATTTAATCACCTGGATGATGGGGCAGAGCGCATCCTCAGCAAGTTGACAGAAGATACAAACCTTGGAGGAGGGTGGATATAGCAGATGGTTGTGCTGCTACTCAGAGGGACTTTGACAAGCTGCAGAAGTGGGCTGACGGGAGCCCTATGAAGTTCAGCAAAGGGAAACGCCGAGTCCTGCACCTGGAGAGGAATGACCCCATGCACGCAGCAGTACAGGTTGGAGGCTGACTGGCTGGAAAGCAGCCTCAGAGAAGAGGACCCGGGGGTCCTGGTGGACAACAAGGTGAACATACCTAAGGAAGTAAGTAACATTCCAAGGAAGTAAGACCGAGGGAGTTGGTCCTTCAGCTCTACTCAGCATTGCTGAGGTCACATCTGCAGCGCTGCATACAGGTCTGGACTCCCCAGTAAAAGAGAGACACAGACATATTGGTGAGAGTCCAGCAAGGGCCACAAAGGTGATTTGTGAATGGACTGGAGCATTTTTCATATGAGGAGAGGCTGAGAGAGCTGGGACTGTCCAGCCTGGAGCAGAGAAGGCTCAGTGGGGATCTCGGGTGGTCAAACACTGGAAGAGGTTGCCCAGAGAGGTTGTGGAGCCTCCAGTCTTGGTGAGATTCATCAGCCAACTTGGACACAGTCCTGGGCAGTCTGCTCTACCTGATCCTGCTTTGAGCAAGGTGGGTGGACTAGACGATCTCCAGGGGTGCCTTTCAACCTCAATGATTCTATGTAAATAAGAATTTTAGTAAAGTTGTGTGCTGGTTTTGGCTGGGATAGTTAATTTTCTTTATAGTAGCTAGCGTGGGGCTATGTTTTGGATGTGTGCTGGAAACAGCGTTGATAATACAGGGATGTTTTTCATTATTGCTGAGCAGTGCTTACACAGAGTCAAGGCCTTTTCTGCTTCTCACCCCACCCCACCAGCGAGTAGGCTCGGGGTGCACAAGAAGTTGGGAGAGGACACAGCTGGGACAGCTGACCCCAACTGACCAAAGGGATATTCCACACCATATGATGTCACGCTCAGCATATAAAGCTGGGGGAAGAAGGAAGGGGGGGAT
>NW_008825260.1:262210-272880 GCF_000699105.1 Pygoscelis adeliae
TCTTCCGATTCTCTTCCCCCATCCCACCGGGAGGGAGTGAGCGAGCAGCTGTGTGGTGCTTAGTTGCTGGCTGGGGTTAAACCATGACAAGTTGACATCTCCAATCAAAAGACATTTTTAGAACTGAGCTTTCTGGCTCAAGACAACAATCAATAACAACTTCATTATACATAAAAACATTTGTGCAATGGGCTCAAATTAAAACCTAGGAAATTCCATCCGAACACAAGAAGAACACACATCCTACATAATCTTCATGATCACTCAGAAACTTGTGGATGATATCCTTTTTAACATCTGCCAGTAAAAATGGAAAACATGAGCAACTTGTGCTTTTTAGATTAAGCAGGTGGTATATGCAGAAATATATTAACAGTGATAAGTCAGGTTAGTATTATGTCTGTTATAATCCAAGAGCTCTCAGGCAGTTTGAAATGACTAATGGACTAATAATTCTAGAAGTAATTAAGCCTCGTAAAAGTAATTTGCTTACTATATCTTCATTTTTACTTGCAAGGAGATAGAAAATTATGTGTATTTATTAAAGAAAAAAAAGAGTTAACATCCAGTTATCTCTCATGAATATCTTAAAGGCACTTTTACATGAGTTTATATGAACGTATTTTTCATTTTCTTAATTTAGCTGTGAATGAAAAGCTCTTTCCTCTTTTTTCCTTTTATCTTCTAAGAAGTCAGTTTTGTTTTGGAATTTAACACTTTTGTTATAACCTCACCACTATTAATGCATTCAATAGTCAGTTCCAAGACAAAATGCAGGAAAAACAAGCAGGAACATAGAAGGGGAATACCAAGAGAGATGTAGTCAACAGTTAAATGCTGTGCTGCATTCATGCTTTAAAATTAAGTTGCCCATATATTGCGTAGTGAATATAATTCTTTCCATTCAACAGATGGAAAAACTGAGACTTAGAGGTGAAATAATCCATTTCAATTTATCAGGCAAGCTAGTAACAGAAACAGAAATAAAATTCAAATCTACCTGTCCCTGATTGTATGTAGGCTTAGAGTAGGATAGCTTAAGTTTAGCATGATAATGGCGAGTTGCCCTATCCAGTCCATAAGAGATGTTGAGGAGAGGGGTGTGATGAGTGCTGTTTAAGCAGAAGGCACCTGTTTGCTGAGGGTTTACATGTGTGTGCCCTGGTAGGATGATCTGACTTTGTTTCATTTTCTGAAAAAGGACCCTGAGATGTTGCTGCTAACTGCCAGGAATATTTAGCTGGAGTGGAGTGGCTTTGGCAGAACAGAAATGTAACATGGCATGAGTGTAAAGAAGGAAGAGAGTCACCATAGAAGGTAGTCAGTGAACCAGAAAAGAGCTCTTTTAGATAGCAAAATATGTGGTCACCACTGTCCCCGTGTTTGAGATACTGGTGACTTTGCATATGTAAGAATAATCTGAAATCTGCAAAGCACCAATTTCACGTCGATCATGCAGGCCCTCAGCATTATTATTAATCTCTCTCTGAGTGGCTTCAGTTCAAGGTTATTATTGATCACTAGTGCCCGTGGAATTGAAGGGCAGTATTTATAAAGATGGAAATGAGATACAGAACTCCAAAAGTTTAGCAGTATAGTCTCAGAATTCATGGTACAGATCAGGAAATCTGTATTTTCATGGTGGCTCTAGAAATGTAATGTTGTAAATATGGATCTGTGCATAATCTTTCCATGATCATATTGGGAGTTTATTTTTTTGGATGATGTGAACAGGATATGGGTACTTGGAAACAGTGATGGATGAATGACCTTTAATTTCTCACCTGATTAGAAAACTGTTTTGGGGAAATATAGTATGAATGGTTTACTTGAGGCTGTACTCTACAGGCAGAGTCAGAGCTATAGAGAAGTGTGTGAAATAAAAATGATACAGTAGTTTAATTCAGGGAAAATATTTACCATTTATTTTCCTTGTAGTAAAATTTAAAATAGTAAGAAAACTTAAAAAGAACCATCTTGTCTTTAAAATGAATTTATGAATAATTTTTGAAATATGTATTTATATATATACACAGGAGTAAGGTAAGGGAATGTACAATGAAAACATTCAGTCATATCTCTTTCTTGTAATGAGACATGAGTGTGGAGTAGAGAGATTATGAAGTAGATACTATAATGTCCTTAAAAGTCAGTCTGCTCTTGGATTGACAGCCAACGCAAGTTTGTATGCTTATTCCATGATAATTAATTACATGTAATTTTTGAAGCACATATACTCACTGGGCAAATAGAAGATCTCAATCAACATATTTAAAATTATAATTTGTAATTAAGTTACAACTTGGTTTTACATTCGTAGGTGTAAGTCACAACCACTTGCCAACTTTTGCTCTCAAAATACCTTTTACGTTATTACTGATGGAGATCCTGAGAGCACAATTTAATGTATGACTTCCATAGGAGAGTTGCTGTAATCCGTGTTGGGTTGATGTGTGTACCCGTGCAAGGACATTTTACTTCCCCTGTACGAAGGAAGCTGTTTCAAATTTATTTTTATATAACTTGTAACAGTAGCATGGAAAGCAAATTATTTTTCTTATATCTGTGCAGTGCGCTGGGTTAAAACTAAAGCTCTGGTCACTCTACTCAATGTTTAGATCAAGCTAATCTGAATTTTGCCAAAGATTTTTGGTTTGGAGTTTGTCAGATGCAGGTTTTGTGGACGCAGTAATTTACATGGGTGTGGTATAATGTCCTTGGCGGTTCGCTTGGCACTCTTCTGTCACAGTTATTCCTTTTCTCCTCAGGGGTAAGGCGAGAAGGTTATTTTCTGGGCTGGCCCCAGCATATAAGCTGTTAGCTGGACAACTGTGATGTAAATTTAGTGCATAAAAGAGCAAGGTACAAAATAAATTCGTTGAGATAGAGTATTTAATGAATTACTGTTTCCGTTCTATAGCAACTCACAAAAAGGTTTTTACATATGGTGCAACAAATTCAGTTGTGCTTAAAGAATATTTTTGTAGAGTAAATATTTGCTTGGCGCCATCTTTGTATGGCAGTGACCCAACAGGTGCTTCAGTATGGATTTTGGCTTAGAGAGATTTGTGTATATTGGCATGTTGTATAACGTTGCACATTCCTAGATCAGATACATTTGTGCTTGAAGAGTACAATTTCTGAAGCTTTTTCACTGTCCTTTTGCCTTATTAGTTTCAAATCACCATCTCTGTAATCACAAAAATGTATTAAAATAGATACTATATTCCTCCTTCTTTTATTCTCCACAGCAATGGAGTTTCATGAAAACCTGCACAATATAGGAGCAAGAGAAGGCTTAAAAGAAAGAAAACTGCAAAAATCAGTAGAAAGTTTTACGTGGAACATTACAATTTTAAAGGTAATGTGTCTTCCTTTGGTTAGTTACTGTATTTTTCCATTCACAACTGACATTATAATATTCTTACTGGTCATTATTTTGTGTCACAGTTCAACTGGATTTATTCACTTTTATAACCATATTCAGTTTAGTTTATATAACTTGAAAACACAGCAGACTCTCAATGTGAATTTTTCTTACTTTCTGTTGTTGTGCGGGGGTGTTTCATTTAGTTTGTCTGACATTTTCTTACAACCTTTTAATGTTAACAGGATCCACTGTAATCTTCAATCCATGGGTGAAACAATGAGTATTGATTTCTGTGAGGTGATTCGGGCTGGGAGGAAGCTATGCCACTGTTTAAACCCTGCTTCGTGATTTGAAGGGGAGCAAGAGTGTTAAGGTTAATGCAGTTATTGAAAAACAAAAGGGAAGCTTTTGCTACTGCAGTCAGTGATGAATGGTGATTAATGATACACACAAATTGTATCAGTAATCCAGACTGGAGTAAGTTGAGTGTGTATGAGCTGGAGATTCTCTTTCCATTTTGTCAAGTGCATTTGCTTACGTTTTGACACGCCGCTAAGTGATGAAGTATAAAAAAGCTTTCAGCCAGAGACCCTCAGGAAACTAGAATGTGGAACAGTTCAGGTTTCTTGTCACTGGTCTTTCATCTCAGCAGAGTATATAAAAATTTATAGAGGTAGCAAAACAGCCCCCCTTAATTTATTCCCTTGACACTATCCTTCTGGCGCAAATTATTCAAGTTTTGTGTTTACATCCACTAATGAGTTCTTCTCTCCCACTCGTTTAAACTACAAAGTCTGTGTTAATTATAAAGAAAATTATTTTCTCCCACATATTTTTTTATTTTTAGTTCTTATTGAAAATAGAATTCCCTATCACCTCTTCTTACAGTGAGCTACTACAGAAAAGCAGTAATACATGTATATTTCTCCAGCTTTCCATTTGGTTTCAACTGTTAAGCTTTTGACGGTGTTGCTTGGTGCTCCGGTCTGCCTTGTGTTACACTGCACAAGTCCAGTGCAGAGGAGAATCAAAAAGAGGTTAAAATTGCTACAGCGTGTACAGTTAATACATTCTGAAAATATGTGTGCAGGTTCTGCTTATACGTAAAAGGACCACACTATCACTTTTCCTTTATTAGTGTATGGGATGTGTCAAGTACCATTCCTGTGCTACCTAGGGGACAGAGAGGAGGAGAGTCAGTTCAGTGGGTTTGGGCAAATGTCAAGGAAATAAATTCTTATCCCTTCTTTATTTTTCCGTCAAAGGTATTAGATATCAGCTTGGATAGGCAAATCTATTTTAATGCTGCCTGAAACAGCAGTACCTTTGCTTCCTCTCTGCTTTCCATTCAGAACATAAGGGTTGGTGGGGGGGAGGTTTGCAGCTGATGAGCGACTGAAATGTGAAGTCGTGATTTCTGCGTAAGCCAGGAATCAGAGAACCCGCATGGTAGATCTGGCTCTTCAGAGCACTGAAGGCGTTTGGTGCATATCCTTAGGATTAACGTAATTATGAAGTTAGAAGGCCTTTGTTTTGAAGAGATTATTGAGAAAATCTCTTCAACGTTGACTTGTTTTTTTTCTACTCGAAGATTAAGGTCCTTTCTGTAGGAAGGTACAATTTGTCCCATAATTAATACTTTATCAGGAAAACTGGTGAGACATCTAATCAGCCTGTTGTTGAAACTTTAACAGGAGGTGTTACAGAAAGTTCTGGTATGTTGTTACATCTTAAAAGTTATTTACAAGTATTGCAGTTCACATAGGCATCTAAGAGTGCTGTTATTCACATTTAGATGTACAGAAAGTTAGAGGTTGTGATTTGTTTGAGGTAACACATTGAGCTTTTTCACTCCAGACTTGTAACTATAGGCTGTAACCATAAGTTGTCTTGCATTACATCATTAAATAGAAAAAGTTTATCAGTTTCTAAGACACTACTCTTCCTGTCTGGGGAAAAAAGACCTACAATCATAATTTTTATGTAATGCTATGTTTATCCATTTCCATTTTTCCAGTTCTCTAAAAAATATGTGAGGACAGGGATGGAAAGTGAATGCCCACATTTTTTAGAGTAAAAATTGATTGTGAGAATGACAATCTGAGCCGCTTCAAGAAGAATTTCTTTTATTGTTGAATTCCCTGCCTACATCAAATTGACTTTCCTCTTAAACAGCACAAAAATAAAATCCTGTCTATTCAGTGGCCCCAAATTTTGCTGTTCAACAAGCAAGACAGTTCAGCCACCAACACACCGAAGGCAGTGCCATGCTTAGATGGATTTAACTTTTTATTCTTCTTGTAATTAGGAACACTATTTTACATGGTCTCTTGGCTATGATTTAGGAATTGCTATGTGGCTCTGAACAGCATTACTAAATAATTCTGCATGAGTGCCATCTTCAGCTCCTCACAGAGGAATCGCAGAATGCTCACGTGGTGTGGCTGATGTATTTTCCAAACCAATTAAGCTGCATTTTACCCTCAAGGTACATATTGATCTTTTTTTTTCAATTGGGACATTTTGACTACAGTTGATGCAATGGAAACTTCGATAAAATAACAAAATTGACAGCTGAATTCTAGGGGAATTCTTTGTTTAGAACATCTGACGTAGCTATTAAATATCTATATGTGTGTGTGCGCACACACGCATTACAGTTACTATTTTAAAGGATTTTATTTTTCCTAATTTGAAGCCATGTGGCCAAACTTATTATTGGTATAGTATGTTTGAGTTCAGCTGAAATATCTCTATTCAATTTGTGTGTGTATATGCACACATTCCCGTTCTTATGCACCCCATATATGCACATACAGATATTTGTTTAACCTCAGAACATCACTTAGAGTAAATTTAGTCTGCTTTAGTGAACTTCGTTGCCTGAGAGATTTAGAGATTGTACAGTATTAGAATATTCCTCTCTTTCAAATAGGCAGTTTGCAATATCATTTGCTTGTAATTTATTTGTTATACTCAGACTGATAGCACTCATATTTTCTAAATATAGATAATCACATTTCCTGCCAGAAAGAGTACACAGTTGAAGAAAGAAAATCACTTTAAGTACTGTTGCAACAGACTCCTACAAACAACATAATGTAACAATTTACGGACTTTCCTGGCATAGCAAAAATCCTATATAGGCTCAGAGTTCGAGATGCCCGTAGGAAGAGCATAACAGCATCTTTAAATTAGTCTTTGCAACAAAGAGCTGTTCTAAACACATAGGGAGAGTTCAATGGAAGTGCTCAGAATGAAGGTGGGATTCCTAACTCCAGCATTTGTTAGATGCTTCTTGGCTATGAGTTTTTAGACATGTCACGTTAGACAACATGAATTACTTTCTCTTGAAAAAAATCCCAGGGCATGCAGTTCGTGGCATCTGTTATCTTTGTAATGACACTGGTACTGCACCTACATTATTTTTATAAATGTGTTTATAAATAGAACACTCAAGGCACTTACAGGGGTGCAAATTTTTAAATATTTTTTTTTTTTTAAAAAATCATCTGAATTTTATAGACCAAATCTACAAGTGGATTCAGGCAGCACTGTTGTCACCATGGGGCATTTGTAAAGCCTCTGATAGCTGCTGCCTAGTCCTGTAGATACCCAGAAACATCCCAGTTCAATTTAAGTATCTAAAATTACTAGTCTTTTGATGTTGCTGGACTGATGGGATTTTGGCTCCTAATTAAACCCATATTTAGAAGTTAAGAAGTTAAGTCCTTTATGTCCTGATTCTGTAAATGCACCCAGAGCACGTCAGCTGGGCATGGAGCACTGCAGTATGTCCCATTGTACCTGGCAGCCACTGCTCAGAGAAACGCTTTGAGAAAGGGATACTGGCTTCTTACTTTTGCTGATATGAGCTTTGGGTCCCAGAAGCTGAGCTAAAGCCCAGTCATTACTGATACAGTTTCTTGGGATTTTTTGGGGGGGAAAGGGTGCTTATGCAGTTATTTCAGATGTTATCTGTACAGTTTTACTTTCATGTTCACACACTCACTGAAGAACCTGTTAACCAAAAGTTGTGAGTGAATACATACCAAATTATAAAGGTAGCTGTGCTGAGACATTCTAGTTGATGCTATATCCAATTGACTCTGAAATGATACCTCATTTCATAGGTCTGAGAACTGATAGGAACCATTTTGGTTTTGTTTTTAATTACCTTTCAGGAGCTATGATGTAAAAACACTGCCTCTTAGCCAAAAGCATCAAAACAAACAGAAGGTTTTTAATGTCGATTTTAAAAAAAACCAAAACAGAGTAGTTGATGCAGGCATATTGGGACAGAGAGGTATGAAGGATATTGAATTGGGTTTCCACATTAATTCACATCCTTTATCGTTGCCGTTTATTAAAAGCTTATGAATGAATGTCAATTTTGCTCTTTGATGTTCTTTAAGGTCTTTTTCATGTCTGCCTACAAAACAGCTTGATGCTTGATTCATTTTCTGAAGCTTGTAAACATCAATATGTGAAATAGGTATTAAAGTTACATAGTGCTCAGTTCTGTTAGTGAATTTTAACCATGGTGAAGGAAAGGGAGCAGCAATTGCCATCTGCTGCTGTGAGGACAGTGATCTTGCAGTGCTCTGCACTTGTGATGTGCAAGGCCTGTATTGGTCCTGTTCCTAGATGGCAATTATCACAAAATGCCTGTTAACCACAGTCCTGGGAGTAAATTTGAGTTTTGTGGTGTGTTTGCTAGACTACACTAAAGGACTGAATTCATTTACACTTACCTGAGGTGAAAGGCTGACAGACCCAGCCCTACCATATAGTGAGAAACATTATATGGGTTTGGTTCTGCAACTGCTCCAGATTCCGGCATTGAGTTGTCTCTGTGGACCAGCTTTGTCTCTTTGAATGTAGGGGTTTTTGTACTTCCTCATGATAAATCTGCTTGACTAGGATTTGAGCTGTTGGTAGGTTTCTTGTATTGGCTTTACAGTATGCATTTTAAGAGCAAGTAGCGTACGGCCATTTGGGGCTGGTAAGAAGGTGAAAGGCCTCCGAGTAGCCCATAGGTGTGAGAGATTCCTGTGTTCCAGCTTGTAGTCAACTGACTGTACTATTAATTTACTTATTAAATCACCAGCACAGGATCTTACGCAGCTACAGAATGCATAGAATATAAAGAATTGAAACTGAATCTTGAGAGCCCTTGGTCAAGAGACATGTGATACATAACTAGAAGGAAGGTCTTTGAGTTCTTTTAATTGAGTGTGGGGGGGCAATTTTTTCAGATCTGGATGACTTTTTTACTTTCTGCCTTTCAGATGCATTGTATTACTGTTCAACAGTGTTCACTGTGACTACAACTTGAATTTTTAAGATGCATACTGCTTTTTTTCCCCAGCATATGGCTTCATGATGGTACATCAACAGAGCTAGGCACTTTACATCAGTTGCACAGACCTCTCTCACTTGAGCTTGTGCCGTATTTGGTAGCAGTGGTTGGCTCTTGTTTTGTCTTTGGATCAAGACATGCCAGCAGATAATGACAACACAGTTGGTTTCACAAACATTTTTCTGAGTTCAGTGGCATTCAGAAATCAATTGCTTCATTCCAAGTGTTGGAGAAGAGAGTATCTAATGTACACAGATTCTTTTTTCTGTTTCACCCTGGTCTAAACTTGATCCCACTTGGCCAAATGTGTTTAGTCTGAACCCCTGTTGTCTGCAATAATCCAGCCCCTTATCACAGATCCTGTCTTGTCTACAAAGTTCATCTTCCCTGATCAGTCTTGTCCAGACACTCCCAGTTCCCTTCTGAAAATTCAGCCATTCCCGCTAACCCCTGGCTTCCTCCTTCCCCTTTCTCCTCCATCTAGTATTCTGCTCCTACTTGGTCCTAGTTTTCTCTTCTGGCAGGTTTTCCCATTGCTTTCCAGTTCATATTGCCCCCTCTTTGCCTCCTCTAGAGATCCTTCCCCATGAGTCTTAATTTTAGTTTTCTCATCACCTTACCTGATTTTGTTATATTCTGCACTCTTGTCCCTGCTCTGCATTTTTGTTTGTTTTTCTCCCTCACCAGCTTTTAGTCTCATTACCAAGCTCTCTCACTCTTTTGGAGTTGTTAGTCCTTCTACTTGTCTGTCATTTTCAGGCTTCTTTCAACATGGTAGATTTTGTCAATCTGTTTTCTTTCTGTATTCCAATCCCAAATGTTGCCTCAGTCTTTCCCTTTCTCCACTCACCTGTCTGGTCCAAATTAAGTGTTGCCACACTGTGTTCTTTTTTTTGACTATTTCACAATCTCCTCTTTCAGTAATATCTAGTCTCTGCTTTGTATAGTACAGTCCAACTTCCCTTTCTGCAGTCCTAGACTTCTTGCCAGGTCAGTCTCGGGGATCGCTCTTGCCCCCTCCTTTTCTCCATCCGCCTCCTCACCAGAGTCCCTGTCCCAGGCTCTTCCTTCCCCTCCTCCAGTCTGGCTTTTGGACTGCCTGCATTGGCAACCAAATGTTGGTGGTAAGACAACTTGGAGAAGCCATACAGGAAACCCCCAACTTTTTCTTCTAACGCATATTCATTATTGTGTGGGAATGGAATATGCATTGTCTTGCCACATTGCTGGAGCTGTCAAGAGATGAAGAATGATCGAGAATGAAATCCTGCGTGATTGTACTAACCACGTTCAAAATCTGATTTTTGTTTATTAAAAGCTCATAACTTGGATCCACTACTCTGGGTCCCTGAAGTTATTTGAATTACAAGTCCCTACCCCAAGTGGGAGTGGGGAGGGAAGGATGGAAGATTGTTTAAAAAATTCCGACAGCATTTTCCTGTCTTTATTCTCAGAACTGAATGAACCATATGGATGAGGTTAAAGAATAATATTAAACAGTAATAATATTAAAGTTTGCCAGTGGCAAAAATCCTACATAGAGAGTATCAGTAGAAATAGTTAAAGTTTGGCAACCATATAAGCAACTGAAAGCAATCTTTTTTAAATGAGAAGTTTGGGGCAACCTTATTAATAGACTATTGCTAGCAGCTCTGCCTATAATAAACAACTTGATTAAAGTTCCAGAACTATATTCTACTAATCCATGTAAAATGGAACTTGGGCTAGAAACAGATGCACTCCAGATATGACTCATCTAGTCTGCTGGAGTGTTTTAAATTAGCTTTTAGTTGTTTGTCGGTTTGGAAAAAAGTATGTGATTTAAAAAAAAAAAGTAGCCCTGGTTTTCTGTAGAAGAAAATATTAATGAGGCTTCTGCTGTGATTAGTGAACTTCTAGATTTTTTCCTGTCTGGTAATCAGAAAAAAACACTTTGGA
>NW_008825260.1:272898-281140 GCF_000699105.1 Pygoscelis adeliae
GCATTATTTCTTTGAAGAAAGCAATATTTGTTTTCAATTTGTGTGCCTCAAATGCGTAATTCTGCTTACTTCATAGGATAGTATTTATGTTCTGAGTTGCTAAAGCAGAAAGGCTGAAGTATCACACCATGAGTGCACACATGTTTTTGTCTGACTGCTGTTCTGCCTCTCCTCCTTTATTTTTTAAATCAAAAAGTAAAGTTGGATTTCAACCTTATTTGGCAGAGGAGAGGCAACATAGCTGTTACGTCTCTAGAAGAGACATTAGCATCTCTTCAAGAGAAGTGTCTGTCAGGAGCCAGAATTTACACAGGACAGACGTGAATACCCCAATTACAGGAAAAGGTGTGGTCAGTGTTCATACCTTTTTAGACATTATAGGAACTGACAGTCTCAAGGAACTACAGTACTTGGGGCTTTTTGTTTGTTTGGTTGGTTGTGCGTGTGTTTTTCTGCCCTTCAGTTGGAAATGACGCTGTTTAAGATACGGTATTTTTGAAGCATCATTTGCTTTTCTGTAAGCTGTGGGGCAGTTCTCCTTCAGGAGTGCAGACACAGCGCAATCACTTTGGCCCTTGCAGGCTTTCTGCACATGTTTGTGAACTTTCCTGTGTCCACCAGTGAGACAGGCGTGCTCACCATGCGCTACAGGCTTGTTCATTCCCTGCATATGGGCAGGGTAGGCAGGTAATGGCTGCAGAAAAGGCAGTCCGTAGTCTGCTAACGAGAGCTGTTGCTGTTAGAGGGCTTCAACCAATACAAAGAGATGGAGTAGCTAATACTACCGGACAGAGCCAAACCACCTAGGTCTGGGACAGTTTCTCTTACGGCGTTACTTAAAACTTAATTGCTATGAAGAGAAAGAGTGCAAATAAAGGAGGATAGTGATAGCGCTGAACTGCAAACAATCCTGTGAAGTCTTTGTCATCACTGTCCTTTTTACATGTTGCTTGCCAACCTGTGTTTTCATATTTCATGCTTTGACAAACATCGGTCCTTTACCATGCTACTATTGAATGAATCACATTGCTAGGAAAAAAAATCTCAAAGAAACAGTTTAACTGCTCCCTGAAGTATTAAAATCAGCCTTCACAGTTTTCTCTATGCAGAAATGTTTATAGTCCTATGGATTAAAAATACAGCACAGATAACTTTCCTGAAAGCTGTTAGGTAGAAATGATCCCTATCCCTTTGTTTATGCAACTGGTTGGCTCGAGAAAGCAAAGAGCTTGGTTCTTACTAACTTGAAGTAATCCAATTTTGAGATTTTTTTTTGCGGGGGGTGTTGGTTTTTTTGAGCAGGGCAACTGTACCATTAATCTGAAACAAACAAGGGGGAAAAAAAAAGGAGAATCCTGATATCAATTGTGTATGCTAACTGCATTTTTTTCTTACAGGGACAAGCTGATCTTCTCAAATATGCTAAAAATGAAGCGCTGGAGAATCTGAAACAAATCCATTATGCCACTCTTTCATGCGGACTCAATAAGCCAGGCACTGAAAATGCAGAAATCTCAAAGCCCCGTCGAAGTCTGGAGGTCATACCTGAAAAAGCAGGTGATGAAAACGGAGAATGAGAGAACGTTCTTCTCGTAATTAATGGAGTTTATAACTCTGTGACCAATTGTAGCTGCATAGGACATTTGCTTTGCACTTACTGTTGGAAAATATTTGGAATTTTTAAAGCACAACTGGAGAAGCTAATTACAATCTATTGAAACTGTGAATGTATGTAGCAACTCTGCTTGTGAAGGCAATGATATTGTGTAACATGGAAATTACATTATTGGCCAAAATATAGTATATATGTAAAAGATACTGTAATTCAGTAATAGCGTGCTGAAAAGTTCACTATAGTGCCATAGGGAAATGAACATTTTTTAAATGAGCTGTAACGAGAGGGAAATCAGTTGAGAGAATTTGACAAGATGCCTTGATTTTCAAACGAATTGGATGCACAGGTCCTTTATTTCTTTGCACAATTCGTTAATTGTGCCAGTGAGGTGAATTATTCTTTTGAAAATCAGGTCCAAAAAAGTAGAATCCACATGTTTCACACTATACGTAATTCAGCCACTCAGATATTTGGATTTGAAGTGGTATTGATTTTATTGTTGAGCCATAAATTGAAATGAGAATGTAATTAGACAGTGATCACTGACTTCAGTGCACTATAGGAGAGCCATTATATAAAAGGAAAATGTGCAATCAATCTGATAGCCTGTGTCAGAAGAAGATACATACCTATTTTGCCTAAGATCTTCTGCAAATGTGTGTAGATAATGTGACCAAACTGCAAGCAAAATGTTGTAAATAGTTTTTCATTTTGTGAAGTGAAGTGCTCATATTAAAAAGTTTTATTAGACTGCTCCCAAACAAGTAAAGCTTTTAACTAAATTTTAACTTTTTTATTTTTCAAGTATTTTCTTCCTTACAGAATAGGCGATATCTCAATAAGCAGGTTTGTCCAAAAAAAAAAAAAAAAAAAAAATTGCTGTTCTGTTTTGGTTTTCTGACAACATTAAGTAAAGGTATTGTAGCTGATATGCTCATTGTAAAATGACTATACCAACCTAGAGTGTTCTCTTACTGTTTCTGATTTAACAATAAAATGGACTATATAATTACAGAAGCTAATAAATTTGAAGAAAAACAAGCAAAATCCTACAGAGATCAAAATGCAGTTCTTGTTAAGTCGTGGGGAAAGAGGGGAAGATGGTGATGTCTGTTGAAAAGCATTGTTTTAATTAGAGGTCTTCAAGACATGCATTCTACATTTTTATTTTTTTTAACCAATACAAGATGCTGTTTCTGCATTCAGATAGCAATGAACATCTACATTTGTATAACATCCTGTAAAAGTCAGTGGAGCTCTGACCAAGAACATCAGCATACTTGCACTTAATCTGAATTATTAGGGACTTAAATTTATTTTCTAGTCATCATAAAGAGGGGGGGAAGATGAAAACAATTTGCATAGCAAATGTCGTATCTTGACCCTGCACTTTAAATGTCAAACTGCATGGGTTAGGAGCAGTTTTAGAAGGTGCTAAGCTCTTTTAGTGTCTAGTGACAGACTGTGTGCCTCAGTATTACGATCTTGCCAGGAGCAAGTTCTATTCTGTGTTGTACAAAAGGAAACATTTAACCTGTGGTAAACACCTGCAAGCATTGCTTTTTAAACAGTCCTTCTCTGTGTTGTCAGCTGGAAGTCTTCTGATTGCAGCTGAAGTTGATGGGAAGCAACATGAAATTCACTGTTGCTAACTATACTCTGAGCCAGTATGAAATTAGTCTTCCAGGGCCAAATCTATCAGATCTAAATCTGATTTATCTACAGCAAAATAACTGTGTTACATCAAGATTCAGCCGGGCCATAAATATACAAAGTCAGTTTCACTTCAAAAAAATCCCAAACCTAGGCTGTTGGAGTTTTAGTTTCGACTTTTAGTCCTAATTGAAAGGTGTAGACTGTGGAAAAATGTCAGTACAGTTAGCATTATACTTCAAAGAGGCCTAAAAGCCAGTAAAGCTCCATTAGCAGTCCTGGCCCATCACTGTTTGCATGGCATTTACAGAATGACATAATTTATATCACAAATGAAGCATTTCTGTAGAATCTTTTTCTCCAACCAGGTTATCAGAATTGATGGCTTGGGTATTCGTAGCATTTGTATCTTTCTGTTTAGCACATTACATCCTTGAAAGAGATCAGGGAACATTGAAAGGATTAAACAGTTTGGTGTTTTTTTCTTTGCTTTAAGACAAAAAAAAGGTAAGTGAAACATGAGTATCACATGAGCTAGGGCTGACAGATTTTGTGTGTTAAACTCTACAATATATATAACTCTGCTTACTCTGATCCTGTTCTGTCTCGTTAAAAAGGAGGTTAATACTTTCTCGGACTAATATCCTTATATAGTATCTGCTTTAAAAAAAAAAAAAGAAAACCAGTTAAAATATATGCATTTAACAAAATGATCATTTAAATACATTTGGATTCTAGTGTAGTGCTGATTCCTTAAAATGGAAGTCACTTTTGTGTATTATTCATACTCAGTCCAGATCTGTATGTACCATAAAGCCTTAAAATGAGCTCAGTCAAGCAGATACTTCGAAAGATAATGTGTAGCTAAAAATCCTTTAAGGAGTTTACATGTTGCATGTTAAAAGAATGCAGGATAAACACCTGCAAGCAAAGTATCGGGTTCTATTGTTAACCCAGTGATGATCATTTCAAAACCAAATTTATTAGCATATTTTTCTCAGTTGTATTTTCTTAAAGCGTTCTTTGCATCCGTGATGCAATTTACTTTTATTATTAGTCCATTTTTTACAGTGTTTATTTTAGATTATATAGAAGAAGAACCACCCAAGATCTGGTGAAGTATTCCAAATAAAATTAGTCACAGGTTGACTTTACACTTTTCTTTGCCTTTATTTTCTTAAATGTGCTGTAATACAGTTGAACTGTTTACATAGTTTTGAACTATGAAATATGGAGCCGAAACACAAGTGACTATTTATCTGACTGCCTTTTTTGCTTCTGTTTGGCTCCAGTAATCAGTGAGTGAGTATGGGTATGTATAGAGACCTAAGTCAACATATTGCTCAATTTAAAAGAAAATGTTAATTGGGAAAGGAAGAGTTCACATGGAGATTACCCATGTGGACACTAACAGTGAATTCTTTTTCTACACACAAGAAAAAGGATGGACAGTGCCTGTTTGAAAAAGGAGCATCTCTCTAAGCCTCATCTGTGTTCTTCCTGCCTAACTCCCTTCCTCATCAGTTGTGGTTGTTGTGGTACATAGCAGCCGCTGGATATTTAATTACAGAGCCCGGGACCATGCCCTCCGCCCTCCATCCTCCATCCTCTGAACGCACCAGCCAACTACAGAAGACAACTCCAAGAATTCCCCCAGCAGCACTTACTGAGGGACACTGCTGAGCCTATTGGTGCCACCAAAACAGCAAACCCATTCAAAACGGAGCTGGGGGCCAGGCTTTACCGGTGAAGTTGTGGCCCTTCTGCTGTCGGTGGTAGTCTTCTACTCAAGTCAGTAGGATCAGGATTTAAGTACAGCGTTGCAAAATTTCCCCTCTGTCTCAGGTCTTCTGTTTCTTTACCTTCTCTTCACATTCTTACGTTGCTGCAGCAAGGAGTACTAGATTGGTACCCCGCAGACAATTTCACAAACTTGCTCATGCAGGCATGGTGAAAGATGCTATATGAGTCAAGCCTTTTTTCAGCTACTTCGTACAGCACAGGAATATTTTTATAAGAGTCCATGGCTGGTTACTGTATTCACTTTTTCCTGTTTTGAAGTTGAAGCAGCAGAGAGAGATGATTCAGAGTTGCCAGCATGAAAAATGGAAGTGAGTTCCAAGGTGACTAAAAAGTATAACTCTGGTCTACTAATCAAATGAACTAATCTGAAAGGACCCAGTCCTCCAGTCTTGCAGTGCTTGAGTTTCCTTTCCATTTTTATGATTTCCTAGTTTTCTACTGCATGAATGTTATTTTATCAGTAATGCTGATTTCTTCTTGCTACGTGCATTGTTTGCGGCACAGATCAAGGAACCTACTGAATGTCCTGTGCATGATATAATGATCTTTCATTAAGCCTTAGCTTACCTAGGTTTACACTTGTGTTAATTGAAGGTTCAAAATGAATATAAAGAGTAATATTTCCAAAAAGGGTGCTCATACAGCCATATTCATGGCACAATATGCACATGCAATAGCATGTACTTCACTGTGAAATCATTTTATCCCCATATAGCTAACAGTTGGAGAGCTGCTGCTGGGGGATGACTAGCCCATGGGGTTTTAATACTGACAGCAAAATTCTGAAACTGGTGAAGGCACCAGCTTGCTTCTTTTGACTGTAATGGGTGTAGGACTTCACCACTTTTTCTTCTATTCACACCTACTCGTTCTGACCAATAAAGCTTTCTAACTGGAATATTTAACAACTTGGTTTAAAAATTAATAGATCTACATGTATCCTATTATGACCTCCAGTCTTTTGAACTCCTGTAAACGTTTAAAAAAAAAATCTGCACAGTTCTTACCACCCCCTGATTCCTTTTGCTCTCAGTGTTTTGAAAGCAGCTGTGGGACAGGTCAGTTTGATAATTTTCAAAACTAACCCATATGACGCTCTTTATTCATTACAACTTGTTTGTTCTCAATAAGAAAAAGGCAGTAAAACTCTTGAGGTTTTCTGGTTATTTCTGTTTCTGGACACTATTAAACTTCCCTTTCTGACTCATCACCTCTGTTCTCTGGGTGGCTGTGGAAAGGCAGAGTAGCAAAAAGCAGCACAGCAGAAAGATTAGAAACAGGACTTGAGTACAAGAGCAACAACAGGGCCTCATAGGCTTAGGGGAGCATCCATTGTAGTCAACCGAGTTGGAAAAGCAGTTAAGGACTTAAAGGCAGCAGCGAGGAGGAGGAAGATGCGCAGAATTGGATGTTAAAAAAAATTAAAGAATTTTAGCCCAGGACTACAGGCAACCACAGGATGGTGTGGTCCCAGTGCCATCCTGTGACTTCCCTAATGCTTGCCGGTGGCACCAGAAATGTTACTGGTACCTTGGGACAAAAGCGTAACGTTTCTTCCCTTGACAATATTATCTGGTGTGGCAAAGAGGGCAGTGATGCTGGGAGAGCGGTCAGGTGTGAATGCTGAACTCTTAATTTAGCTTTCCCTGCCCAGCTGCGTGCACTGCTTTGGCATATGTACTTGTGCCACTTCAGCTCATAGGAGTTCCCACTTGGTGCCACTTCGGCACATCAAAGTTGAGAGGATAGGGGGAGGGTATGGGGGGGTGTGTGTTATCAGGAGAGGAGTGCTCGAGAGGTGGTGTGGGAGGGTAGTATGGAAGGAGGCAGCTTGGGCTGGAGCGGGAGTAGCACAACCAAATAGAGATTCAGCTGTCATGAACCTCTCCTGCTTTGTCAAGAGCAATCCAGCCTTGCTAAGCCACCTGCAGTCTGTAGAAGAGCTTTGTGAATGAGCTTAGATGTTTTATTAGTTATCTGTTTCCCATGGAGATAAACGTGGAGGAGCAGAGGGCCTTCTCAGCTGGATGCAGCGTTGGCCTGTGTGTTGGTGACCATCTGGGAGAAGGAAAGCAGCAGGACCAGGAAACAGAGCACAGGAACTCGAAGGCCTGGGCTTTGTTCTCTGGCCCTCAGCTTCCTCCATCGATAAATTGGAGGAAATGACACCTACCACTTTTTGAAGTAGCAGAAGAAACACACTGTGTGACTGCAGAAAAGAAAATAACCCCCACAGAAGGCGGCTAGGAGTGAAATAAACTGACATATAAATAGTACGTCATGAGAAGGCAGCACTTCTTGTGTTTGAATGCCACGTACATTAGGTTTCTCTAGATACTGTTTTACAAAGTGCACTGATCCCTACGTAATTTTTCAGTGGCATGTACTTAGCAGACATACTTAAATGTGCTACTGATTGGTGAAGAGGGTTTTGAAATACAAATCCTGTCAGTTGATTGTAAACTAAGCATGCCTGTGTGGGGTCCCAAGTCCTGGGGAGTACAATATTTTTACTGTCTAGTAAGAGAGTAAAAGAAGATTTTGTTACATTCTTATATGGGCTTTATGCTGTGGCTCACAGCATGACCACTTCTTTTTATTTCAGACATTACTTTATTGATCAAAAAAAACCCTCCCAGAAATCTTAGAAAAAGCTCTAGGATTCAGCTCCAGATCTCAGTCTCTGTCCCGAATTCCAGAACTGATAATACCCGCTGTGATTTTGATACAGCCTTAACCAAATAATGATTACATTTCTCAAGTCTGAATACGTAACAAAATCTTCAAATATCTTTTTATATCATGTACTGGTGCTGCTACTTGTGCCAGGACTACTGAAAAAGACAGAGGTTTTTTGGGTGTAGAAATAAGGATCACCTCTTAGACCAGGAATCTGTAATTGTGGAGGTGGGTAGGGAGCTTCCCAGGAGAGTAATGGCTGTCCTTCCATTTCAGAGAGCCTCAGGCCTGTGAGAGGGAGCAGTCGGCAAGCAGGACTGGAAACAGCATTTCCTGAACATCCTTCTCTAGGGTGCAGTATTTTGTGCTGACATTTATTTGCACACAGTTTTACAGAACCATACACTTTACTCCCATTTTTTTCTGAGTCTTGATTCACAAGCAATATTCAAAGTTTATTTGCTTGGAGAGAGTTGTATAGATTGGCTAACT
>NW_008825260.1:281167-283885 GCF_000699105.1 Pygoscelis adeliae
TTAATAGCTCACAAATAGTAAGAGTCTTGAGCGCATGAAGAACACTAGTGATGTCCGCACTGTGACAACACATAGTTTTGGACTGAAAGTCTGGTCGCTATAAGGTGAGCACAGCTTAATACTGGGGGAGGCTGCCCTGGAGACAGTATTAACTGAGGAGACCTGTTAGCTCAGGAGGAGGAGGCGACAGCAGTTATGAGATTAAGAACAGAACTGGGTATGAAAGAGAGGATATATTCAGTCCTGGAGGAGGAATCAGCTACTAAATGCAGCTCCTTCCCCTCCCCCGTGTCGCAGGCGAGACTTCTCAGACATGACAGTTCAAGATAAAAACTCAATTTTGTGTTAAGAGATAATTCTCTGTAAGTGATGTTCTGTCACATGTGATGGAGCACTCTGACAGCATCTCCCCAGAAGAATTCTGGCAAAAGAAAAATGGCATTTTCTATCCTCATAAAATCTCTGCCACAGCTCAAAGCCCAGAGGAAAACTGCAAGAACAAAGATATGAACAGTGTGTTTCAAGCTCATCAGAATCACAGTGATATGCTTTGCCTACCATAGCCACATTATCGAAAGTAGTGTGATCCTAGGAGTAGGACCCTGAAAAGATAACATGCACCTCTACTGGTGGAGATGCACAGAACAGGTTGGAGCACTATACGCTCTAAAATCAATCGCCTCCACAGTTTTCACAATCCACGTAGAAGAAGACATCCTCAGTCCAGTTTCCAAGCAGTGCTATATTTTTCATTTACTTACTTTCTTGTACGGATACAAACTAGAAAGACAGTTAGTAAATAACACTGTAGTAAGCCATGCTGAAATTGCAGCTTTTGCAAATTGCCTAAGTATATAACATGCAAATGACATCGATGCAATTCCCCCAAGCGCTGAATCTGTCTGAAAATCAGACCTTCGCACTTAAGATTCTGTTCATAGCCTTTTCATTAGAACAGCCAGATTAAAATTGTCTTATGATCTGCGCTGCAAGTAATAGTACCTGTAACACTATAAGAATGGCTATATTTGATATTCAAATATTACTGTTTCTAGGTGCTACTGAACTGTTTCAAATACAGATAAGGTAGGTAAATGGTGAAACTTTAATAAAATAAAAGGATGCAAAATACAGAAATCCATAAAGGCCAATGCTTTCTCTTTATAGTAGCTAGTAGTCACAGCCACAGAATTTCATCGAGGCCTACTTACTTAGCGAGCTCAAGAAGGATACCTTGCAATTTATAGAGAATCTCAGAGTTACAGTGTGTTGCACTAAACAAGGGACGGTTAAATGTCATACATCAGGGCCTAAAATAATCTCTATTTCATAATGATTGAGAGAACTTTGAGCTATCTGCTGAAACAACTGCTACAGGTCAATGGCCAACACTAGCTGCTACAGTAGATCATGCATTTAAAGCCACATGATAATTCCTGTGTTTTTGAGTAAATTTAAAAATATTTCTGTTACATGTTCAGGGCATATGACTTAAAATTAGCATTATCGTACCACAAAAAAGTTTAAAACAAGCCTCCCCCCGCAGCATTGCTAACACTATGAAAGACTAGACACAGATTTCAGACCAACGCAGAAGCATGCAATCACACCGAGTCCCACAAGCCCTGACTATAAACTGGAACGCAGAAACCAGGTTGTATATCTAAATGAGTTTCCCAGTGGTGTAGCAAAGTATCCATGAAATACCTGACATCAAGAAACGTCTTTAGCTTAGCAGCGCTGCTGATGGCTGCTACATAAAGCTGGAGAACCAATTCGAAAGGCAGAGGACAACAGCAATGAAAGACACCCAGCTGGGGGCATCCAGGCCTGCTTCCAAAGTCCTCATTGTATTCATCAGCTCATGTGTTGATGCTCAGAAAAAAAAATAACCTTCAAATCCCTTCTTCTTGCTTAGGCCTGTGATATTTCTGCTGTTTGCCACTGGCTACCTGTAATGCAAAGGTCTTTGCCCTTAGCGTACCAAGAAGGCAGCAAGCATAGCTTTACTTGCAATGCACTGACACACTCTTCTCAGGGAGTCCAGAAATGTGATTTTGTCACACTCGTTTTTCCTGGTGCTGACAGCTTCCAAACCTGCCGCTTCCATCACGGTTACTGTCCCCTCCTTCCACAACTGCTGCTGACCTGGCAGGGGCTGCAGCAGGGCTCAAACCACCCCACAGAGCAGTTTTGAGGCAGGGTGAAAGAGTCGCAGAGATGAAGACCTAAAGCTTTGATGAGCTGCTGATGAACTGCAGGACCCACCAACCACAGCATTACCGTAGGAAGGACTGTTCTGCAAGATCTCGGCTGAGAAAGAAAGGGTGCCGGGGGCTGACAGTGAAAATGCTTCTGAAACAGGAGTGAGGGAACTCTGCAGAATTAGGGAGCAAAGGGTCATGGAGAAAGGCACTTGAAAAACTGGTGCTTTTCAGATGTCCTGAGCCTTTGTTCTCAGTCAGTGTGAGGACTCTCAGTCTACAGTAGGTATCAAATGACTTGCAATATCTTCAATTATTCTGGAAGGAAGGGTAATAATTTCTGAAAAATCAGTGTAGAAGAAAAGCAAGTGATGTTTGGAAATGCAAAGAACAGGATTAAAAATATTCTTACAGTGATTCTATAGGGATATAATAAAAGGAATAATAGAAAGGGGTGAGAGCTATCCTGATCGTCCACCTGCAGTGTCATGTGGCATGTTCATACCTTGGACTT
>NW_008825260.1:283947-293381 GCF_000699105.1 Pygoscelis adeliae
TCACATTCTAAGTCTTCCCAGCCAAAATCATCAGCTACATACAGATAAGCATATATTGTCAAAACTAGACAACAGCTTTGGCCTGGGTCATTTCTAGTTGTTTCAGACTGAGTATGGAGGAAAAAATGAATCCTTTTGCGGTAATTGGTTCTGCTACTGTACTTACACCCAATTTTCTGAACTGTCAAGCCTCATTTCTTCCATTATGTAGATTGACAGTCCTCTCAACAGTAATTCTCATTATGGTTTGAAGGACACCATGGCCTAGTTTTCTGGGGTAGGCACTGGACGAGGGAAACATAGCCTACTATTACTTTGTCCATGGTGTTCTGTAATGCTGATAATGATATTGGGTTCCTTCTCATACACTGGCAATTTGCTAGACAGGACGATCGACAGAGCTGTAATTCATCAGCCATGGGCTTGGGTGAAATAGACTGTGGCAAGGTGGCAAGTGTCCCAGTGTAGATGATTGGAGCTGAACAAAACCAGGGGGGATTTCAAAGGTCCAGCTGCTGTTTTCATGTATTTTGATGCAGCCACATGGAATAATAATTCACTCAGGATTACAAAGGGGGAGGATGGGTTGCTGAAGAGAGAGGAGGAACTTCCACTAAACTGTGTGGTGGAAGGCAAGGTTTTCTCTCTGTCAGCCCTCCTCTGAAATGATATCCCTCATAGAATTCTATTAATTCCTTACCAATTTGATATGAAAAAGGTTATGTTTCCACCAAGTCTTTTATCCTTTAATTAGATTTTTCTGTTATTGATGCTCTCATAATAAAGGTTATGTTTGAATGGAATTTATACACTTACATGACATTTAAAACTGCACAGAAACACTGTGTGAAGTCATTGCATGCAAAAGTGCTATTAACTGCATGTCAGCATCCAATAAACTCTCTGCACTTCTAATCCTTTTTTAAGATCTTGAAGCTTATCTGATGTTGTGACATTTCATGGCATTTAAATGTCTCAGCAGTGGGACTTTGTTCTTCTCATGCGCACAGCTCTTCAAAGACTGAAAGAGCTCTAACGTTGCAGAAGAGGGAAGATGACAAAATGGGCTGGATTGCCAACTATTTCTCAAGTAAATTGTTGTAGCCAGCTGAAATGCAAGCACAAACTGAAAGCTCAGACTTTTCCAGTGGTTTGTAGCACGCTGAGGCAATCTGGAATTGGAAGGACACTTGCGCCGAAAACAAAGTTAAATTCAAATTCAGCTGGAAGGTCTAAAGGGAAGAAGTATGAAACACTGGTCTGGTATTGTAAAGACATATTACCACATACTGGATGATCCATTGTGAAACTGTTCTCAAAAGCTTCAAACTGCCAACCGGTTTCAGACACAACATGAGGTGTTTGTAAAATGAAACCTGACACAAGTGAAAATAGTTTAAATGACTGAGAAATGGAGTGTGCTTATTTCATTAATGGTTTCCCCTGCAGTGCTTCAAATCCTAATGTCACAGCGGTGGGCAGACAGGTAAGCAGCCCAAACCCACCAGTTGCCCGGTGTGCAGCACAAACACGGAGTGAGCAAGCGGAGAGCAGGGCAGGAGGGTGGTCAGGTTTTTCCCTCATAAGGGGTTCAGGTCCTTTGCAAGTTGCTATTCTCTCGTGTACTCCCCATTAGGTGTGAATGCACTCCCCACCAACGCAGCACTTTTTGGCTTAATGGTGTCAGCAGCTGACATATACTTGTACCCTAACTTGTCTTCCACCAGGCCTTTTATGCTCTCGGGTAAGTATGTGGCCAGCCACAACTGCATTCGTCCTCTACCGCAGGTTGACCACGCAGATGGACAGAGAGGACTCAGCAACTGAGGAGCTGATAACAGAAAGTACAATAAATCCAAAAAAATGGTAGCAACGGTTTTCTTTATTGCTTGTGTACTTGCCTTGGGCTTGCTCTGCCACGGGGGATGCTGACACACAGTACTGATGAAGGAAGAGGATGTTGAGTCTTGCTGGAGTATTAGATAGAGAGGGCTGCCCTAGCAAAAAGAGCTTCTAATATATAAATCTATGCAAGGACATAACAGCATCAATCAGGTATGAGCAGACCCTGTGCATGGATCCTGCACGTATCAGGTACATCAGAGGTATCCTGAGGCGAAATCCGGTACGGGCTCTTCCTAGTTTCAGCATCTAAGTCAGGTCATTGCAGAGCTGGCCGTCTCCAGAGACCCGTATCAAATGCTCACACCAGAGGTGGCTTTACTGCTCGTTCTTTTACCAAGACAGGAACACTCTCTGAAGTCAAATGGCTTTGTCTTGCAAAAAGTGGCCAAGACCCTTCTAAGAAACACAGTTTCATCTTTTTCCAAGTAGCATAAAGTTTGTGCTTGCCAAGTTTTAAGGGAGAACAATCCAATTTGTATAGAGGGGATCTCTCTCCTTCTGCCAGTCAAAAGATGTGCACACCTTTAGGAGAACTGAGCTCAGCCTCCAAATTGCTTCCCTGAGGATGCAAAGTGCAAGCAGAGGAAGAGTTGTTTGGTGCCCTGCAATCCAGAAAAGAAATGATATCTCAGGGGTGTTTGGAGACCGAGCTGAGGCTGGCCTGGCCTGGAATATTTTGAGAGAGAAATATATTTTTGTAGACCTCAAACCATACTGCTTTCTTGAGCCCAGCTGAACATATGACTATGTGTCTGTGGGACTGAGGATAGGTGTGCTGGTGTCCTGGGATCTGGCAGGAAGGCTCTGTATGGTTTATGTGTAACATGTCACTTGGGGTGCACCACAGTCTATTTCTGGCTACCCTGTGGCAGAGCTATGGGTTTTCTCTCTGAGAAGACTTCAACAAAACTAAACTACTGCTACTCTCACTGACAGATCTCATGGGCTAGTTAGAAGGGACTCAGCTCCAGGTGAGCTAAAGCTGGGCCAGGTGGATGTCATCACTGCTGCTGGGAATGGCTACAGGTAGACCAAAATCCTCAAAGTAGAGCTGCATCACTAAAAATCAAGGTTTGTTGGGCTATGCTGCTGGGACCCCATCTTTGAAAATGTCAGTCATGATGCAAATAACCATCAGATGTCTTCCCTGGGGTACTTTACTCATGTAAAATATTCTGACTTTAGTCACTGACAGCTATTTATATTCCAATTTTTCCACACATTTTGTGTAAATATTAGTCTGTGGTCCAGGCTGAGGTTGTTTCTAACTTTATCTCAGTTGGTTTGCCTGCCCCTATTTATAACAGTCGTGCCAGCTTTCCTGAAAGTTGCCACGCAGCTAAATTTGTAGTCTCAGCAGCCACTGTTTATTCTGTACCTCTGCAGAAAACAAAAGGAAACATCACAGCTCTGTCTCCTCGGCATGAGGGATGCCACTGTGCAGGCTTAAGTTGGTCTCAGTGAACATTGCTGGCAAATACCCTTTCAAAACATGAGAAAAAAGAGTTATTAAGAGATTTAGGTGGAAACACTTCAGATAATTTAGTCTGCCTAACACCAGTTATAAACACCAGTTCACCTGGTGTCCCCTGCCTAAAGATTCTCCACCCGCAGCAGGTCTTTAAATCCACATCCCTTGCTTCCTAAGAGATATAAAATGATGAAAATTAAAAACGAAACCATTTTTGTAGGTGTCGTGGTTTAACCCCAGTCAGCAACCAAGCACCACACAGCTGCTTGCTCATATTTTTCAAAAATTTCAAAAAATTTTTCTCATGGTAAATGTTGCACTTTATTTCTAGTTTGAGTTTGTCTGCCTTGAGCTTTCACTCATTCACCAGATAACAGATCCCACTATAATCAGAAATATTTATTGTCTAATCATGCTGAAACACAAATTATATTATGCATAAAATTGAAGTATCCAGCTGAAGTGCACTGTCAAGACCTCAAGTAATTCTTTTTCCTTCCTTGTTAATCCTTTTTGATCTCTCAACATAAATTCTGGTGTTGACACTATGAAAACATATATAGCATTTCAGGAATGACAGAGACGTGATCCCTGCATCACATGGATTCCCATTGCTAGTCATACATTTCTTCTTTCCTAAATGTGTTTAATGCTGTCATGTAGTTGAGTAATGCAAATCCATCTGTACAAATGACTTCACCTCATTTTTATTTACACTTCAGTAATATGTGTCCTCTGTAAATTGTATCCTTAATTATATTTTTTTTCAGATCAGTATAAAGAAATTGAAAGGAACTGTCAGGCGTACATGGCACTTGACTAGAAATGCTTCTTCAGGATGGTATCTTTCCATTCAAAGTTAATTACGTGTTAATGTCATTAAAGTAATTTTAAGTAGTTTTAACTATTTTAAGTTGAAGATATTAGGCATGACATGGAATATCAGTACAAAATTATCAAGTTATAATCTCATCAAATAAGTTAAGCTTACTTGACATTTTGCTTAGTAAAATAATTTTTATTGAAAATTTTTAAGTCATCACCCTTTGATTTCTCTCCTCTCCCAGTTTTGACCAGTGTAAATAATGTATGATGCTTTCTTTTCCAGGACCAAACAGATCATGCAGTCTCTGTCTTTACCCCTTTAGAATACTGCCGGTCTTCTGGCATTTCTGTCCTGGGAAGATTCTCGGTTCATCATCCTTAATTAGGAACAAAGTCAAAGGTTTGGAAAGTTTCTGAACAATTCTTTTAATATTCTTCCATGAAAAGGGGGATCCAAATCCATCCTTTTTACTTAAGGGTACCACTACTTTAGCTATAAATATTTGGTTGAAATAATGTTGCGCAACTCTGAAACATCTGATAGACACAGTAACAGCAGATGTCATCTTCAGTATGAAACCGGTTTATACTCAGAAAACAAAGCACAGAACAGGGCTTGGGTTTTGCTGCTGAACATCATGTGAGCGTTGATGCTCCCCAGCAGGAAATACGAAACATAACATTGACTCACTTTGGTGTCTACTGAAAACCCACAAAACATCATTCTTTGAGTCTCACAAGTTCCAGGCTTGGCAAAGACCATCAACTTATGCACTTTTTTTTTTTTAAGTATGGTTTGCTCTGAAGAAATCGGTAAAACTTGTGCTTGCACAGCACTAGGACGCTGAGAAACCTGACATAGCCACCTCATTGCCTCGGCTACCTCCCTTTACAGCACCTCTGCTTAGCTTAAGGATAGATTCATTGTACTGAAACATTCCCCTTTGGAAGGATAGCAACAAGCAATCCTAAGTTGTATTCATTGCAAGTAGCCATCAAAAAAAAAAGAAGTTTTTGAGCCCATTTTTCAGATTTTGGAACAGACATGAAAAAAATTTTCAACAATCAAAACACAGCAGCTACCAGTTACTATTTAATGAGTGACAGGTCTCGTTCAGACTAACTTGCACTCTTTTTTTTTCTTTTTTTTTTTGCACCTTCCTTTCTGGCACTGAAATATAGAGCCAGACTCTTTATGATAATTCTATTTTGTTAATTAATCTAATTAAATGCTGTATGTAATCTTGCAGAATAGAGCAAACTATTCAAGATTGTCATCATTAGGTTAAAGAGCTGACAATTGATGGAGATAATTTTTTCTTAACAGGCTGAAACCTTTTCTGCAAGCAACCCCCTCCCCCAGGGGAGTTCTTCAATTAAATCAATAATGCTTCTGGGGGGAAAGAAGAGCTTTTCTTTTTAAGAATCACGTAAACAGATCTTTAGCAGCTTCTCGTTGCTTTGCTTGAGAAGAAAAGCAGTAGCTGGTTGTTAATACTTGCTGTGCTCAGCTTTGACAAGCTTGCATTTAAGAATAGCAACTACTGCCTAGCTACGGAGCAGGTTGAGAAGTAGGGGTTTTGAAGGTGTCAGGTGAGGTCTGGAGAAACCTTGGCAAAATAATACAGTACCTGGATCGGGTAAATGACAGGGCTTGGAGTGGTTCCTAGGCAGGCTGGGGAAATGAGTTTTAAACTGCTGGCATATTTGTTATTGTTCGGGTACAGGAAGGCCTGACAAGAAGATAAATGTAACTGGAGGAAGAGGTGGGGAAAGCTCCATCATGATGACCCTTGTCAGCCTTAAAGCTTTGATAAGCAGGGCTTGGAGGGATATTTTTGGCTTTTTTAACACCGTTCCCAAACGCCATTTTTTTGCCCATAGCAAATGTGTTGGGCTCTGAAGCCCCGGAGGACTGAGCGCGCTTATGTCCCTGCTGGAGCAAGCCCCTCAGTCCTCAGTGGTGACCAGACACTGATGTCACCGGTCTAAGCAAGCTCAGGGCGAGCTCAGTGGTGACTGCACACAGTCAGGGCAGAGCTCTGCCCCTGGAGCAGCCAAAACCTCATGGGTCTTCCCAATGGCTCTGGGGGGGCTCTGTAAATGGAGGCTTCTGCAGCAGCCAATGGGAGATTTTCTAGCGCTTAACTTTTTGCTTCAAATGCCTGGTTAACTTCTCTGAAAAAAGGGCGTGTAGCAGCTCACTGTGGCTGGGCCTCACCTCTATCCCTTGGCGTGGCTCCTTCCCTCCTCCAGCTCACGGCGTCCTGAGGACTCAGCCACAGAAACACCTCTGTCTCCCTTCCCGCACAGCCTGACCTCGTGGGTAAAAGGCTCATCTTTGTTAGCTCCTGGTTTTGTGTGAAATATCTCCTTGTTCATAGCAGACGGCTACTTTCTGCCTTTCTTTTATTTCTCAGCCCTGATCCTTTAACCACGGCAGTTCACAGGCTGGCGAGCGCTGGAGCAACGTCCTCTGCAGAGCCCATTCTCCTCGGTGGACGGGTGCCAGCTCTGTTGCACAAGGATCTGGCCAGTCTGGGGGGGAACATGGGAAACTAAACTTGCATGAGGCAATACGTAACAATAAAACCCATGCTTCAACAAGAAGCAAGCCTGAAATATCGCAGCAGCTTTTGGTTTTGGTGCATTTTAAGCTTTAGTACGATGTTATGGATCAGCCTCAGCCTATTTGAGGCAGTTTTAGTCTATCTCCACTTAATACCATTCATTAAAAATTCCAGCAATGTGACGTGTGGTGCACCTTTCTCCATAAAAGGTCTCTAAGCACAGGCCATCAGTCCTGATAAAGGAAGGTTAAATAAAAGTCCAGGTCACTACTAAATCAGTGGTCAGGGATCCCATCAGGCAGGGAATATTGGGACAAAATGAATTTAGAGACTTTTCAATATGAATTCAGAGATTTTTCCATTTGAATCCTCCTGCCTGCATCCATTGAACTAATTTCTAGCAGGTACCTTGACTCAAAAGATAGGGCTTTTTTTTTTGCTCTGGCTGCAGCCTTTAACACTACAGTAGGTAATATACAGTCACAAAAACATACCATGGTTTCTTGTTCATTTCTTAAATGGAAATTTGCTGCTGCTACGGACACTAAATGTATTCCATTCCCTGTATCATACAATTACAGCATTTTTTACTTCATTGGGTTTCTGTCCTTGGCTCTAGCTCTAGCTAGAAAGTTACTTTGTGCAATGAAGGAAGAGAATTACAGTTTTTATTAAAATGAGAAACCAGCTTTATAGGGGTTTTGAAGGTTTTATTCAAGTCTTTACTTCCACCATTTTTGCAGTATTCAGTCAAAAATTCTCCTGTAGATGCGCACAGCAGGACGCTCATAGAGAAAGTGTCCCAGCAAAGCTGATTGTGCCATCAAGAGAGGCAGTTGCACAATGCGACTTCTATGCTATGGCCACAACTGAGAGCTTTCTGTTTGCATCAAAAGCAAAGTCTGCCTAGAAAAATTAGGGGAAAACCCCCACTTATTTTTCTGTTGCTGTTGTGTGTTCAGTGTGGTTTTAGTGGCACAAGAACTATTGACAGGACTCAGAATTGATGTCACAAGAGGCTCTTCATGTAGCAAACGTGGTACCCATTAGTCAAAAGAATTAGACTGAAGCCTAAAGTCTTTGGGACTGAAAAATGGGACTGCAAGTTGTGCACTGGACATTATTTCTCCTGTGGGACATTTACACCAACTATAACTGTAACTATACTCAGCATTACTTTCTTTTGAGGGATTGAATAATGTGCTAATCAGAGCACAAGTGCTGCTGCAAAGCTATTTATGTAGCTACTTGTCTGTAACAGATGCACCAAAGGAAAGGGGCTGCTTTGATCTTAGCCAGAGAGAGCAGAGCAGTGCACACACAAGACCTGAGCTCTCTTCCTGACATTGTCATTCAGCGTGTCAAATTACGCATGTCAAATCAGCTTCCTAAGCTCTGTACCTCAAAAATGAAACAGATGGGCTGTATCAGCTTCCTCCCACTGTTAAATGAAGATGAAGCACATATTGATGAAAACTCCCCCGGCAGATTGCTTTGAGGTCTACAGGCTCCAAGGAACACAAAGGGTTAACCTCATAGAAGGGTGACTTCTTTCCATGTTCTGGTTTTAGAGAGAAGGGACTTTTATTTTTAATAGTTTTCCATTTGGATTTTGCCTTAGTTTTGTTTTTGAGGGTGGATCTAAATTAATACAATGTTCATTATGCTCACTGCACAGATAGGCATACAGACAATTTTGCCTTTGGGAGGAGGAGGCACATAGATGGCAGCACACATTGGGCAATTCTGCAGTTGTATTGGTGTTATAAAAGCAAAAAACCCCATGCCTCTACTGATCCTGTATGTGATTTAAGGGGAACTAGATGTGCATTAATTAAAAAACCCCAGTTCTCTGTAATATACCATTTTTGTAAGAAAATAACATTTGATACACAGTCAGCAACCAATTTAAGTCAAAATTAAACTAGAGATCATAGATCTGTGTTACACTGTGATCTTCAAATGGACAAAGCAGCAGTGTAGTTTTATACATTCATGTATCTTGCTTAACACTGTTTACTTCCTCTAATGACTTCAGTTCACTCAATCAATTTTCCTCAAGCACCGCTTATGGCTGGAGGGTATTTTGGACTTATTCAGGCATCTCGGAATACTTTACAAATAAAACGGAGGCAACTGACCATAAAGCATATGATATTACCAAAGGTGGCGTTAACATTTTCTCAGCAGAAGCGATAGAGAGAAAAGCCCACTCCCTCTTTGGGGAATGAGAGCTACGTCTCTGGGGGATCTAAGAAGGAAAGTGAGCTCGGAAATAGTTGCCCTGGATCCTTATTACATTGACACTGTTTCACAGGACAGAAATATGTTTTGGTAAAGTTACTGCAAGATCAGTATGAGCCTTCTCTATATTCCCTTGAAATCATGCAGGGGTTAGACATATGTTGTTTCTGATCACATCATGCAAAGGGTGTTGTGCTAAGGGTGACCCAAAGAGGTTGCTTGCAGCGGGAACAGGAGTGATCCCTTCCTGTGCTGATAAATCTAAGACATGGCATGGCTGTATTCAGCGTTGAACTGACAAAGCAATATAAGAGAAAAAAAAGGCAAACACAGTACATGAACGAAAAAGAGGGAACTTACTCAAAGCAAGAACTAAGAGATTGCTGGAATCTTGTCTGTTTTTAAAAATAAAATCTTAG
>NW_008825260.1:293404-310373 GCF_000699105.1 Pygoscelis adeliae
AAAGAGTATATTTAGAGCCAGCAAAACAACCTGGCTTTCCTGGCTCTGTATATACACTATTTTGCCAGGCTCCAGCTAAAACCACCCAGTTTTTCCCCTCAAACAACCCTGTTTGCTCCCAAAGCTCAAAGAAAGCTTACTTAATTCACTTTAAGCTGCTAAAAAAACTTCCTGCATCTTGGGTTAGTATTGTGCGCCAAGCTTCAGTGTGCTGAGAAATGAAAAAGTGCTTTGTAATGGAAAAGCCAGTTCATTCCTCGCTATGTGGTGCCACAGTAATAAAAAAGAAAGTTGCAAACCTTTCCCCCTTAAAGAGGCCAGGAGGAACAGGGGATTAATTTAAAGACTTCAGACTCAAGATCACTGTGATCAAAACTATACTCTCCAGCTATTTCCAGCCTCAGAGAACACTGGTTTTCTTGGATATTTGGTAATTCAGTGAACTGCATGATAGAAAGTGAAAGCCGCATAAAGCCACTCACTGTTACAGAGTGGGAGGTTAATGAAGTTCATTTAACAGACCAGTGGTGCAAACCTGTTATCAGATGGCTTGTGCAGATCCCAGCTGGCTAAAGTAAAGCTGGAAACTTAAACAGGTACCTCGCGTTTTGTCATTGGATTAATAAACCATCAAGATACTTACAGCTCTTCCGCAGCAGGGTTAATGACTTTCCATAACTATGTGCTTTAACCAAGAAGGAACACATTTTAGCGCTGAGTACCTCTAGGTCACATTTTTTCGGTCAGCTAATTGAATTATTTTTGTCATAGCAGAACAGCATTGGAAAACCTCAGGCCTTGTCCTCAATTGCTGCACCACTTTGTGGATGAAGCAGCATCACACTGAGCATGAAGCGCTGCTCTTCCTCTTCCCCTGCCAGGTGAGGAGCCACATCTGGCTGCTGCAAGGGGAGACAGAGCAGCACCCCACTGCATCACTGGCTGTGGTAACTGCAGAGCAGAAAAAGCAGCCAGGCTGGAGGGGACAAGCTACTCCACCCTGGCTAGGCAGTACCTAAAATGCAGAGCTAGCTCGCTTTTCAGAAGTGCTTTGGGTCTGTGACTAAATCTGTAAGACTATCATGTATCACTAATTCCCTGCCAGTTCAGTCCCTGCACTGCCTAACCCTTGTAGCATCAGCCTTTATACTTGAATACAACTGATGTATTTATATTTTTGTTTGTTTGTAAAATGATTACTGCTAATGCAGGCTTTGACTCTGTAGTACAGTTTATTCTGCTGTAGATACACCCCATGCAGATACACCAGCAACCCTTCTTATAAATCTTAGATCCCCACATCACAGCAGATGTGTGGTGTATTACTGTCACCAGTTGTCCTTTTGCATATGGCTTTCACTATCCTCTTCTGCAGACCCGTAAGGAGTGTTTTTATATTGCAGTTATTCCAAGAGCTGGAAGGAAGGAAATCAAAGGTTTTGTTGCCCTTTCAGGAACAAAATCCGAGGCAAGGTCTTGCAAGAGCAGGTCCAGTTCTAGGTTCAGGCATGTGCTTGCTGCGAGACTATGAAAAGTTTCATGGGAGTATACTGTGTATATATACATATATATCCTCTTCATGCCCCAGGACTGTTTACTGTAAACATCTACAAAACCCTGTTGACTCCACCTTTGTCATCCAGCACCTAAATGCTTTCCTTGTTTCAGGGTTCAGCGCCTTGAACGACTATGTCAGCATGCATGCTTCTCCATTAGATGCCTGCTTATGGATGGCTGTGGGAGGGTGCCCCAGGCAACACCTTCAGAAGGGACACCTACCTCCAGCTCCTTTGGCCACCCAGCAAGAGCTCTCCTGCATGGAGGTGTGCCCTGAACTCACCTGGACGCACAATTTGTGGCCCTCCCCGAGACTGGGGACAGCAGCGGTGGGAAGGAGCCTGGGTCGGGAAGGCAAGAGCCCTGTGACAACAGCTTTCTGCCCTTCCCCTGCGCCTGTTTGCAAATTTTCTTGGCAGCCATTAGAGGATGGAACGGCAGCCACTGACCCCATGGGCTGTGTCCCTGAAGTTTAAATGCTTACAGGATGCCCCTTTTCCTCCACACTCATCCCAGTGGGCCACAGCCACATCTTCCCTCCAGCCAGAATAAGGCCCCGCGCGTGCTCTCCCTGGGGAGCTTTGAGCCAACGCATCCCCCAAGGACAGATGCGCAGGCACTGGGGCGAGAAGAGGGAGGCTGCTGGTGCCCAGGCCCTTCTTCAGGGCATCAAACAACAAGACCTGATCTCTGCAGACATGAAGAAACATTGCCTCTGAACCCATGCCAAGAGCAGGGCATGCGCGGGGGACTCAGCAGCACCCTTTCATGACACTGGACCAGCAGCGTCTGGGTATGAGAGCTGGCCCTGGCACAGCTAGAGGAGACAGGGAGGATGCTACAGGTACATAACCCAAATATAGGTAGCAGTAGCATTATCTTTAATAACATATTGCTTTCACTGGCCAAAACACAGCATTTTAGCTAAGACACTGCATTTCACTTACATCTGGTGTTTACACAAGCCAGTGATTCAATGCCGGACAAATCCTGCACAATCTTTTTGGTAAAGTACTGTTAAAATAGCTGCCCGCAGCATTTCTTCTCTGTCGTTTTGCTAGAGGTGATGGCCTGTTTTGTGGGCAATAAAGAGCCAATGACAGTTTCAGCCTAATCAGTTCATTCACCCTTTCAGGAGAAATGCCCAGAAATCAGCAACAATTTTATGTATCTCCAAAACTGGATGACTCAGTAAAGTCATGTCTTCAAGGTGGCTCTCTAATCAGCTCTCTTTTATACGTATCAAGAATGATAGCATAAGGCATCTATGAAAGCGGAGATTTAAAGCTATGGAAGTTAGCTTTAATCTTATAGAAGAGTATAAAAGGATGCCTCAGCAAAGCTGTGTGGAGGTCACTCAAAGGGCTTCTACCAATGTTGCTTAAATAAGAGTTAACTGAGTTATTCATTCCTTTTTTAGTCCCTGTTTGCTTCAAGTTCCCTGACTAAAATACCTTGATATTTCTTCTTTTCTCTGTGCCTCATGGCTGAGCAAAATTAGTAATTCAGGGTTTTGGGGTGGGGTGGGAGAGGCTATGTTGTGAAAGCAGCTTCAGACTGCATTTCTATGCATCCTAACTTTTTTTTTCCTTTTCAGAAGAAGTCTATTCCATGAAGAGACAGCCAAGTTCACTATGTGCATCCCTGCATTTATGAAAATAAAAGTGTGGCTATGAGAATGAAGGTTAGAAACAAAGAGTCAAAAGGAATTATTATGCACTTAGTCCCTAACCCTCCTGGAAGTGAGGTCCTGCTTGAAGATAAAACTATTCTTTTTGTGTGCCAATATATAAAAGTAACTTATCATGCTTTGCTGAGATACTTAGAGTTCGCTTGGGCTCTTATTCAGGTGCTGCTTTGGAGCAAATAAAGATGTGCTGGTGTGGACAAGATTGGTGAATTAGGGTTAATCCAGCCAACCATGTAGGAAGAGGAATGAAATGAAACCATTTTATGTATCCAAAGATAATTCATGAGTAGAATGCAAGTACTTTTCTACACTGTTCAACAGAGGCAGTACATGATGCATATATAGCATCCCATCCTACCCAGCAAGGGAAGCATTTGTCACTTGTTTCAAATTTGCTTTCTCTTAGGTTGCAGGCACACTTGCTAAATTTCACTAACTATGTTTTAGAAAGATTGGAGAGAGAGTTTGAGAATATAAAGAATCCATAAAAACTTGAAAACGAATCCATGCAGACAGACAAGCTGGATAAACCCTTACACAAACCACTACAAACTCTTCGCATCTGCACCTGTGGCAGGTGGTGGATCCGTGGATCCAGCTGGATTTTCATTTTAAACCCCCAAAGTCTCATGAACCAGAGGAATTCAGCATGGGGACAGCTCGCAAAGTCAGGTCACAAAAGTGTTCAGTAGGGTCTTAACTTCCTACTGAGGGTAGTCCTTTGCACTGGTATGATTCAGATTCTTCTGAGAGAGCAGGATTGGAGGCTATATGGGATTGTGATAAAGGACTATCATAGAAGGATGAAACTAAGGACATTCCCAGGCAATCTGAAGAAGACCCAATATTAGCCATTCTCATATGTCTAATAAATTTCAAACCTGCATGCTCACTTATGCTATACAAGGGTGATCAAGAGATCTGGATAATTTAGTGTTAACAATATTAGCTGTCAGAGTAGAGGAGCAAAACATGACTTACGAAAAACATGATTGGTGCATGGTGTAACATTTTCAGAAGACCACAAGGATTACTTTTGCCAAAGCCAGAAGGCAGATCCAGTGCAGTTCTCCAGCTAGCTCAGACATCTCTAATGTAAGCTGCCACATTGCCTACTGCAGTCCTGTGCAGGTCCCACAATGTACCACTGTGGGTCCTGAACAGCACAGCCAAGGGCATAATTTAAATTAGCCCATGTTACTGCACATCTGCATTGCGCTAGGAGTGTGAACATGACTGCTTGCTGTTGCTCAGTCTGCAGTCTCAAGGATATTCTTGTGAGAGAGGCGAAGCTAGCCCTGGTGCAACACCATGTCCACATCAGCTCACTGCTTCCAGCCATGGGCAACACCTGTTCGGTGCATGGCTGGAAGGCCTCTTCACTGTGCTGTGTTGTCCATATGCACGCACACCCCACAGCTTGAGTGGAAGCTAAAGAAACAAAACTATCTTTTATGGACAGTCAACTCAGGCAGGGCAAAAGGAAAATGAAAGCTAAAGCAACCAGGAGCTTATCACAAATAATCGCGCTCGGTTTCATGTGGAAAGACTTCTGTGCAGAGAACAAAAGGCAAAAAAAAAAGTAGCGATCTAGCTGGTCATGACAGCAATTGTTGGAGGTGAATGAAGGAGAGGGAAACAATGTCCTTGCTTTCCCCACAGATGCCCCAAAGGGCTGGGAACAGACTGCAGCACCTACCTGTTCTGCCTAGCAGGTCATCTGAACGGTATTCTTCTTCCTCAGGGCAAAAATCAGTATCAGCCCTTTGCCAGTGGATTGGGAAGGGCATCCTTTGGTGGAGAGAGGGGAAAGAAGAGGTTTACATTTGCCTGTCCACTCTCTGCTGGAGGGGGAAGTACCAGCTGTGCCAGCAGGTCCTCGCTTCTCCGTTCTAGCCATGCTTGTTTGGAAAGCAGCTCCTAAATTTCCTGTGGGTTTCAGCCCAGACTCTCCTGAAGCACAGAGGTCTTGAACCACAGTGAACTAACTCCTGCTAGTAATAGCTCTGTAACTTGCCATACACGAGATTCTTGTGCCAATATTAAATACACTGAAGAAGCACGTCAGAGTTTTCTGCAAGAACAGTAGCAGCACTGTTCAGAAGCATTACCGTGCAGCAGATAAAAACCTTTTAAAGGATCATGGTAAAACAACAGTAGAATAAAAAAAACGGGAAGAAAAAGCCTGTCTCCAGCTTCATGTTAACCTGCCCCCCGACTGCCTTCATCATGTTAATTTTATATTTTACACGTGTTAGATCAACAGGGAGCACAGATGGCTGCACTCACGTGTGAGACTGCAGACACCCACTGGGGCATCAGCAGCACCTCTGTCACTTCCCTGTAATGTGGGGAGGGGGGGTCCTGCCAGCACAGCGACAGGAGTAGGTCACTGAAGGTTAATAAAGGCAGTCAGCACATAATTATCGCTCCCTTGTTAGCCTCAGCCTCTCAGGAATAAATTAGAGGGACAAAGTAGGGGGGAGCTGTGAGAAGATCAGAGTGGGGCTGCACCTCCTCATGCTACAGGAGGGGAGGGCCAACTTCCTGGAGGTCCCTGCTTCAATTCACTGGGGTATTTTAGAGGCAACTGCATCTATGCGAGGGAAAGTATTAAAATTTGAACATTTTAGGTAGCTACATTAATTTTCTTTAAGCATTTAGTAGGGCTAAATATGAATCCAGAGAAAGCAAGCTTTCCTTCCTCTTTTATCCACTGGCTGTAGGCACATCTGTCAGATGGATCGTTTTTACCCCTCCCAGTTTCTTGATCAATCGACATTACTCTGGACCTGCGGTAAAAGGGACACTTTAAGATGATTAATAGTGCTCTTGAGACTACAGCTCCTGCATGCAGAAGTCTCATTTGCAACAAGGATGACAAGAGCTCAATTAGCCATCTCTTTGCACATGTGTAAGCAATGAACACAAAGCTTTCTCTGTATCAAGTTAAAGCAGCAGATGAATTCCCAAGGTAGAGCACTTGCAAGGCAGAGTTGTTACATTTGCAATCAACTTACTGTTAATTGTTTCATCTCAATGCTGTCAAATAATGCATAAAATAGCTTGGGCTAATGCACAGTCAGGAAACCCTGGCCACACCCCTAAAAGGCCACAAGTCACAATTCAGACCGACAGCGAAGCAGAACCGACTAAAGGAGCATAAAAAGTTCAGGTTTTAGGTGGGAGGCAGACTGATGTTACAAAATATAAAGCATAGGGGGATTCTGGTCACTGTAGGAAACTTGAAAGTCAGAAAAATACCACTCCTGGTGTCACTTCTGCACTTTCATTATTAAACACTCCTCTCCACGTAGTTGTTTTTCCCATCCACTGGCAACACATACTAACTTCTGAACAGCAGCAGCTGCACAAAAAGAAGAAAAAAAAAGTTTAAATCCTAGCAATGCATCTCTGGTATACTTTGGCAGATTCCTGTATATTCCATGAAACAAACCTCCTCCTGTGAAGGCTCCCATGATGTGTGGATAGTAATCTCTCTACGGGGTAAATTGGTACACTTGGAGGAGTGGCAGCAGACCTACCGGCTGGGTTCCCCTGATGGCTGTGGAGTCTGGAATATCTACTACCCCTTTACGTAGACCTCAGCAATCCTCGCCACGCATGGACCAGCCACAGGGACAGCTGCAGGGCAAATTTCCACGAATGGCACTTAAGAACTGACCTGATCACCGCTAGTACCAGGGGATGTAGACAACTCAGAATTGGCATTTTCCTATCCTCCTCCAAGCAGGCATGACCTTTGTCTCTGTGTGTCCTGCTGTGGCACAGCTAACACATGCCATTCGAGAAAGCTGGCCTCCTTGGAGCAGAAGTATGCAGCTATCAAAGCCCATCTACTGCTCTAGCTACTCAGTCTTCTCAAGGTAGTGGGTGCCTGGCTACAGGCACCGCCCAAGTATGTCTTGGGTTTATCAAGCACCTCGTCCTTTTCTCAAAAACAGATTTGCATTAGTGCCAGCTGCTAGTACAGGTCTCCACTATCCTTGGCTGTTTATAGCTTTTTCCCACTGGAACAAAGCTATAGACAGTAAGCCAGAAAGTGTTTATTGAATAAATAATTAAATTAAGACCATGCCTTCCTACGTGGCTGGACAATTTTATAAAAAAAAAACACCCAACATTGCAGAGGGAGGGGGAAAGAAGTCATAGGATGACTTTGAGTCATTTGGTGTTAAGAAGAAGTTACTGTGGCTGCAGAATGCCTTAAGCCCCAAAAGACTGAATATGATGCAAGTGTGGACTCTAGTTTTACAGTGCAGTTCTTTACACCTGAATTGAGCTATTCCAGGTTCTTACACGCAAATGCCAATCATCGAGATTAAACTTGCAATGAAGGCATTTCTTTAAAAAAAGCTTGTGTGGGGTTCATAACCCCTGCATCTGCATGCACCAGACTGTAGTGTTCCTGCTGCTTGGCAGAAGCCAGATGTACTGCTCATCTATGTTGCATGCAGAGGACATTTTCCTCATGAAAAACCCATGAGTTTTAGTACAGAATCCATAGAAGTAATATGCAGAATACACAGTAATATATCAGAGACCTAATGTACCTCCTGTGTTTTTCTGCTGTGTAATAAGACACTCAAAGATTTCTGAAGTCTACTCAAAACACCCAAAAGATCCAAAAAACTCAGTGAAATCGTACAAGGCAGTAACCTCTTAGGTAGGTAGGGTTCAAACCATATCTACAGATACGGGCTCACTCTTCTGTGGTATTCAATATTCCACAAGTCATCAGAACCATTTTCTCAAGCCTCGTGTGTTACTAGTAGTTTGTCTGTATTCCCCTCACATTCCTAGCTTTCTCTTTTCAGACAATATTCTGGCAATAGAAAACGAGTAATTTCTGCTAAATGAACCAAGGTTTTTTGAATTGTAGCAACTGTGATGACCTCTGTGTTACCTTGCTAACTGCAATGAGAAAATGATGGACACAAAGGTAAATAATAAAGGAATGGCGTGAACAGATCCCTCTGTGGCTGCAAGTTCCCAAACCCAGAACCATAGACTCAACACAAAGGTCGGCACCTTGATAACATTAATGGAACAAAACCCTTTCTGCCTTTGCACATCACCCTTTAAAATAATCTCTAAATCTCAGAGTGACATAGCAACAAACATAGTCTGTAAAGTCATCGCCAGAAACTTCACAGGTCCCCATCTTGCTATGGCAAGTGCAAATTCCCATGTCATGGCGTATTTGTAACACTGAATATAAGATGCTTCAAAGTTGTGCATTCAGGATCTTCTGTGAAAGTTGTTCCCTTGTATTACAAGCAATCACTTATCTGCAGTCATGTGCTGCTGAGTAAATCTGCCAACCACTTCCATAAAAGACAATTCTGCCCAAAGAGATTTTTCTTTTCCCATGAGAAAGCACTAAGAGAACATATTCTTCGGCACAGAACAACAAAAAAACCCTTGAGCCCAGTATTCCTGCCTCTTTTCCTTGCTGCTTTTCCACATTTTCTGTAACGAGCTGGAGTGGGGTCTTGCAAAGCTGAACACCATTGACTCACACCCTAATTCACAAGGACCCCCATCTTACCACCTGAATAATGACTGGCTTTGGCAGTGTAGTTGTTGCACAAAGTCACTCTGTTAAGATCTTACACTGCATGGCATCTGGCCTTTGCTATACCACGTTTGAAAGAAGAGTGATTAAAACTCCACCATGAGAATAAAAACTCAAAGATTTTGTCAGAAAACAGCATCCCCCTTGTATCACTGCTTTGTGGAGAGGTGGGATAATCTGGCTTGTATCGCCTAGCCATTCGACATGTTTTTGTTTGGGAAAGACTCCAGAAACAGCTAACTCCCCAAGGTCTCCATAGAAGGCTATGCTAGAAACTAACTCATGGCAAGACAGCAGCTTTGTGGTGTTTGAATGTGTTTTACCAGTGGATCAACAAAAGGATTGAGATATCAGGAAATTCACCTGAACACCTTTTTTACCACTGCAAAACCACCCATCCCTCCCTTCGTCTCTATCTATTAAACAACGTAAAAATATCTCGTCGAGTACAGTTGTACAGCAAATGTGACATTTTTACTGTCAGCTCCTTTCCACTGATTAATCTTCCCTGTAGCTGCCCTATTTCACAATAACTTCCTGTGGATCACGCTCTGTGCTGAGGGCCTGTGTGCATAAAAGGCTGTACAGCAGGATCAGTCCACCCCAGCGTTGCCTCCAGCCACTCCTGTTACCCTATTTTCATCAAGATGTACAAAGCTGAAGTGAAATGCACCCCTTTCCGAGTTGTGAGGGTGCCTGCTGTGAAGATGCAGTGATGTCAGTGCTGAATAATTAAGTGATAATGTAATAACTGTGAGTTTGTGCTCCATTAAGTGAGCTCCTGCTGACTGCTTAATGAGCAAACAAAAACTCAAAATCCATTAATATTATTCCTGTTACATTAAATGTAAAAAAGAAAACTTGAGTCCTTAGCAGTAACCGCTTGGGAGTCGTCTTCTGAAAACACAGGCCAAGATGGAAATCATGAACTATCCCATTGCTGCATTTTGAAAAGACCCAGAAGTTTATTTTCTTTTCAGAAGGGTGGAGAATTAGGTAATAATACTGACGGGTTTGCTGTTTCCTCTGTGCAACATCTGAATCCTTTGTTGCAAAAAGAGCATTGATAGGTCTCCTCTTCCTGTAACAACGCTGCAACGACTGTATCGCAGAGGCTGTAAAATACGCAGTTCCTTGGCTGTGTACGTCAGTAATTTGAGGAGAGTCTAGAGGAAATATCCTTATTTGTCAATATAACACACAAGATTTACAAAGGATCTAAAAACGTTCAGTGGTATTGATACGGCTTCAATGTTTGGGAAGAAGAATGTCCAGAGTCAAAGTTTCCTGCCTGTGTTTCTCCTGCCAGGGCGGTGAGTGAGCGTAGCATCTTTTAGTGAGGACTTGGGTGAGATACGGCCGCTGTGAAGGGACCATAGACCACAGCAGCCTCAGGCAGCCAGAACCTCATGTCACATATAGCTTTTAAATCAAAGCTGCTGCTTTGAAAATAAAGCCAGCATGGTTCAGAGATCAATACAAGATTTAGGCTTCACACGAATGGTGACAGTCTCAACACAACAAAGCAAGCGATAGCATTTTTGCTTGCATCATTATCTCATGTATGATCTGTGGAAAGACAGTAAAGCCTAGATTCTATTATTTTCCCCAGATGGTATTAAGGAAAAAACAGGATGTGAAGTTTACAGCTCAGTGCCCTAATTTCTGGAGGTCTGTTAGCTGAAATGGAGCTTCTAACAAAATATTTATATGCTCTTAGAAGCTTTCTCATGAAAATGAACAAGCATTATTTGCATTTTCACTGGTCTTAGTTGAGAATCACAGTCAAAGTAAATTATTCAATGTATAGAATTTATAATCAAAGCATAAAGGTCTGTATTTGCTTAAGAAATCTTTCCTAGAGAAACACGCGTTATTCCCAAGTGCCACAGAGGTGGCACAAGTCTAGTTTCAAGATTTGGTACTCTATTAAGGAACTGAAACTTTGTACACAAATAATATGAACTACCTGCTATCTCAACTCATAATAACCTGCAGCAACAGTCTGGGTGTACCCTTGTTTACTCCAACATGCTGAGGCTTACAGGAAATACAGAAAGATAACATGCAAGAACGACATCTCCCCACTTCCTGAAGGACATACTTTTTAGTGTATCATCAAGGACACTCTCAGCAGGTGATTTTTTTCTCCACTAAAATACTCTGATCTATGTTATTTATCATACTGTCTGAAAGGCAAGGGCTTCATACCATTAGTAATGAAATTGGTTATTTTGTAAGAAACACAATAATAACAACAACAACAACAAAGTAGAAGAAAAGAGTTTGGGAAAACAGCATGTTAATTGTCATTCCATTTTTATAGTTCGTAGCTCCAAAACAGATTTCCAGGGGTGAGGTAAACTCCAGCTCTGATCTTTAGGGAATGCTTTCCAGTGATGCTCTTGGACACAACTCTCTTCTCTAAGAACAACTCTAGCAATGTTGGTAAGGTCCTTCTCCATCATAAAGGGAGTCCTCCCACTTCTCCCCCTCCCTGAAAGAAATGAAAATCACTTCCAACAAAGTAATATCTGTGCCCTGTGCTGAGTTCTGTCTTTTATCATAAGAAGACAGGTAAGATGGAGATTGGGAGGTCCACTAGGGATGTCACTACCTAAGATGCTGAGATATGGAGGAATGGGCGGCTGTTTTTAACAGAGCAATTGGCAGGTGAAGGTCATTGTAAAAGACCAGTTTGGCAATGTCAAGTAAGTTCTTTGCATCCTAAAAACTTACTGCATCAAAGGCACACTGAGGGATTTGTTTTTTAAAGGTAGTTAATAGCCGAAGGAACAGTCCTCTCTGTGATTATGATGACTGTCAAATACCACGATGCTAATATCTCATTTAAAGTCAGATAAACATTGCAAGCTAGTTATTTGTTGATTTAGTGCAGGTTTTCATTACATACAAAGGGAACGTTAAAATATAGCAACTGCCAAAATATTTCAAACCAATTGGGAGTATGTTTTTGATCTCAGACAGGTCATCCTTGTCCAAACCTCCTTCATCCTTGCATAAAAGCTTGCTTATGTTCCCCAAAGATACTAAGTCCTCTGTTAATGTTAAAGCTTTTCAGCCTAAGGAAGATTATTTAAAGTCATCTCATGTAAGAGTTCATTCGTATTCTTTCTCAGACTTTCTAAAAGGAGAAATCTTGGTTTCCAGATTCAAACACCAAAGCGTACCATATTTGTTCTGCACAGACTTCTACAACTCATTTTTTTCTGCAGGAAACTTCCTCTCCCGCAAAGTAAATGAACTAATGAATTCAAATAAAGTTCAGCACTTTTATGTAAAAATAATAAACACCCCAAAATAGCAAACCACACATACACACAGAATTACTTCTTCCTTCTTGCAGAATAGGTTGAATTGCAAAGATCTGGAACTGTACTTTGTGAAAGACTGAGGAAAAGAACCTGCTCTAAACTCTTTCATTCTCTCATGCTGCAGAGAGATTGCATTACATGATATTGGCTAAATTGGCACATAACAGTGCAGAGGCTGATGTATCCAGCACCCTTTTTTGTCTGTGCTGGATTTATTCCTTAACGAAAGCATAAAGCTAGTCGAGCCTTTATTGTTAGAAACCACAAAGGTAACCTAGAGCATAAATTACTATTCCAGTCATTGGCAAAGAATAGGCACTGCCTATATTCTCTGCATTAGTACATGTAGGCAAGCGGTAATTCAGAAGAAGTCATGCATCTATCAGTCAATATTTCCATGCCCAGAGAGTTATTGCAGTCACAGAATGATTTGTTGGGGCAGCAACTTTATTTAAATGTAGCAAACACAGTCTCATCCGATTACTTTTGTTGCATGTACCTGTTTGATCCAGGCTATTCTTCAAACATGGCCTTAATCCTCAATTCTGTAGAAAATCAAAGCAAAGAGTAGTAGGTATGCTCTCAGGATCCAAGCCATTGCAGCTTTCTTTGCAGAGCTTATACAAACAAGTATGTGACACTAATGATATATCTATAGTACCTTTAAACTTACCTCTGCAGCCAACTCATTTTCTTTCATCTCTAAGTTTATAGTCCTCAGAAATGCCATAATCAATAAACTTGCTCCAACTAGCAATCTGAAATAAAGCAGGGCCTCCCCATTACCTCAGCAGCAGAGGATACCATTTTTCATGCATTTGTTATGCAATATTAAGGAATAGCTATAATTACACTCTCCAGAGCTTGGAAAATGGCATACAGAACAGCTAAGGCAAGACTTTCAAAGCTGCAGGCAGTATTTTCAGAAACAGCAAAGCACTTCAGCTATTAAATCCAAATATCCACTTCAGTGGTATTTAGGAACCTAACCTATTCAGATGCCAGCTCCGTCTGTTCCCACATCAGCATCCCACCCACGAGCCCACGCTACCTCTGCAGATTACATGGGGTCACAACCAAACCAAAAAGCAACCAGCTCCTGCTCTTGCTTGGTGCAGCTCTGCCCACTGGCTGTGCGTCAAGACTTCTAGCTTGCTGATGAGTTGTCACATTGGTCTTCTACAGCAAAGCAGAAGTATTTGACTCCTTGATTCTCTATATGGCACTTGAGTAGCAGGTGGACCTCGATGCAGCTGGGATGGGAGCACAGCATGTTCCCTGTTTCCATAATGACCGTAGAGACTATAGCAGAGATTGCAGTATTTGTTCTCAGAGAATCTCAGACTCCCTAGTCACAGGTCATCTAAGGAAGACAAACAGCATGGGCAAGTGTCCAAAGTGGGGCAGAAGAGGCAGTGCTTTGCCTTGCATTGAGGCGATTAAATGATAAGTGCTTGGCAGTCTCTGTTCGTTATGAACCAAATCCCTCTTTCAGCCCTTGTTTCTCACACTGCTCCTACCGAGAGCTGTGTGAAAGACCGAGCTCGGTGTAGGCTCTACTCTTGATTTTAATGGCTTCTGTGAATCTTCTGCAGGTAGAGTGGCACCTGGCAAAGCACAGATATTCCAGGAGAATTTCTAACTTTCTTTCTCCAATTGATTGTTAATCCTGAAGCAATGATGGGTATCCTATCCTTGTCTCCCTTCCTAAGCAGCCTGTACACTGGACAAAGAAAAATCAGAATGTGCTATCAATCAGATCCATCTTAGTGAATTACTCCTGAAGGGACAATACTATAAAGCTGCTATTTCATAAACACTTCATTAAACCCTAATGTGACTAATCCATTTGTTATTCATGTGTATTTAAATTTATTCTTTGAGCTGTTTGTAAATCTGTTTCGAGGCAACTCGAGTCAACAGTCTTCCCATTGCTCTCACAGTCTCCCCTCATTATCATCGTACAGTTAGTTTCTTTTTCCCTCCCACACCTTTACTTTGACAAACTCATCTTCAACCTTTAGCTGAGAAGGCAGGCCTCAAAATCACAAGACACTACATAACATTTTTTAGAAAAAAAGTATTTTTTATGAAACAGAAAATCTGTTCTAGTTGCCAAACATTCCTAAAATTATCCTCCTAATCAATATTGCACAAGCATTTTCAGTGAAATCTCTTAGCCAATTTCATTAAGCAATATGAAATGTAAAATAAGGAAATTCAGGAAGACTCTGAATGCAACAGTAATTATGGTGCTAAAACCTGGACTCCATAACAACAGTCTAATCAGATGTTAGCTTCTTGTTTCCTGTTTAAAAAAAATCTGTTCAAATGCAAAAGTCAGCACTGGCTATGAGCTTATGCTTAGCCTTTCCCCTCTCCCCAGTCTTGTATCTCGAGATCTATTTTTAATGCTGATTCAGGTCAGCGCAGATTCATTCTGCTGTCGGGCATTTGCAGGCTGCAGAGCAGCGCCTGGCCCATGCATTGCTCTGCAGAGGACCTTTGATAACAGGGCTCTTCACACTCTGCTTATTGAAGAGCCTGGTTCAAAGGAGAAATTTGGAGGCTGTGCTCCCCAGCTCACTGCCATCATGGCCTGTAGCAAAGGCTGGGTTTTGGCATGTGCATGGGATGGGCAAGGGTCGCTGCTCTACCTGCTCAGATACAGACCTCTCCCACCATCACTGGTGGTACCACTCATCCCCACTGGAGCACAGCTCGGTAGCATGTTGGTGACCTGCGACTACTACCCGTGGCACAGAGCAGCACCTGAGAGGCAGTGTGCCCATCACCAGGAGGTGGGTCTCTGTACATTTAAAAGAAAGAAAAATACCCCAACACTTTCCTGGCTTTGAAAGAGTGAAGAACACAAAAAAGAAAAAAAACCAAAAGGGGCAAAGGTCTTGCTGAGTTCAAGTCCCAAGAACAACTCTGTGAAGGTTTTCAGCAAGAAGCCAATTATAACCAAAACGCAAAACTTTCTGCCAGATGTAGCCTAACTGGAGGACACATGGATGCATGAAAATTAAAATACATTAGCCTGTATGAGGTTCAGTGCCCGTTCACACTGAAAGCCTTTGCAAACTTGCCACTACCGCCACAGCAGCCCTGAAATAGTGATCGACAACGCTGAGAGGCCGGGGAGCAGAGCGTGGGGAGGAGGCCTGGCAGAGAGCGTGCTGTGGGGTGGGTGCCAAGCACACCATGGGTCCCTCAAAATCAATGCAGCGGCTGCAAAGCGGGCAAGGGCCGGGTGCGTGCTGTCCGTATGTCACTAGCGATCTCAGTGAGTCTGCATCCAAGGTCACAGTACTGGATTGCTGGCAAGTGTCCCGTGCCTGCCCTGGCATGGGGCTACCTGGTGGCTTGTGACTCCTCTTCTAGACTGTTCCCAAACCGAGGTGATGACTTCCAAGAAGCGACCACCGCTGCTGCCACCGCCCTCGCTGGGTTTTGCTACGTGATTTAGTGCTGTTAGCAGCTGTGGCAGGAGCCGATGGGGAGGATCTGTGATAAACTGCTCACAGCAGAGGCGTAAAAACACTTTTAACATAGATGTTTTATGCACAACTATCTGGCCTCACAAGTCGAAAGCACAGACAGTGCCTAGCATCTTTGAAGACCAAAGGGTGCTTAGGGGCTGTGTCTGCAGGGAGCATTTCCAGTGACTCTGGATAGGACAATGTTGTGGTTTAACCTGGCAGGCAGCTAAACACCACACAGCCATTCACTCACTCCCCCCACCCCAGTGGGATGGGGGAGAGAATCGGGGGGAGAAAAAAAAAAAAAGAAAGAGTAAAATTCGTGGGTTGAGATAAAGACAGTTTAATAGGACAGAAAAGGAAGTGAAAAGAACAATAATACTAATAATGATAAAAGAATAAAAGAATATACAAAGTAAGGGATGCACAATGCAATTGCTCACCACCCGCTGACCGAGGCCCAGCCAGTTCCTGAGCAGTGGTCACCGACCCCTGGCTACCCCCCCCCAGTTGATATACTGAGCATGATGCCACATGGTATGGAATATCCCTTTGGCCACATTGGGTCAGCTGTCCTGGCTGTGCCCTCTCCCAGCTTCTCGCTGGCAGGGGCTGAGAAGCTGAAAAGTCCTTGACTAGTGTAAGCACTGCTTAGCAACAACTGAAACACCAGTGTGTTATCAACATTATTCTCATCCTAAATCCAAAACACAGCACTGTACCAGCCACTAGGAAGAAAATTAATCTATCCCAGACGAAACCAGGACAGTATCCACCCCTTATTCTATACCATCTACATCATGCCCAGGTCCCACACTTTCCAATACATCCCAATTAATCACTACCACTTTTCCTGTCTTTTGATACATACACACAGATATCACTCCCTTAGTCTATGGGCTATCCCTATAAAATGTTTGTTGAATTCATTTAGTCTGTGACTTCGGTCTCCATCTGTCATAACAGTCCTTCAGGGTAGGAGAGATGGTGTGTGGTGTGGGATTGTTGCATGCTGAAGCCAGTTTTGGTCCCAGCACCGCTGCACTTGTCTGGTTCTATCATCGCTGCACTTTGCTCGGTTTCATTAAAGTTTATTCTTTGTTAATCTAGGTGATTCTTACTGTAATACTGTTGATACGGCATATAGCCACCATAGAAGTGATGACATACAGTATTATGTAGCAATTAACATCACACAATTTAATTCGTTGGCTATTCTCACCCAAAATCAAAGCTCCTTGAGGTACACATCGGACTTCCCCATCTTCCCGCATCACCCACCAAGTGCACCCAGGTCCTTGAG
>NW_008825260.1:314546-315432 GCF_000699105.1 Pygoscelis adeliae
TTGATTTTCTTGTGTATTTCTTCTTGTGTATAGGGGCAACTGATACTGGCGTGGGTTGGTTCTCTGGTTCAGCCGCAGAGCCTGTCGCCGGGGTTTGAGTAGCTGCGGTGCCTGTCATGGGCGTTTGAGTAGTCGCAATGCCTATTGCTGGGGTTGGAGTAGCTGCAGTGCCTGTTGTAGGGGTCGATCTCTGGATGGTATTCTTAAATAGTTGTTTAACCTTAAACAAGACCTGAACCATATTCAGGAGACATAGCGATAGGACCGTGCTGGTTTGAACATCCCAAGGATATTCAAAATTCTCAAGAGCTGTTGTAACTAGCTTGAAGGAGAATGGGAAGGTGAAAGAGCGGGGGAAAGTGTCCTCCCCTGTCTCCCCCATAGATTGGTTCCCCGAGGAGAAAAGGTAAAAGGTGTAATTATTAATAGTTTCTGAAACATGGCTCCCAAGGTACGGAGATGACGGTAATGCCAAGTACAAATACAGAAGTGTAAATACAAAAATTAGTCTCACGACCAAAAATTCTGTCACTTCATAAACCAGTGGTGTTACACAGTGCAGCAAAATTATATCCTTGATCCATCTCCCAGAGGTGATAAACAGCACAACAGGGAACATATACAGCAAGTAAGGTGTTACATAACACAACTTTGAGAGCAAGCACGACAACTTTGAGAGTAAATTAATCAACATTGTGACCAGTGACTATTAAACCAATATTATGAATGTTTATAACAAATTTGCCTTAACACGTTCTGGTCGGATCTGTTGTTATCTCAACTCTTCGTGCCCCACGTTGGGCACTAAAAGGACTGTTGTGGTTTAACCTGGCAGGCAGCTAAACACCACACAGCCATTCACTCACTCCTCCCCCCTGCACTGGGA
>NW_008825260.1:315482-324597 GCF_000699105.1 Pygoscelis adeliae
TAAAGACAGTTTAATAGGACAGAAAAGGAAGGGAAAATAGCAACAACAACAACAACAACAACAACAACGATAGAATATACAAAATAAGTGATGCACAAAGCAATTGCTCACCTCCTGCTGACTGATGCCCAGCCAGTTCCTGAGCAGCGGTCACTGACCCCTGGCTAACCCCCCCAGTTGATATACTGAGCACGATGCCACATGGTATGGAATATCCCTTTGGCCAGTTTGGGTCAGCTGTCCTGGCTGTGCCCCCTCCCAGCTTCTTGCTGGCAGGGCATGAGAAGCTGAAAAGTCCTTGACTAGTGTAAGCACTACTTAGCAACAACTGAAACACCAGTGTGTTATCACATTATTCTCATGCTAAATCCAAAACACAGCACTGTACCAGCTACTAGGAAGAAAATTAACTCTATCCCAGCCAAAACCAGGACAGATAAGGACCTATCTTTTCCTATGGGTGTCCTAAATCAGAAGGACATACTTGCCATCAGCAGAGATGAACAGGTGCTAGCACAGAGCTATTTTGATCGAGCAGGAGGGGAGAGGAGGCTCTCCCCAGCATCCAAGTTACCTAAGTTACCGGTGCAGCAATGTAGCTGATATGCAAAATGCTCTTAATAAGCTTAATCCTCTGTCAATCTTTCTAAAACTCTAAAATTTTAACAGATCCTCTTATCAAAAATAAATAAAAAATTCCCCTCGGTGGCTGCTGTGGGGAATTGTTTCTGGAGAGCATTTGCATTACCATGACTTGCTGGCTTGCACTGCCACCCCAAGCCCAGTGATGAACCATTGATGCACGTGGTTATCTAGGCCAGCAGATGTTGGATGCAAAAGAAACATACCTTGATCTGAATAAGCTGCTGTGACCACGGGGGTCAGTAGAAGTGTGCTAAATTGCACCCAGGATGGATCTGATCCAAGCAGGCTGAGTCTGTGTTGAACAGACAGGTCTGTGCTGCCGGCTCTGGAAAATGGGGATTTACCTCTCCCCATGGTGGGTCCACATGTGTGATAAGGTTAGAGAGGAGAGTGCCCAGCACACTGCTAAAAACCTTGGGTTAAACTAATGTTCTTTCATCCAAAATATGGTGAATGCCAATCACACAGCTAATGGTTTTGATATTAGTGCATCTGCCATACAGACAGATGGCCGAGCATGTACAAAGGACAACCAAGGGACCGACATCTCCGTTTGCCTCAGTGTGTGAAGCGTCCCTGACTGTGCTGCTCACCGTCTCTCCTAGAGGAGTGAAGTTTTCAGGCCAGAAACCTTCTACATCCAGCAGCCAGCACCATAAAATGCCAGTCTTGGCTGTGAGCACATAAGCTGCAAAGCCCCACTCTCAATTTTAAGTATCTCTCAATTTTAAACTTGCCTGGCTCTGTTCCCAAGGAGCATACCGCAGCACAGGCCCACCCTCCCGATGTAGATTTTATTTCTTACTAAAGATAAGCTCCCCTGCACCCAAAAATCAGTGATTTGGTAAAGGAATTTTAAAATGTCATTAATTGAAATATATTGATGAATTTGAAATGTTTTGTATATATTTCACTTTTTTTACTTTCTGTAAAGGATTACATAAAATTTCCAAATGAAATAATTTTCAACCAGAAGGTGACTTTCTCTTAAAGAATATCAAAACAGTATATTTGAAACTTTTAAAGTTTCTTTCTGAAGGAAGGCGGTGTTATTTCACAATTTGTTGAACTCACCTGTTCCCTATCTGATGTTTCTATTTGGTCTCATCAGCATTTTGCAGTAGAAATTGGAGTTTGTATTTTTATCTCCAGCCCCCAGCGCCTGTACTTATCGTGATCATTTCAGCATCCACAGTGTGCATCGATGACAAAGGCTTACGAAATGAGAGGATTTGGGGATGCTTCTCTGTGCTTACGAGGTCTTTGCTGTGCATTTTACAAACTTGCTGGAACTTAGACTCATGGTTTCTGATTTTGATGGCAAAGGCTACAGTTATTCTCAAATAATGGTACATAGCTCTATCATGCAGATTGCTTCCTACGAATGCTTACCCTGCACAAAAAGCCAGACTCCTCAACGGCCCGTGACTCTTGGTATGCTTGTGGCTTTGCAAGGTCAGAGAACCAATGAATGTTTTCTGGCAAGGTGTGACTTGCTAATTTGGGTCAGGCTGTGATTGGTGTCGTACCCTCACATCCTTTGTTGCGGTTTTCCCAAAATGATTTGCAACTGGACCTCTCATAAATCCCGACCTGGGGAAGGTGGCGGTGGGGGGTGAGATGGTCCTGCAGGTCATGCACATGCCAGGGTGCAGACAGGAAGACAGAGGACGATGAGGAGGGCAGGTAAACTCTTGCCGTACCTTAGGGAAGCACCACAAAAAGGTATTTACAGAGAACCAGGGATTTTAGAACACAATAGGAATTTTTATAAGCAAGAGCACGCACTGATTTTCTTTCTTTAAAAAAATTCTGCAGAAGCCATATTCATCACATAACTTTCCTCAGTAAGGCCAGATGTACCTTAATGAGCACTGGCAAAAGACACAGTCCTGTGCTCACGTAGTTGAAGAACTGTAGACACTTTGCCTCTCTCCAACATGTCTTAATAGACATTGGTTTTCTACTCAGTGCAAGCTACCAAACATACTAATCCCATAATGTAAAAACCCCAACACTTAGATTACAAGAATTTTAAACTTGCTATTTCTCTCTCTCTTTTCTTTTGTTTACTTCAAAAAGCCTGATACATGGGAGACAGAGAACGAGAGAAGTTCTCACAGTCTCTCTGTGGACTTACACCAATAATATTTCTTTAAAAAAAAAAAATTCACATACAGCAAAAATGCCAAAATATGAAAAAGGAGATTTTTCTTTCTTCTTTATAAGCCACTCTACAATGTAAAATTTACATCCCACAGAAAGAAAACACTGAGGAAAGCACATTGCAGCAACTGCAATGCCAGCACGGTTAATGATGCTTGGCAATTGCTTTCCCATTTTTATTTATGCTGAAGCTTAAAGATCCAAGGCAGCAAACACTAATTTTCATCTTTTGATCCTCCACCTTTCTAGCAACACTGCAGCCCATGGCCCTTGCACAAGGATGAGCCACCGGCACACACCGGTGTGGCGTGGTCTCGGGTGTCCTGTGTTTCCTCCAAGCGAGCCATGGGCCACCTTTCCCCGTGCCCAGGAGCACCCTGCCCCGAATACAGCCGTGGCCCCTCCTAAGGAACACGGACAAGTTCTGGCACCATGCTACATCAGCCTCCTGGGCCTGAGGCTGTTCTCCCTCTTCACGGTCTCGCCAGGGGGAATACTGAATTTTTTCAATTTCAACAAAGAACCAAACGGCATAGCTTGGTAAGTGTATCATTTGCCCAATTGTGGTCCAGTGTGTTTACCAAAATGTGTTGTTTTTTTAAAATTGAAAATATACACTATTCCCATTTATAATTTTGTAAAGTTGATGCTTAACTCAAGCTCCACTTACTCAGTACAGGAAAAGGTTTGGAGAAATCAATGTTTTCCTTCAGCATTTTTAAGACAAAACTTATCAGAACTCTACCTCATAACCAGTTTAAATACACATAGGCTGTTTTACAGGTAAAAGAACCAAAAATCCTCAGCAAAGATACTTTACCAGGAGCGGGAGGAGGGAGGAAAGAAAAAGCAAAGCATTTTTGAGCCAAGCCAACATTTTTCGTCTAATTTTTTCCTGATTGTAAGAATTACAAAGAAAGTGTGGATAGAGAAAATATTAGACAATAAAACTTACAATAAAGCTTACCACAGGGAAGTTATGAGGACTGAATATAGATACCACCTGCTGCGTAAGTATTGTGAGGTTTTCATAAGATTTCAGATTTTACACGAGAACAAGGAGCACCCTGGCTGGGCTGGTGGCCAGGCTGCAGGCAAAGGGTATTGGAGACCTCAGATGAAGAAGAGCTAACTTTGATCACAGTGACTGAGAATTCATTTATTCAAGAAGATTAAACAGCTGAAGTTTTTATGGGTTATGTCCGGTATCACAAAACTGCCAGATGGGCTTGACTGTGGGAAATGAGAACAAAAGGAGTTTGGAAAGAGGGTCTGCTGGGGAGTTCCCCCATCACAACTTCTTCACAACTCAGTAAACATGTGCAATTCATTGCTTATATACTGGAATTCATTTTTTTCCAGATTTTGAACGTTATTGGTCTGAAGCACAATTCTGAAATACAGTGAGTTCATTGTGGTCCCAAACTCCTACTTTTAGGTGCCTTTGTAAGTCGCACTGCGCTATCACCTGGAGGCTGGAGTTTCATCGCTACATGTGCAGCGCACATGTGATGCCAAAAGACTTGCAGACCTTACAATCAAAGATCAATAAGAAAAGACACATGTGGATAAAAGCACTGGTAGGGACTGCGAGTCAGTAATAAGTAAGGAAGGCAATAACCAGAGAAAGTAACAGAGTGCTCACACCGAAACCTACCCTAATACTGTTCAACCCCTGTGCTGCTGGCGGAGTGGGTATTAGATTGACTATGGGTGCAAATACTGCAGCAATCCAGACAGCAGTGTCAGTGGTAAATGGAAATCTGCACGGTGGAACAAGCAATAAAGTAAGTAATCAGATTTTAATAAGAAAATTTAACATTTTTTCTAAACTAGATGAAACTTTATTGAGACCTGATAATCTTTGCAAGCCTAAATAAGCTTTGTGTGTATTTAATTTTTTTTTAGCATTCTGATGTATTTTAATCCTTGGAGCTTGGAAAATGTTTTTAAGAACAGGCTCACATTCACGCACATTTTCTGCCGTGTGTTCCAGGCTGTTGCAAGTCCCCCTATTTACGGATAAAAATGAGGCATGTTCCCGAGTATCGCACAGAGGTATATATTATCCAGCAAGCTATATGACACCTCTGACAATCTGCCTATTAGTAGCTGTTTGCTTGATATTTTCTCTTATTTTAAAGGGTAATTTAATGCTGATCTGAAAATGCTGCTATATTCCCCATCCCCTGGATTCAGTTAACACAGCAGGTGGCAAATCGAGGTATTGTGACAACTCTTCTTCCATCTCAAAACTATGTAGCAATTTATATTCCAAAAGGTCTCAAATACTGACGTGATAATTTATAGCATCTTTGAATGCTTCTTTGTACCAGTTAAAAATTCAGACAAACCTAATCTCGCCACAGTCCCTGAAGCTCATGGTGAAAGGCAAAGCTGTGAAAACTTTCTCAGCTCAAAGCTCTGTGACTTAAGCAGCAGAGTTCCCATAAGGTCTCTGGAAATGATTACAGGGTTTTTCATGTTGTCACCATGGAAGATAGTGAAAGTGTTAAATCAGTGGGATTTGAAGGATCAAATTCTTACCATTCATAGAAAATGGAACCGCAGTGTCTTCCCTCTGCAGCTGGTATATTTTAATGCTTCCTCCATCGCAGCATCAGCTAGGCTTTTGCAAGTTAAAACGAAGATAGGATTGCACAAACTTACCTGGCGTAGTCAAACAAGGCACACAAGTGCTACCTGAAGCCCATTTTAGAAAATACTTCTTATACTTCATATACGCCTGGAGGGAAATACAGCTTTTTGTATTCAGCAACATTGTTGTCCTGTTTCTGGCATGGGTTTTTTTGTTTTGTTTTCATTTTTTTATTTAAGCTACTGCTCTTCAATTGCACTTATTTCAGCAGTATGGGACCAAATTCCTCTGATACAATACTACTGCTATCAGCTAAGCTATTACTATTGGATTACATCTAGCTCACTGTCTGAAAGAGCAAAACCTGAGTATATTATTATTATTATTATTATCCTAACTTTGAAAGCATCTGTGATCACGGCAAACTATGCTAGAAGATCTGTACAAACTCAGGGAGAAAGATGGTTCCTGCCCTAAAGAACCTGTAGTTTAAGAGAGTCTCACGCTGCATCCCTTCCGGCTCATTGTCTTTCTGGGGTTATGCACTTTGCCTCTTGCAGGATCCTCCCACATACCTAAAACCTCCCTCACCCCTTCAGTGGTTAAATATATTGCGAGCAGCAGGCAAACAAGTTGCCTATGTGCACGTTTCAAGTTGCCGTTTCTCTGATGACCTTCTTTCATGCTCTTTCATCTCTAAATTTAGCTAGGTACTAAACTGGGAGTCTAGCAGATTCGGTGACACAGGAAACACTAATGCAGAGACTGTATATAATCACTCTTAAAAGGACAGCACAATTTATGAGACAGTGTAATTACTATTCTGTAGCCAAATGAAGTTTATTTTATGAAATTGCACCTTTTCAAGTCTAATAAACCATTACAGACATTCACTCAAGACCAACACATGCAGCACAAAATCAAAAGTATTATTTAAGGGCTGACACCCAGAACTCGGAACTCTGTTCACGTTAGGATTACTGTGTCTGTATTTGAACAGATAACATTGTAACTGCCAGGCACAAGTACATCTTAAATCTGAAATTTAATCTTTTAAATAGCTGCCTCAGTGCCATCTAATGAGGAGAACATGCTGGAGAATCACAGGAAACACATAAGAATGTGAAATGAAGTATTGAGATTCAGAAAAGTACTGTACACTGGGACTGTGACTGAGACACAATGATGTGACTATACCAAATTTCATGAAATTGCAGAAGAGTTATACCATGTTAAATTCTGGTTTGTTATTTTCAGACACAATGAATATGGTAAAATAGGAAATGTTCTATGTTGTTTGGGTGAGATAAACGACAAGCAGTTTTATTCCCTGGATCATATATATAAAACCTGATCTAAATGTTAATAATCTTCATGCTTATATAGATAATGAGATAGTTTTAAAGTTTTTAATCACCCTTGTTCTCAGAAATCATACTTTCAGTATTCTAGTCAAAAAGCTTTCCCTCCTTTTTGAGAAAACAGCACAAGCACAGCCCAGAAAATTTGTTAATTCTTTCTTTAATAAAGCGGGCTAGATGTTCTTCCAGAGTAAAGATACAAAGTTCCATGACTAAATGAATACCCAGTCAAAATACAATACTGCCTTTCTGCAGTACATACCACTGACATGACATGCAAGAGACTTCCAACAGTCATAAATTACAGATGTGAGATAGAGTACAACAGTCTCAGATACATATCTTAATCCCATATTAGTTTTCATCAGTAATTTGCAATGCATAATTTTTCTATCTGATTATTTTTATCCATGAACATTAAGAGCAGGTCGTCTTCGGGGAAAAAGAATAATCTTTTATTTTAAATGACAATTTCTTTCTCGGTATATTCTTAACATAAGGCAAGACAGGGTGATGATTTGACATTTTGTCTAACTTACAAGTCTCTGACTTAATGAATATACAAAATTTTAACTATCTCTGCACTATGATCCAGTATCAGAAACAACATATTTGAGATGTGGAAGGACATGGTATAACCAAAGCAGATTCATTTACTGGAAATTGCTCTGATCTTATTTGTATAAGCATCTTTCTGCTTCTGAAGATTTTTATCATATACCACGGCATGATAGGCATTCAGCTCATCAGTATTCACTGATTAGCGAAAACTTGTTAGAAACTCCCCAAATCTTTATATACTTGTCGTGGTTTAACCCCAGTTGGCAATACTTTTAGTGCTGTTTTAAAATATGCAATATTAAAGATACAACTAACTTACAAAAATAAAAGAACTGTACAAATCGCACTCTTCCATTGGCAATGAGACTGTTCAAGAAAATAGCAATGTGATCCCTGAAACAAACAACCAGAACAGAAATCAAACGACTGATGCTTAAAAAAATAAAAAAAGAAGTAAAAACATTTTCCCCTGCCAAAGTACTGGAATCTTTGAAGGCTTATATATCACAGAATATAAAACTTTTCTCTCTGTCCCCAGAATATTTCTTTCCTCTTTCCATAGGTACTTCTTGAACAGATTCCCCTTTGTTGGTGGTGTGGCACGAGCCTCGCTGAACGGGTTAAGGCTAGAAAAGCTTGAAAGACCTAAAGAAATCAACAGCCACCTAATCCCCTGGCATTCATGCAAACTCAGGGAAATAAAACAAACCTGAAGACAGGCATGCATGCTGAATTCCGAAGTGATTTTCTATGAAGCTTAAAATTAAACAAAAATAAACACCTCTCCGAAATGTTATGCATTTAAGATCTTTCATCTAAACAATCATCTGACTGTTCATATCGCTCTGTCACAGAGATGTATGATGCTATGCCTGCTCATAACATTCTAGCATTTTATCATTTTACAAGGCACAAATAATCTCAGAAGAACTACATGGTGGCTTCTGAGTGTGTAAGGATCACAGCTACCATGTAATTGCATGACAATTCTCTCTTCATTGCAGTCACTGACACAGACCTTGTAAAATCCAAGACCAGTAAACTACATGTCACCTCATCTTTGGAATACGATACTTAACTCAACTTACAGTAACAGACTAAGCAGCAAATAACTACCACTTCTTAACTCCATACAAACACAAGCTTTGCCATGCAATTATGAAGTTGTTGCATGGTATAATGTATATGTATCTTAAAAGTAAATAACATAAATTTTTTTGCTGTTGTTATAAATAGAGTGACTTTCTAGCATTCCTTCCTCAAGCTAGTTCTGTGTAGGTCCTACAAGAGCAGGTGTCCACTCACCACCAGTTTCTTTTTGTGAATTCCAACAGAGTTTAAAGGGATCAGCAAGCACCCCCTCCCCCCCGCCGTATCTACTTGAAAAAACTGTTATTAGATGTACTATATACTTGATGGGAAAGAAACACACTTTTCCACAGAAGAACAAGTTCTAGAGTCAATTAGAAACTTTCTGTTGGTTAACACTGCCGCACCATTATGTTTTTCTTGACTAGAAACGTGGAAATCATATAGGAATATATGTAAACAGAGTCTATAGAACATAATAGTAATGAGACATAAAGTGCTTTTAATTATGAACATTTCATTTCACTTTGCACCCTTCCCTGGTAAGTTATCATACTCAAGCTACTTTTAGTTCAACTGGTTCAGGTCTACACTACGAAATACTGTAATTTCCCTTGCACCTACTGTTTTAACTGTGGCCATCTCATAAGATAAAAATGCCAGGGGGAGTAAAAGTAGACAGATACAAAGAGGG
>NW_008825260.1:324628-348205 GCF_000699105.1 Pygoscelis adeliae
AAAAAAAGTAGGCAAAGGGAAATAAGGCTCTGTTGTATAGGTCCCCGTTCTCAAGGAATTTGTCACACATTCCCCTGTAAGACAGCGCTGAGGAACAACTACACAAACCTCTGCCTTGAACACACCTCAGGCTACTGCCGGATGAAAATGAAGAAACCAGGATTCCTCAACTGAGAACAAGCTTACTGCCAGGATGATGCTTCTTATCTTTCTGAAATACGTTCCCTACTTCTCTAGTCACAGTCTCTGAAGAAACAGTACCCTTTCCTACTCAGAAAACCCAGTCGAGCATATTTTGCAAAAGGACGATATTAAATCTAGCTTGTCTTTGCTGCTTCAGGTCTGATGCCAAGTTTCTACACATTTCCTAATACATTACGGTACCTAGCACATACTATTCTATGTTTTGGGAAAGCAACAGTTCTATAGTAACAAAGCTCCTAAGTAAGATAACTCTATAACAAAGAATAACTGTATATTAGAACCGGGTTTTACTGGGTCTTTATTTAAGGCAGTTATTAAAAGGCGTCTATTCTTTTTGAAGAGTTGCAAATTCGTGGGTTTTGGTTTTTGGGTTGGGTTTTTTTTTTTAATTTAGGCTTTTGGCAGCTGAAATGGGTTACCTTTATCTATTTCCTGTACTTCTAATCCAAAGAACTATCCAGCATGTGGAATCATAGGAATTTGAGCTGAGGTGTAACAACCGACCTCTCAAACTCTCCCAACCTGTTTCTTTAGATGTCCAGTGGGCTGACAATAGCAAAGTCAGAATCTTTGCTGTTATTACTACTGTCATCATCAGGGCTGGAGCTCAGGTTGCTGGAGGAGGCTGAAATGGAGCCCATCAGTGGGTCAGAGAATATCAAAGAAGAACGAGATGGAGCTTCTGGCTTCACCGCTGCCTCCTTGTGTGCCTGATGGGACTGCGCTGGCTCCGGGACAGCACTTCTACTTCCTTCCTCTTCTTTGGAAACCATAATATAGTCATCAGCACTCTTGCTCTCACTAGTGCTCGAATCAGTCGTAGTCTGTGAGACAATGGCACAGAAAGGACTTAAAGTTAGTACCAATTTTGCCACTTAACATGGTTTATGATGCACGTCAGTGATGTCGGAATGGGATAAAGGAATAATCATTATCCAGAAGTAGCAATGCCCAAATCAAGAAGTAAAAAATAAAGTGGGTATTAACTTTGGATGAACTAGTTTATTTGTTATTTACAAAAGCATAAAAGCTAACACTGTAAAAATACATGATTGGGTATAGCAGCCTTTACATGTTTCATCATTATAGTGCATCCATGTCGTGATCACAGCAGCTAGGCATCTAACACATACATTACAGTCGTGAAGATTTTCAGTAATTATATTCTCAATGCTGTTAGTTTTCTGTAGTAATTCATGAAGTAGTATTGAGGAATTTTTTTCCTGTTTGCATGTACAATGGCATTTTGGAGCTTGTCAGGAGAATGGTTTGATATAAAATTTCCTAGGAAAACCGTGACCTGTGGCATCTGAGCCGTACATAGACCTGGTTTAGTGTGCACCAGTTCAGGTTTGGCAGATCAGGGCTCCCAGGGCTTCTAGGCTTAGCATCATCGAGTATTTCCTAACTCTACCAGAAAACGAGGGTCCGGGAATCCCTCTTCTGCCTGGTTAGACCTTGGGAAATGTGTGTCCCTGAGCACTCAGGTAGTGGATTAAGACTACACGTCAGTGTACCAGAAAACTCTCTACGAACCGGCAATCTTATATTCCAACTAGCCTTACTCAGGAGAAATCCAGCTTTTCAAGAGTCAGAGCTATATGTAATTAGAAGAGAAGACTGCCATATTCAGCAGAGTGGGATTTCTCACTTGTTGACAACTGGCAGCCTATTAGCTTGGTTGCAACCCAAATGGACAACACTTTGTTTTCTTCTGCAAGAGATGCATTCAACTCCTATCTAGCACTATGTTCCTCTGACAAGAATATGACTGCTTTCTTAGTTGCTGTCACACAAATTTTTTCAGCATAATAATGCAACCTGCCAAGCAGCCTATGGGGACAGGCATCCTGCAGTGGTGTTATATTGAAACCAATATATTTGATTACACTAACGCGAGACTGAGAAAAAGGAGAAGAAGTAGAGGGGCAGCTGGGGAAATCTGTATGTCAACATGTGTGTCAACTACAAGCCCTTCAGCTGTGACTCTTTCACCAAACAAAAAAATGTAAATTCACTTTGGGGTAAAAGAGAGATTGTAGGTATTAGAGAAAAAAAGAAAGCAGTAACAAAAAAGAACAACAGGAATAATCTGAATGAGATAAAGTTAGACCCTCAGCACAGTATATAAAATTGGAGTATGGAGGTCATCACAAGTATCAGCAAGCCACAACTTGGAGTTACGGTATCCATGGCCTCCAGCAAAACTTATTTTGCCGAATTTATTATTACAGCTGAAAACAATTTCCAATTGCTCTGATTACTGATTATAAAGCAGAACAACTCTCTTGAAAGGGAACTGTAGAGTAGCTCAGGGAGCAAAACCCACCAGTGATTAAGAATGACTGTAACATGAAACAAGGGAGCTGGATGTCTTTGGTTGTTATTTACATAGTAGTTCCAAATCATTAAAAGTCACAAACAAGGTAAGTATCATCTGAATGTGAAAATACGTTCAAATACAGAACTGTGACCTGTTCCCTTCCAAAATTTATATGAATGAGGATTCAAATATCTCCCTTTGCAGTAGATTTTTAAAACATCCTCTTTTTATAATTTATAATTTTTTGTGTGTTATCTAGATAGTATCTAGGTATATAATATATAGTTATTACCTATATATATAGATAATATATTATTATTATGTAGGTATAATACTATATAGTATTCTGTTTTGTAATTAACACATTTTAATACTTTCTCATTCATCTTAAGTCCAGAGCATTGATTACGATTTTAAAGGTCCCAATGTAAGACAGTTGTTAAACTGATAGAAATTTACATCTATTATTTTTTGATACTAATTCATTTTCCCCAGATAACCTAATAAAATTCATACCAAACCGAGCAGGTTGCTTTTAAAAATATCAACAACTATCCTGTGCTGAGTGCTATCAAAACTGATCTCAAACTTCCTGATCTGCGCAGAACCAGGGTAATTCAAATGTCAACAACTTCAAGCACTTTCCATGAAGTTAAAAACAAACAGATCTATCCTACAAGGAGGGATACTTCACTATTGAAGCACGTCTGAGCTGAGACACCATTTGTTATTAATTAGCCTTTTGCTTTCATCTGGTCTGTTTGAAACGCTGCCTTCATAAGCTGTCAGTCAACCGGCTGCCATCTCCAGAGGGCCGAGGACACAGGCAGGGCACAATCGTGGCTCTGCTCCACCAACATGTTAGTAGTCGCCTGATTTTGTAGGCACTGCGTGCAGCCACACAACAGGGCCAGGTGAGGCTTTTTTGGGAGCTCTAAATGCCATGTGCAATATTTCAGCATTTTGTTCTCTCCCCCGCCGGACAACAGAAATATATGTTCCTTTAAATAACCACCATTGCATAATTCACCTGGCTTCTTTCCACGCTTCTATTTAAAAGCTCTCAGGGAACGCAGTACAGTCTAATTTTCCAAAATTATACACTTTATTATTCCAAACTATCAAGATCACGCTATTTCAGTCTTTGCAGCCCTCAAATCCGGGATGGCTCCACCTTGCGTAGGGTGACACAGATGTTACCTAGTGACACCCTTGCCCAGCAAGATCGGTATTTTCCTCGCTGGCACCGCCAAGGATGCTAACGGGGTGTCTTCCTTTTGGCAGCGAGCCCCATCAAGGTCCCTCCGTCATACATACTTTGTGCTGGTGTTGCAATTTCCTAAATTCTGCTTTCAAAAATGTGCTCTTGCGCAGTTAAAAAAAGCATCCTGCCCTTTAATAAAGGGAAAGGAAAGAAAACTACTCACCCCAGTTTCTTGCCGTTACCTGTTGTGCTTTGCAACACTACTTTTCATTCTAACCACACTTTTTGGTTCAGTTAAAGAGACCTATAGCTCACTGAAGTATCAGAGAAGCAGCAAAGCATAGATACTGACTCCAAAATGCTATAAAAGGGCCTCCCATAAATGTTTGCCTATCCCTGGCATACATTGGTATTTTGGTACTGATATTTCCAGAGGTAAAATACCTCCTCCCTTCTTCTTCTGCCTGTTTCTGTTTCAGGAAACTCATGCTGACGTGAACTGTGTTTTCTCCCATCTGCTGTCACTACTGAATAAATGAAAAATGACAGAATTATACTTCCAGTAGCTTTGAAAGTTAACAACCTTACGCCCGTTGCCATATGGCTTCTCCATACATTTTTTTCCTGATGAATATCAGCTACTAGGACCAGGCTTATTTCAATTGCCTTCATACTGTGAATGAGTTAAAACTAACTGTAAGGATACAATTCAAGAAAGCTTAGAAGAACAGCAGCTCATTTTGCCTCCTTCTTTGAACAGACATAAAGGCAAGATAATGTGTTAATTATCATTCATTATTTAGCAACAGAAGCCTTCTGTTTGTCAACTGCACGCTGCTACCAAAGCCAAACATTCCAAAAAATGCTCTATTTCTTCGAGCCTTTATCTTAATTTTTTTGCATTTTTAATTTTGCAGCTTTCCTTTCCAAAGAAGGGCTGTATCCTTATCCTCACTTTCCAGAAAGGGATTTTGAGGCAAAAAAGAGGAAAAGCACTTTTAAAAAAAGTGAAGATGATAAATAATTTATACTTATATAACAACCAAGCACAAAAGACCAGATTTTAATCTCAAGTACACGATAGCTACACCTGTAACTTTTCCAGCTGTCCTAGAAAATATCCCCATAATTCCATCACAGAAAAATCTCTACAGTGTAAGTCACATCAAACAGAATTACATGCATTACCAAAGTCACAAAAAATGTAAACACAGGAGAATTTATTTAGCAAGAAATGCATTAAATGGTCTAGAAGTGGTTGGAATTTTTAATCCCCCTGCAGCTCTCAGTAAGTACTCCCGGCTTGACCCAGGGCATCAGTGCAGCCCATTTTCTTCAGCAGAGCTAAAAGCCTGCCTGGGCTGCGGCCCAGTTTGGGCCAACAATTGACCCCATCAATTAACAGTCGAATGTCACAGCCCACTAAATTCAGCAGGTTTATTTTCCCGTGTTTTATTAAAAGGGGACCAAAGCTCTCCTCTTTTTGTTTGATTTTAGATATCGTGGTTGAAGGTGATGGGCTTGGAAACTGCACAGACCGTCGGGATACTAACAGTCCTCCTGGACTGCCATTTCTAACTCTCATCTTTTCTTTTTCTTTCTGTCATAGGGGCTGCTGCTCATTATCATAACTGGAACTTCCAGAAGATAAGAGGAGAGGAGGCTAATCTGTATGACTGTTCTGCACCTCCAAACATAGACCATACAGTGCTGAAGCCTACTTAATGCTCTGCAGGAGCTCAGCTTGTACAACCTCTACTCATGTTGCTCGTAGTTGGCTTACTAGCAGCCTCATGGAGTACATGGAAATTGTGGGACCCACCGACACCTCTCAGCTCCTGTGGCTGGATGTATACTTTGACTACACACTGGGGTGAGACCTCATTACACATCGCCCTGCAAATTTCCATTGGAAAGAAACTTGCGCAAACCAGGCTTCACCTGCTCTACTCCCAATACTCGAAGCACAACGCCCCAGCGCCTCCGCTCAGTGACACATGGTTTAGACCAGCATCTGAGTAAGGGCTTCTCCAGCACAAGTAGGACCTGCACACACTCATACAGCACATTGTTATATAGCATTCTACCTTCCAGTTTCTACAACAAATCCAAGTAAAAATAATCAAAACAGTAGTATTTGCCATTTTGGCAAGAAAGCAAGATACTTTGTATAAAATGCCGGGAGATAAAGGGCAAAAATAGGTCATTATATGAACGCTCCACTGTGCTACATCAGTTTAACCTATGCCTTTATTATGGCAGAAAGTAGTGACTGTAATGACAACAGCTAAAGAAGCAATGAAAGCTTTCTAGCAAAGCTTTGCTCTTTGAACCTGCCATTACTAAGTAAAGAAAAATAATCTCACTATTGCTTCTAATACTGAAATACAATTAAATACAATTTTTAACAGTGTATGCTAACTCAAGGGGATTATGTGTAATAAATCAAAACAACCCTGTGTCATTATTTGAAAATATTTGTCAAGAGTAAACTGATTGCAGACTCAGTTGGACTCCGAGGTGTTAGTGCTACCGCTGGATTTATGAGTGTGAGTATCAGTATTGGGGTCGCAGACTTAACTTTAGAACTCTAATATTGAAAATGATATAGACATGTGCATATACAAAAGTACTTGTTTTTAAGATCACATTTGAGTCAGACTGTCTTAGACAGCGAGGGACCTTTTAACATGAAAGGAAAATACCTCTTTCTGTGTGTGAACTTGTCCTGTGACTGTATGCTTTGTACGTGAAAACATTGTTTACTGATTTCAAGGAGAAAGTCAATACAATGGAGTAGAAGGTAAAAGCAACCTCCCCGCTATTTCTTTTTTGGCACTGGCCATGGATACACTGCAATGCAGATAATCAGCTCTTACATAATGGGATTCTGGAGGACAAGGACAATGAGAATAATCAACTGATACAGGAACATTTACCTCCAGTTTTTACATACTTTTGTAGGAAATTAATCCATGATTCTGTGATTCAACAATCTGAAAGAAGAACCTCCCCAAACACTGTGTAACACTTAAATATCTGTGTGTTGACCAGGAGGCTACAATAAAAATAATCGATGGGATTAGGACAGTAGCTAGAGAGAAACTTTTAACCATGGCTCCATACGCACCAGGAATGCTGGTGTGTTCCCACATAATGTCTGGACATGCTAAAGTCAGTCTCCAAAACATGTCAGACTAATTCCACTGATGACCTGTTTGAGATATTTTTATCTTACCTGTTGTCCTGAGATGAACTGTTGTTTTGTCATAACAGGTCCCTTTAGGACATCACCTGTCCCCTTGTTCTGACTGTTGGAACAGTAATGATCATCGGCTATCGTGATTTGCTCATTTTCTTCAGCTTCCAGCTGGCTCTGGTTGAAACGCAGGGAACCTTTCAAGATGTCCTTGATCTGTTGTTGGATGGGAGGGGAAAGAATCTAGGTTAGAAATTTGGAGAAATTCTAAATTTTCTAAAGCTCTGTGCAGCATGCTTTCATACACCATTTCCCCCAAATATTTGCTTTGAAGAGATAGGAAGCAAGTCAATATTCATACCTATATTGGCTAGAGATATAAATATCAGTGAAATGTGATTGTATCAGAGTCTGGAAAACATGTATCCAAGAAATCTAAAGAGAAACACGTTAAGATTATTCCCTACCTCATTATAGATTTAACATATGTCACACCATTCTTGATAAAATGTATTTTGAGGGAGCAGAGGACAGTATAATCAGAGCTACAGATGCTCAGCGGCATTCTCATTTTATGTATGTAGTATTATTTCTTTTAATTCAATAACATTCAAGTGTCATCACATTTAAATAATGGGGACATAGGCATGATTATTGCCTAGCATGTACACTTTGCATTAAGAAAAATGATGGTGAGGCTTAAGTCCAGAACTGGGTGTCGCACTGCCTCAGTTCTGTTTTGAGGCCTCCAGAACTTTTCAGGGAGCAAACACCATGCAAGTCATTTGAACTCTTTATAGCTGAGTTCTACCTTTTAAAATAAAAGTACGCCCTAATGCTTGATGCATTAGTATTAGTAAAACAGCTACTAGACAAAACAGCAGTATACAAAAAGAATAAAAAAGGAGAAAAAAAAAAAGAAAGGATTAATAGCACTGAGGGATACAAGAAGGTTAAATTAAGCAATAGTTATACCTGCTTCAAACCAGCCAAGGAAACCAGAATTTCATCTTCTTTTTCCAAGTGTTCTTGTAATATGACTTCCTGAATATTTCCTGCAACATCAAAAGAAAAAAAAGGTAAAGACAGAATATTCCCTAAATAACCTCTAATGTGCTGCCAACTTACCGCTGACTTACGCTCTCACAACAAAATCCTGTGACCTGCAAACACAATTTCGCACGCAGACCTAGCGGCTGACAACCTTATTAACTGTGGAGGTGAGGCCAGCCCAAGCCCGGCACTGCTGCCAGGAGGCCTCCAGCAACGCTGTGCTGCTGCGGGACTTCTACTGCCCCAGTGTACCAATGGACTCAGGCTACTACCGACCCCTAGAAGAAAACATAGGCCTCTCCAGCTAACGGAGTTACATATGTCTCTGAGCCAGCAAATGCTTTGGAAAGCATTCAAGAACATTTACAGGGATCTGCTGCAGCTTGCAGAAAGGGTTAGGGTAGGAGCTCAGCAATCTTCATCTTGTTCCTGTGGCCACTGCAGATGCTAGAACACTCTTCTTTATAAAAAGACTGAAAGTTTCGTTCCCTTTCCAATCCCTTCTTTCAGGTAAAAGACCAAGGGCTGAGCAAAAATTATTTGACAGAAAGAGCAGTGCAGTACCGTCACTTCAGAAGACACCTGCCTTCCATATCTACAGTGCGGTCCTCCACGGATGCATTTCAATAATCTGGTATAAGGTGTTTGCAGGAGTCAGGGCTGGAGGCTGGCTAACACATCAGAGCTGGAGCTGCGGTGGTCTTGCCTGTGTCAGGGAAATCCCAGGCGATGCTGCAGTCCAAACAGCCCAGAGAAACTACAGCTCCAATAGCTCTGCAGACTCTTTAAACTATGTCAGGTCCTTCTCCAGCCTCCTAGCTCCTACCTTCCTCCTCAATTCTTTAAGAAAACAGCAATGATTCCTAGTGACAGATTTACAGAATGAGATGGTGTCTGTCAACTGAAAATGAAAGGGTACTCTTTTGTGCCACTCCTGTTCTACATAGAGCTGAGCCCAAATCCCTCAGTGACACTCATTTGGGAGCAATGCTTTGCTGCTCATGAATATCTGTACCCCAGGTGCTTCACAATTAGAGCTTTGTACCATTAATCCACACCTGCATTGCATTTGTTTGTTTTTAAAAACATCCCAAACCAGTGAAAAGCCAAAACTGTTGTCACAGATTATGCTGACAAGGATGAATACGATGACACTGCCAAATTTGACGCAACATGAAGTTTCAAGTAAAAGCATTGAGCAATTTGGCGTAAGTTTTGTGTTTACAGAATAAATAGCAAAAGAATGAGATGTGGGAGACTGGACAAGAAGAAAGATTAAAAGTAGAGAGGTGGATTTAAAACCCACATATAAACACAGAAGTTTGAAATTGTGTGGAGGCCAGGAATCAGTAAAGAGGATAAAAGAAGCATTAAAAGGGCAAAGAGGAGAAAGGATCCAAGCCTAACCACTAAATGAACCGCCGAAGAAGCAAGCTGAAAAGTAGAAGACACAAAAGAGGCTAGAGCCACGAAAGGCAATAGATGATAAGTGTCCATGAAAGGTGGTGTGATCAAGGTCAAGAGCAACAGTGGGGGTAGGATAACTCAGCTTTGCGTTAGCAGCCTATCTGAACAAGGAGATCCATGTTTACATTATTTAGCACCCATTATTTACCATATTACAGTGGCAGTGTCCTGCAAAAAGTCAAACGTAGTACAATTGAACAATGTCTAGCATAAATCTTACGTCAGAAAGACACTGCATTATGAAGGCTAGAAATAATATAAAACTAGATCTTTCCACAAATATGGAGCATCATGAATTGAGAGAAAGCATAATTAATTCAACATTTTACTTGCTTTTTTACATTTTACATCCAAATTGTCTAGTGTCTCGATTTGGTAAATAAAAGATATTAATATTTACTTATAAAATAATACTTTAGATCCTGATTTCCACTGTTTAACTAACAATGCATGATTTCCTACTTTTAAAATGTTCAGAACTTGAAACATCAGAAGTCCAAAGTCTTCACAGGCAGGAAAGCAATGCTTAATCACAGCCTGATCACTGAATTCAACTGTCTTCCATTTCGCAGCATTTGAAAGAAAAGCATTTCTATAGTGTTTGATCCCCACATAAATTAAACCCATACATTAAAAAAATAAGGTATGCATACTGACTAAACAGATGGACCAAGAAAATAATTCAAAACAAACCTCCAACCTGCTGAAGACCAAATGAGGGAAAACTAAAAAATCAGGAAAATAAGAGTGAGACAACAAAAGCTGGAAGGCATTCCACATGATGTGGAAATAATCTACTATTATTTCTGTTCTTTAGAGATGTTTTATAAGTCAGTATTTCAAAAAAATGGAAAAGAATCTATCATTGCTACAAATCCAGCTGTAACTGTGTTTGAAGAGCCAGTACATTGAGAAATGTCTAAGAACTTATGAATGGAACAATGATAGTTAGCCAGCAGTAAAAATTAATAAAAATGTTCATACCATCACATATTTACTTTACAAAATACAACAAAATTTTCTAATACCTAACTGTTGAGTTTCTCACATTTTTCCTTCAATTTGCAGTATCTTTAAAGTACAGTATGACATATGTCTTGGCTATATAGGGTCTATTATTTTTAATCAGTTAAAATCACTAAAATGTATTTTGGAAAAATTTCCACTCGGAGTTTGCTAAGACACAATTTTAGACTCAAAGAGCACACTTCCACTTAACCCAGAAAAATGCCCCAAGATGCAAATCACTGTAATCAGTCACTCTCCCCCCCAGTAAGTAACAGTTGTGACCCAAGGTCGTAAATTGGGATGTCTTTCTTGAGTACAATGAAACAGAATGAAGGTTTCCACGTGGAATTGGCAATGGATCTTTCTTCTAAATATGCCCTTGAACTGCAAATGGCTTCTAATCTACTACCCTCATCCCTTTTGAATGCAGAGTTTATTATCCACCAAATAAGTGCTAAATATGGAGTCCAAATTGATCAGTCCCCATTCTTTTTCCCTGGCTAATGAGTAGAGAGGAGTTAAAAAAAAAGTAATTCCTCAGACAAGTGAAGCATACGGGCAATGTGATTTTCCATGAGTGCCTCCTCGATCACATCCTCCTGCTGGGACCACCCTTCGCAATCCATGTGGACTGGAAGCAGAGGTGGGAAGAAGAGGAGGGACGGCAAGCGACTCGGTACATACCTCCGCAGCTGCACCACCATGAACGGCTGTGCCAGGGCTCAGCAGTCCTTCCCTGAGGGACTTTCATCCAAGCCTCTTCCCACTGCTGGGGGGGACCTCATAGGGCAGTCAGTTGCCAAGAAGAACTGGGAAACTAAGCTCTTAAGCGCAGACAAGAGCTTTTTATTTTACCCTTCTGTATCTCAAAAGATACCCTTATAATTGTAAATACTTTTAAAAACACTAACTCTGTTAAGAGTGCTAGGAACCATGATATTAGATAAGATATTGCTCAGCTGAAGGACTTTTACATTAAGCATTTAATTGTTCTTCCTTCACAGATGTTACTATATTTTGAGAGAAGCGCTTTATGTATATAAATGAATTGGCCATATATTGATTTTTTTTTCGTTATCTGATGCTCTGTATCAGTACCTCACAGCTTTAAGTAATATATTTTTATAAAACACTAAACATCTTTTTGAAATGCAGATATCAACTAGGAACTGAAAATACCTTCCTACCTGTAAAACAAACATTGATACAATGAATCAAAAAAAATTGATTATGTGATTTCTACATTATTCAAAACCCAGTCCAGTTTGAGTCTACACTATAAATATCTATCTTATTGGGATAGCTGTTGTCATCCAAAAGTTAACAAAATCCTATGGTACTTAGGAGACTAAGGCTAAGGTCAAATATTTCTGACTACATTTTTTTGTTGTTTTCTTTCATCAAGATTTCATTTAGCTGATGCCAAATGCTTTCTGCAGAAAAAGAAAATATTTCTGTTTCAGTGAAGTTCTTACCAGAGGAAAACAAAAGGTGAATTCTGCAACCTGTCACCTGGTGGTCGGAGGACCGCTGTGAGATGTAGGAGATCCCAGACAGCCATTACATGATTCTGGATTTGTTTCAACGTAGTACTAACAAACCTCTAAGTTTCACAAAATGAGCTGTCATACCCTAACTGTACTCTTGACTAAGACTCAGAAATACTGGAGCTGTAAAACCAGTTGTTTTACTCTTCAGAAGTCAGCAATGTTATCCACTGTTATGGCTGCCCTCAAACAAGACTCACAACCCAAAGGGTGCCTTTTATATAATTGATTAGAATAATTTTGGGTACTTATTGTCAAATGAGCAGATTCATTTAAGTTTGGTAGATACTAGATCAGTAAATCAATAACTACTTCTTCAGCGAGACTGTGATCAGCTGCCTTGATACACTTTAAAGCCAACTATAACTACAGAGGAATAATATGCAAACGATTGCATTCCTGTTCTTCTTTTCTACAAAAAATAGAAAAACAATGTATCAAGTAGTGACTTGGGTAACAACAGGCTAGTTGAAACAGCTAAGAATTAAGATGAAATGTATTTTTCATTTCTTGCCCTTACAGTTATCCCACATTGTAAATAAGTTCACATGCAAACTCACTGTAGAAGTATTTTTTAAAAAAATCAAGATTTCTATTTCCTCTCCCTAACTTAATTTCTAAAATTTAAACTGAAGACATGCTATCATCCTCTGTACAGAGATGAAAGAGGAAAATAACCCACATCAGCTCCTAGCAGGAAAATTAGAGAAGGCTTATGTTCTTTGATGACTGAACTGCTACATACTGCATGATGGTGTGTGCAGTCACTGCTGAGTTCCCTAGCCAGGGAAAGGGGCTGTTCAAAACTTTCCTTTCTGAATGTGGAAAAGCTGTTAGGCTTGGCCTAATTATTTTAGAGGCTTATTAAGTAAACTAACTTTCACTGAAAATTTTGCATGCATTCAACACAGATTCTGCAAGAAACCCACCCAGAGCTGCGTCAAATGGGTGGGAAAACTAGTCTCCTGTAGACAAGGTGGTCTCAGGCATCCCTTCATGCCCGTCCATCTGGAAGACAGACTGCACCTCTTCCCTTCCACCGGAGAAGCGGGAGACAGGCAGAGCTACCGCCCTGCAGGATGAAGGCACAACACGGACTTAACTTTATACTGACACAAAATCAGGTGGAGGTGGAGAAAACTGAACCCGGGAATAACTTTAATGTCCTTGTTCTCTTAGGTTCTTTGTTTTCTCCTGTACCGCTGCCTTTTTGCAGTGCATCTCTCTCCTCATGATTTCTATTTTCAGCCGGTCTCTGTGGGGCCTTTCCAGGAAGATGGCTCCTGCTGAGAGGAGCTAACTCGAAATAGCGGCAAGCTTTACTATGAATGCTGCCTTTCTGCTACTAGTTCCCGATCAATGGCTTGTGAACAATCGACAGTGCCAGAATCATGTGAAATCGACTTTTTTCACCCTTGCTTTCCACTACTGAGAAGACAGCTCAAACTCAGAATGCAAAGGTACCTTCTCATTGCCAAGGTAGGCAGCACTAAGGGGGGAACCGAGTGTATTACTTCACACCTCCTTATTTTTCCAAAAAAGGAAAGCAAAAAAATCCCAAGGTTCCCATGGATGTCAAGGCACAGTCAACTCTCTGGACTCATATTCCAGTCCTTTTGTGTGACCAATTTTATGAAATCAGGGTTTACAGAAAATGCTTCCAACATTTCCTGCACAGTATAATAGCGATAGCAAGACTGCTTTTTCACTAACATTAGAGAGCTGGAAGGATGGACTGGGAATTTAGTTTCTGATAATCAATTTTTCTCTCTTGTCACAACAAATACTTCTTTCCTACCTGAACTGGATCGAACTTTGAGCAGGAAAACATGCTCTCTCCTTAAAATTAGACAGAAAATCTAGAACTTAAGAGTGGTTTGTGGCCTTTCTAGAAAGACCACACTGTATGACATAGTGATATTGCAGTTTAATAATGCAGCTCAGGATGTTTCCAAATACTGCATTTTCTTTCCAGCATTAAAAATACAAATGAGAGGAGTTAAATTTCCTTCTCAAACAATAGAGTTTGTGATCTAAGTGTTTATGAAGGCAACACCACTAAGTAACCTAACTTTCATTTATCTATCTCATTGTGAATGTCAACTCTTATTGTAACAATAACGCATTATATTAAAAGCATCACTCAGCAACATTTGAGTGTTAAATAATCTAAGGATCTTAAAAATCTGAAGTATTAAATTCTTCGTGAAGTACTGCATTCTTTAATATAAATTATGTATTTATATAGTATATACTTCTAATTCATGCGTCATGTGTGGAGCACCAACACTTTATCAACATTTAATGTGTGGTAATGCTTGTGACATCAGAGAAGTATGTGGTAAAAAGTCACCAACCATCAACTTACAGCAATGCATAGAAGCGCAGACGTACAGAAAATGAGGTTGGTAGGGTCATGAAGTCATTTTGTCCATTCCTTGCTCAAAGACAAGATCAACTCTTAACTATGAACTCTAATTTACACATGATAAGCAAATCATGCTTAACATATACCTTATGTCTGCATCAGTGCCAAGGTGTACCAGGACAAGAGTGTATTCCCAGACATCCTGAGCTTTCAAAGAGAATATAAAAGAGTACAGACACTGTGCCTCCCATGGCAGGTGGTCAGAGTATGCTCTTCCTATCCAGAGCTAATTTTTTTGGAGAAATTTTGGCCCTGATGGTGGTGATAGACTGTACCATCCCACACTCCTTACATGAATGTACAGTGCCGATCATTGTTAAGACAAACAACATCTGTATAGTAGCTATGGTTTCATGTGCTCCGTATTCCCCCATCTGCATTCTCCTCACTAAAACTCTTCACCCATGACTGTGAACACCTTCTAGGACCACCAGCCTGTGAGCACCTCCAAGCAACATATTTTTACTAAATTTCAAAGCAATTTTTTTCCTCTCTCTCCTGCTGCAGAATCGCTCTCTTCTGTTGCTGTTCACATTCACTAGAAATAGAAAAATTACTCTGGTGTGAAGTGACAAGCAAATGAGAATTTGTTCTGCAAAAGTGACAAACTTAATAGCCATAAGAAATTGAAACCTTTCCTAAGGGGAAACGATACATTTTCACTTCCTTACAATCTAAACAGTTGCTTCATACTGCAATAGATTGCAGACATTACACCTTAAAATTGCTATGGTTGTGTAAAAGACAGTTCTTGTAGATCATGTAGAGCTTTCGAAAATGTAAGGTTTTCTACTTCTTGTATGGCTGAACTCATTAAAAATGTTTCTGATTTTACAAGCAGAATGATTTACTCAAATACCATTGTGGTAAATGCTACATAAAAACCTGGATAGATTGAGAGTTTTGAAAGCAAACATCCATAAATGCCTGAAATTCTATTTAAAACATTCTTAAGGGATTTTCTGTGATGCATGTCATATATAGAATAAATGACAACAAACTGTGAAAGCCATTTTTAAAGCTTGCTATGAGATCATTTTCTCCAGTATAGAATTGTGATGTTATCTCAACCTGTGTTAATGAATACTTCAGAATATATCGCTATGTATTTTCCTTTAATTGATCATTATTTAGTGTTTTTCGTATCTGTATGAAAAACACTGTTGCAGTTATTAGTTTCTACTGTGCTGTCAACCTAATTGCTTACGGTGAGGACCTATGGAAACAATTAAGCATATAAATTATCTCATTCCAGTTAGCTTTAGTGTTTGACCTGTGTGGAGAAACTCATGTGATGTTAAAGCATTATGCATCTGGTTATTTCTGTAAGAGAAGTCTAACCTGTTGCATTTTATGCTCTTTTCCACTGTAAAGACTTTATTATAAAAGGTTACTGTTGCCTACTTTATTCTTGAAAGATTGAGGGTCAAAGAATGTACATTAACTCCTCAGACAACTTCTATATTTTGAATCAGGTACATCAACATTAAATTGTTTAAATATTTACCTGGTTAACTGATATTTAACCATAACTGAATAACTTGTACTGAGGGTGTGCGTTGATTTTAGTCTGTGCAAATTTTGTCTATGTAAATAGCAATATACTGGACAATTATCGGTTAAAATATTGCATGCAAAAGGTTAGTTTACATTTCTCAATTAAAAAACATCCACACTTTGCTGTGCTGTAAAGCTGGTGAAATTGTGCTGCCGTTCAGAAAAAAAGGATGTTGCAATTTATTTCAGATTAAAATCTACAGAGTACCCATGATTTAAGTCTTGGATAGTTTTGGTTTCTTCTGAGGTGAACTGAACATCAATGAAGACAATTGATACTGATGCAGGAGATAATATATACATCCAATACACGTTACTGACGTAATTATTGTGACTGCTGCTCAGTAAATAGTATGTTTCCTACAGCTATTCTAACCTGGAAGAAAAGCTAAAACATCGAAACTAAAGACTACTCTTTATTAGGAAGGAATACGCTGTTTGAAACAAGCTCTTTCAATTTTCAAGTAGCATACACAAAGAAATTATGGATCCTGACTACAACTATAGGACTTTTCAGTTCTCTTTAAGGATAGAGGTTTTGATATAGCAAAGACACTTACTTGAAGTGCCCTCTCCAGGAGGCAGGGAAGAAGGAGTGGGGGTGATTTATAATCTCAGTCTATTAACTATATTCTTTCTGTTAATTACAAACTTTTATTTCCAACCTATGGCATTTCTGTAATAGAAGAACATATTAGTGTCAAACATGCCATGAGGAGATGGGGCCGTACTCCTAAAATCAGTGTTACGCTATTAAAGACTTTTAAAGTATCCACAGAGTGTTTTTGGATTTTGTGTAAGATGACTGCAATTTCTGTTTTATTGCCTGAGAAGTTGGATGTCAGAAATGAATGAATTTGCTTAGTAGAAGAGATTGTAATTTACACTAGCTTTGACTTAAACTAATAATAATAATAATAAAAAAAAGATATTGTGAGCCCTAAGACATAATTGTACCACTTATTCAGAAGTCCTTAGGAGTGGATTACTGACAGTAGTGCTGGATTTGTGCCAAGATTATAACTGAAAAGCAAGTCAACCCAAGCTGTGAAGTGTGGTTGCATTCACATTAATAAGAATAATTAGAAACGCATGTTGAAGGAAAGCCATTTTCCTCTGTTTGCCTTAATTTTGTTCCCTGCACTTTTGAACGTCGTGTGCAGTTTTGATAAATGTACTGATTTTCTGTTTGCTACCTCTGTACAGTTTTGAGTCATGCTGCTGCTCTGTTCTGAAGACGGGGACTTTGCCCTGTCACCCGGTCCATCTACTTACTGCAGTCCTCTTCAGTGAAAACAGTTGTCTGGGATCATTCAAGTAACTTTGTGCCTCTCCTCTAACGATGACATGTATTCTGAACGTGAAAGGCTGAACAAAGCGTGAAGAGCAAAAGAAACGTATCATATATGCCCCTGCTCACCTGGTTGGTTACAATATAGCTATAATGATTTAAATTAAAGGTAGATCTTGAAGAATATAATAATAAGCGAAACAGTAACTATGGTAAGGTTCAGCTATAATAATACCAAAGATCTTTATGGAAATAATGGGGAAAGTAACAACTCAGTCATGCCAGAATTTAGCTTCTGCCAAGGTTTTATTCTTCTAAAGCTGACATCAGAAGAGAAATCACTGCCTAAGAGATGCTGGGAAGGAAAGGATAGATGGTCAGCAGCCATCAGCAGCAGGGAGATGTTCACCACACAAATGGAAGGAAGCAAGAAGCCAATGGAAGTAAGCACCGTGACAGGAATTTGCTGAAACTTGCAGAGAGAGGTGTTCATTTACGTAATGATGGGGTGCATAAGCTTCATCATTTTAATATCCTTTTCATCCAGACTGCCAGGATGAAAGGGTTTGTAGGTGCCCACCACAGCTGGACTTTCAGGATTGGCACAGTTGTTGTAGAAAGAAAGTAGCTCTCTCTCAGCTGAACTGTGTGTTTTTGACCTTAAGAGTTGCTCTCAAGGGTCAAAAAGGTGGTTTAAATTCATGGGGCATGAAGAATTACACTTTTATATAGCATGACCAGAAGCAAGAGTCTGAAAGTTATGCTATACAACAAATATTTTTTTTCCAGTAACCATTCCTGTGTTCAGTTTAATAAATTTGTTAACGTTCTTTATTTATAAGCTGTTTTTATAGGTTATTTTACATCGTTATTCTTAACCAAAGGGGCAATCCCCTTAGACTCAGGGGGCTGTGTTTGATGTGGCCTTTTGTACTTACAGCATTTCTAATCACACTGGGTTTATAAACTATGGATTATTTTATTTATGTCCCAAGCATAAGAGAACTCATTTAATGCACTTACTACCTCAACAAATGATAAAGTATTTCAATTCAACCCAGGGCAGCAGAATAATTTCCATTTCATTTTATCCTTACAAAAATGTCATAACCTTTCATCTCATCACATGACACATAAACCAAGAATTCAGTACTGTCTTGCATACATTTTACAAGTACTGCATGCAGATCTATATTGGGCAATATATCAGCCCCTAAATAATGAGCAACTAAGTCAACTTTCTCCTCTCCCTCCCCTACTGCAAATGACCTTTATAATGAAATGCATCCTTGTAACAATTGCATTCATTGTTATAGGAGGGATGGAAGAAGTCAGTCCAATTAAGCCTTTAAAGGTGCTATTTATTTCACACAATAACTAAAATTACACTAGCAACTATATCCTGTAAGTTTTTATTCCTGTATTTTTGTATTTTTCCTTCCTTGCTCATGGTGCTTGCAATAATCACAGTGAAAAGGTGGCTTTGAACTGTGTTTAATGAGTCTTCCACATAATATTTGTCTGGGAGATGTCAGGCAGCGTAAGTGTAAGTGAATCTCACAACTGCCAGCGTTGCCTGATGGCTGCGGCAGGAACATGTCCTGTGATCCCATCCAAAGAGCTCTCAAAAGACTAGCTTTCATTTTTCTGTTACTGTGATGCCGTAACTTCTGGGCATTTTGTAAATGTGTACGGTTAGCTACAGGCTACCTATGAAAGCCGAGAGCTGGCGTGTCATTTCAGTGGCAGAATGCCGGTGGTGTTTAGAAGAACGGGGGATAAAAATGTCATTTTTCCACATCCCTTCCATAATCCACACGGGAGGGACAGAGATGTACTGGAATACTGGTGAAGGACATAGCAAGATATTACAGATAGCAGAAGTCACATTAGAAAATGCACCGTAAGGACAACCCAACCAGCCCTGTACAGGTAGCTCAGAGAAGGATTTATTTGCTTTGGCTTAGCAGAGCCAGCATGCTTAAGCATAAACTTACTAGATGCGGGTCAGAGCCGAGAGGTGTTTGTGATGTTGCCTCCAAGACAAGAAGTGATTTAAAAACCAGGATATTGAGCAACGTATTTCTGAGACCCACCTGAATGTCTCTCTAGCAGCTGGCTCAAGTTTAGCAGCATCAGTATGAAGATGAAGTTAATAAAACCAGGCAGACTTATGTTTCTTCCGTATAATTGGCTACCTTTGCACATATTTCTGCGGTGTTGTGCAGAACCCTGTGAGCTAACTCTTTGCAGAGCTGGTATGAGTCCACAGGGCTTATTAGCTGAGGATCTATGCTGTGAGAAAGCACCTAAATTGCTTCTGAATCTCAGCTAGCTGGGGAAGCAACCTTCTGCATTTCCATAGTGCTGCCCTTAAGCAAAAGCAAGTGTGGAATGACCTTAGTTTCTCTACTTTCATAACCTGATAAATTGCCCATCAAAAAAGAATAGTTTCTATATAAAGATCCCCATATCCAAGTTAATACTGAACCAATGTTCCTTTAAATTGCCTCTTGTGAAAAGGACTTCCTGTACTACATGTGTAATTATTTGGTAAACTTTCACATACTTGGAGGTCTGAAACTATGTCTCTGTTGGAAACAAATGGTAGGTTCTTCTGTCTCAGAGAACAGTGATGGATTGGTTCCTGTCCCTTTTAAACAGATGACATTTTAAAATTCAGCACTTTTCTCTCTGGAACAAAACTGGCAAGCTCATAAACATCCCTCACAATCTCTCATATTAGTACTTGTCTATGAAGGACTGATACTTCTCCAGGGTTTTGATTTACTTTTTGTTAAGAGGCTGTGCTTTAATCCTGGGCCAGTGCCGACATGCTCCAAGCCCTACAGATACTAGAACAGCAGACTGTGTCAGAAGGCAGTGTCATTAACCGGTGTCACTTGAACTGGCATTTAACAGCACTGTGTTGGCTTGAGCCTGGAACGTAATGAAGCTTTGCTCTTTGAGACCCTCCAGATTGACTTCATGTTGAACTAACTCCTCAAACTCAGTTCCATGCCAAATGTGAAGGACAAGTGAGGAGCCTTCCAGCAGATACAGTGGGGCGCTCTGAGTGATGTTTGGGTGCACGTCTCTTAAACAAATTATTTATGATCTGCTCTAAGACATCAGACAGAGGTCACATTTACCAGGGAAAACCTTCTTCTGAATGCACTTGCTAGCTTGACACTTTTCTTTCCACATAGCAAAGAAAGGAGGAAACAATCAAAATTCTTCAAAACGTAAATAATATTATGACAGGTTATAATATTGTAATACTTAACTGGTATATTATGGCTTTCTGAATCATTGAGCCTTGAGGTATTTATGTGCACTAACAAAAAGTACCTCACAGAAAGAAAAATGCTGAAGAACATTACCATATTACTGAATGCACCAGGGACAATATTATTTCCTGAAAAGGCCAGTGTATGTGAAAAAGTAACATCAAGAAAATATATCTGTGATGATGCTGGAGCAGTAATAGCTATGGCAACTATACTTTTTCACTATCAGCTGAGTAACATTCTGCATTTATATTGCGAACAAAGCCGCAGGACAGGCTTACAAGATTGGATGCATCTTCATTTCAGTAATGGAAAAATTGAACACAGGATTATTTTTTTTTTAAAGCTATGAGAAGCTTGTGAAAAAGGGTGGGAACAGAAGTAAAATCTGCTTCCCTGTCTGGCCATTTTACATACAAAAATTCCAACATTTGTCCTTGGAGGCATTAAAAGGCATTCCACCTTAGCAGTTCTTCAGTGGTTAAAGGAGAGGGGGAAGAAAAGTGAAGCTCTTTCTGATGCATAGCCCTAAGAAGGAGACAAAGATCACAGAATGACTTTCCTCTGTTTTCAGAATCAAAAACCTATTTCTAATTTCTACACATAGCGCGAAGTAGTAATATTTCAGAACCATCATTCATTCCCATGGTAACATCCTCTGATATTACAAGCAGTTAATTATGTCATTGCTGTGTGGTACACTGTGTGGTTTATTTATGGAAGGAGATAAACATTTAATGAAAGCATCTTTGAATATATGAACAAAATAAAAAATGCCGTTCTATCCCTCTGGTCTTTCCTCATGCTCTGTGCAAAGAAAATGCGGTATTAGCAGGGATCTGCTGAAACCTATAGAAATACAATGCTCTTGGTAAAGAAATGTAATATCATTATAGGGCAAAGAGAAGTATTCTGCCTGAGATTTTAACTAAACAAAATTATTTTCTAAAAAGACATCATATAAAAATATACTTGGTATAACTGGATTTGATATAAATATATTACAAATTACTAGGGATTCAAAACAGAATAGATGACTTCATGGTTATTTTGATAATTTCTGAGCTACAACACATGACATCTCTGTCATGAAGTAAATGCCCCCAACTGTCATCAGGATCCCCCTTGTAAGGGAAAGAACCTGAGAAGAGACGGCCAAAAAATTCTGAATTGTTTCACTGGAAAACACAAAAAGAACATTCTATAATTGTTTGACATTCAAATTTATAGTGCCAATTAAATAATTCTGTGGTGAATGGTCACTAGATATGCATTTTTATAAGCTTGAATTAATACTGTTTTGTTAAAAAGTGACCTGCAAATATAATGCAGTCAATACAGGAAAAAGAGTATTGGTTGAGTAATAAAGTCTGAAAAAAACTGTTTAAAATGTCAATCTAAAAAATGTGGGTTCTTTAAAAATAAGAACCTTAAACTTTATCAAATTTAAAAGGCAGGCCTTAGACTAAAAAATGGACTTGCTGATAATTCTTAAAAATGTTGTCTAACTCCTTGTTAAAGGAATTAGTTCTGGAAGGCTCCTCAAATTTTATATATCGTATGTTTTTATCAATAATTTAGACAGCTATTAAATGTATGATGGCTAAGTCTGCAGTTAGAGTGGTAGAAGAAAACAGAGTCATTGCAGAGTTACCTGAATTATTCAGCTAAAAAGCCGAATGACAAGAAATGAATTTTAATATAATCAAATGGAAGGAACACACACGGAAATAAACATTTCCTGATTATTCCCACAGGATAAAATCCTCTGTTTAGAAAGCTGTTGTTCACCAAATTTTAAAGGTCATAAAGGATTATCACCTCAACCTATCACTGTATGAAAGAGCACTAATATGATGCTGCATTAAAAATGTTTAAAAAGAGGAATGCCACACAAGAGTAGAGAGATGACCTTCCTTTTGCTAAGTAACCACTTTGCTGAGCCCATTGCTGGTACAGCATATCCTGATCTGATTAACCCACTTCAAAAGGCATATGAAACCCCTGAAGAATTGAAAGGAAGACCACAAAAATGATCGGGTCTAAAAAGCAAGCCATATAAAATGAATCTTGAAGTGTCTTACCTAGCAAAGACAGTGTTGAGAGATTACTTAATCACTTGCGTATAGGTAAGTTAAATGAGGATTTTCAACCTTGCTATCAAGAATGCTACAAGAGCCAAAAGCTGGGTGATGAAGTCAGAAAAACTCAGCCTCACAGGGAGAAGTAATATCCTTGAAATTAAATGTCCTGACAGATTACAAGAGGAGTGATATAACTCATCATTATCTGCTCTGCGGTTTCTGAAATGAAGCAATTTTCATGGGTAAGAGACACCTGGGGGAGAATCAGACCAGGTGCAGTAGCAGCCCCTGCTAACTTTTCCCTTAACCCAGAAATGACCAGATATGCTCTGAGTTTTATTTTGCTGCCACTCCCTGAAGCCCTGAGCAGTGGATGGACACTGGAGATAATCCTCAGAGGGTGTTCTGTGATGCTACAGAGAATCCATGTTCTTGGACAGCCTGCTGGCATGTGCTGCTCAGATCACTGGGATGAATGTGATGGACAGATTTCAGGTCAGAAGGAATTTTGCACAGGTCAGACCAGCAAGAATCCTGGTGGTTTTTTTCCTGTCTTCCCATGGATCATCTGCTGGCTGATTTGGGGATACCTAATCTCATCAGTTTGCTACAAGTGCAGAAGCTGTGAAGGTTGGTGGTATCTCAGCCTCTCTTGTGCTCCGTTTATTGTGCGTAACTGTTAATCTCTATAGGATTTAAATGCATTAGTGTAACCCAAATTTACAAAGTTAATAGCCCATGATGTTGATAACATGTGCGGGAATACTGTGAAGAAGTGCAGGGAGTGGGACTTAGAAGAAACTAGGCTGGAAGGCTCTGAGAGCACTGCAGGGGTGCCACGATGCACCCAGTGCACCCCCGCAGCCAAAGCTGTATAGGGGGGTCGCTTCCCTTGTCCTGCGAGGGTAACAAACAGCTCCAC
>NW_008825260.1:348262-374894 GCF_000699105.1 Pygoscelis adeliae
TGGCTCCGAATGTTTTTGTTTCTAATGTATTTGCGAGTAAGAGTTTAACACCTGGATATTATCACAAATCTTTTGCTCTCGTTTCATGGATCCAGTGCCGAAAAACAGGCTACTTCAAGAATCTTTGTCTGGTTTTATTCTGATCTCTAGTCTAGAGCAGTTGCTGGGGAGATGCTTGTACTTGAACTGATATCTCTGCTAAACACTCCTAGCCTTCTTTCCTAAGGGAAAGAAACTTCAGCTTTTCTTCTTGACACAGTAATCTCTCCCCCATCATTTCAGTAGCTAATAATTTATCCCTTGCACTTGCTGCTAGTCTCATCATTGCTCATGTACCCTCACAGAAGCAATACATCAGACTAAAGCTGTTGGGGTTAGAGGTTTACACTTGGCTTTTGAAGGCTGTGATTCCAAAGTTTCAAATAACACAGTATTTATAGATTTTCCCAGGTTCATAACAGTGGCTACTAAAATGCTCACATAAAAGAAAACGAAAATACAAGTATAATATGGCTTTCACACCCGATCTTTTTGACCTGGCAAACTTAGGCATCATATACTTAGTTCTGCCCACTGAAATATTCAACTTTAATTTATTTTGCTCAGATGTTGCAGGCTATAAATAAACCTTAAAATTATTGCAGTTGTGCCCTGATTTCCTAACAGTGCTTTTTCACATAACTAAATATACTAACTTTTGGAGTTCAGCTCAATGCAGTTTAAAAATGCTGCTTTTATCAAAGCATAGCAAAGCATATTTACACTTGAACTGATTGAAGATTTTTGTTTACTTTCTCTGATTTGTCTTGGCAATGTAAGTCGAATTTTAGATTGGAGTCTTTGCTGATTCTGTTCCCAATGTATTGACTTCTGTCTTACTATATTTCTCCTGGTCTGAGCAAAATATTACAAACTAGCCAGCCTATAGTAACACATTTTTACATACTGAAGGTGATCAGCATAAATTGTGAAGATGCTCCATTTAATGAAAGTATATATGAATTTTATACAACTATCACTGCACGCATCAAATATCATTCTGGGACTGTTGAACTGCCAACGGGCTTAAGAAGTGTAAGCTCACCTGCTGTGAGCTCCAGCATGTCTCTTACAATACAAGAAGTCTTAGGATCAGACGAAGGGCACCTGTGCCAAAATGCCTCTACTTTTTTTTTTAGCTTCATCAGTGGCTATCACATTCCCAAGTTTAAAAGTATGACAGTATAAAGATACAGTGGTTGGCAGCATCTGATAGAACAACTGGGTACATCAATTCAATCTTCTTCATGGCTTATGAAATAATACGCACTGTACTACATAAATATTATTTTAGTTCTAATACAAACATGAAAAGAGCCTTCACAAAGATTTACAGGTTAATACAGGGTACTGCACTTACCAAGATGTGTGTTCATCATCTTCGCACAGTATTTGCACATGGCTTCCAAGTCGTTCAGTTGTCCTTGTAGGAATGAAATCTGGGCCTCCAATTCCTCCTCCTACAATTAAGAGATTATTAGCATTAAATAAAACCAACTTTTTATAATACACAGTAAAAGTGGTAAGCTAACCCTTGACATGCTTAGACATCTTCTAATTTTTCCTATTCCTTTGTTCTTGAGAAAATTTTGGAAATAAAGAGAATCACCTTCCAACTCTATTTATTAAAAGAATTTTAAATTCTTCTGTCATTTCATAGAAATAGGGTTTGGTTTTAATGTTTCAGTGTTTATTAATACTACTTTTTTTCCTTCTGAAGAGTCAAATAAAAATCTGTCTACATTGATCCAAGAAAGGTTAACAATTCATATTTTTTTTACAGATTAGCTACCTGGTTTTGCTTGTGCAAACACAGTACCACAGCAATGGCTGAAAAAACTCACCAAATGAGAAAAACTCTCATTTCTGGCAGAGTAATTTCCACAGCAATTCCTTTGAAACCTCAGAAAAATTCCTCTTCTTTTATTTCAAGGCATATATTTCATGAGACCTCATGCCATACCTCAAGGATGTATTACTGCCACATATTTTGGCATATTTATTTGTGTATCACATCGTGCTCTATCTGTATAAAAAAACCTGCACTTCTATGCTCAGCCAACTGCACTTCCACACAACATCTTATGTAATATTTAGGTGAAAACTATTTTCAACTCACATACTATAAAGCAGTTACTTTAAATTATCAAGTTATGTTTAATAAATATGCATCGTGTAATTTAAAAAATTAATTTAAAAAAAGATTCTTGATTTTAAGGCCTAGGAGAAGCATTGTTTTCTAGCCACACGCCCTGTCTAAGCAATGGGAGCTACCTCAGCTAAGAATTTCTCTTTGAACTCCTTTCTTTGCAAGTTTACAAATGCATCCAGTCTTGACTTTAAAGACCATACTGCAGTGAAAATTCACCACTCCTTTGGAAAAATTCCTTCAAAGCTTAGTCACAAACAGTATTAAGCAGTTTTTTGTTTGTTTAAGTATGCAATTGAATTCAAGATATTAAGATAAAGGCAAAGCAACTTTCTAGCCTCCTGTTTTTCTTAGGAGTTTTGCAGTTTTATCACACTTTTGTTTGATGGAGGTTGCTGAACATTAGAATGTGAATTACATGTCAAACGAAAAAAATCCAAAACTGGTCAGCAAGAATAAAGAGATTGATTTAAAGGTACAAGTGATCTTAATCTCCATCAGAAACTGAGTCAGAGCCAAGCACAGGAAACTTTGCACTAATATAGCATGTATCCAAAAGCAATTGATAAATAAAAAGAAACTTAGCAGTAGCATTTTGCAAGATCTAGCAATATCACTTTTTACACTACACACTTTTTCCTCACAGTTACAATCTACAGACATAAAACATTTTTTCTTTGCTATTCCCTTATACTAACACACTCTCACCTTATTTTACTCAAGCTCATACTTTGACCACTTAAGCCTCAAAGGGATTGATTTTTATATTGCCAATTTATAGTTGCTGAAAGAGTAACCTCATTCAAAGTCTGCAGTTCTGTCACAGCCCATACAAGCGTATCTGCATTGATGTTTCTATTCAAGCAATGTCCCTGCAGAAGACCTTTTCCTAGTACATACAGCTAGCGACTGCAAGAAATAATCTACCATAAATTTTAATTTGCCACTGCACCGCAAGGGCAGCTATAAGATAGGGAAAGGTGACCATATTTCAGTATTTTACTATAAAATAAGATAATCAAATTCTAAAATCATTACCCAGTAATTGAAACCCTGTTTATCTCCTACAAGGGAATAAGAAAATTTAACTTCTGGTAATAAATATTTCCATGTTTCCCAGACTATTTTTTCTTAGTCATGGATGAGAACCGCAGTAAATTGATCTTAAAATGCTTTTGGACAGCTCTATCTACTTGAGCAGATTCTGAAGCTAACCTTTTCATCTGTACAACACTACCTCTTCATTTGGCAAGTGAAACTGGTGCTGAGTAAACTACATCCACCGTTCTTTCAGCTTGTTAGGATCCAGCATGGGGAGCAGAAACGTTCAGCGGGCCCAGCACTCACAAAGGAGGGTACTGTGGCCAGGAACTCACAGACAGTGCAAAAGGTTTCCCGCCAAGTGGGAAATCTTGCACAAGGCTGAGTGAATGCACTTGGAGTTCCTGACTTATCTGGCACCGTCAGGAAGGGCGTCAAGAAGCGCTGCCAGCGGGATGTGCAAAGAAGCAAGACAGTTAACTTGGCATTTGACACACAACAGACCCAGATGTGCTATCTGCGTAAGACAACACCACCCAAATGGTGATGACTTCCTACAAGACATAACCCCCGCCCCGGCTGTCACCGGCAGTGCTGTGGCAACCTCTGTGCAGATGGACCCCTGAGGGTGACCTCCCTGGAGGGAGGTTTGCTCTGTTGTAGTGGCCACAGCAGCAGGCGAGGAGCTGCAAGAGGCAAGTGTGTTTTATTGCATCAGGGGTGACAAACAGGTGATTGACAGGATCTTTCAAGGTGTAAAAGCTTATGCAACAGACAGGGAAGGTGCAACCGAGGCAAGACGCAGTGGGAAGAAGACATGCACTCCTAAGAGGGTGGAAACTGGAAGCTTGTGACTTCTGGCAGCAGGAGGGCTGCCCAGTGGTGCAGGGCCCAGGCAGCAGCGGCGAAGAACAAGCTCCCTCAGAGGAAGAATCCAGATTGGACACCGTATCAGGGCGCTACCAAGAGAAAGTGATGAGTGACAGTGAGTGGCTGGTGACTCTCTTCCAGCCAGACTCATCAACTAGGGAGGTTTCTTGCTTGCATGGAGCCTCAATTTGTGGTGTTGCCGAAAGACTGTTTGGGGTCGCCTAATGTTCTTTTTTCTGCTTATTCATGCATACATCAATGACGTGGTGATGTGAAACCATTTCAGTTCAAAAATGATTGCAGGGTTCCTGATCCAGGCTGAAGGGGACAGGAATCCTGGTGGTGTGTCTCTTTAATCCTATGGCAAAAGGGAAAAGCCTGGAGAGCAGCAGATGTATCCAGTAGACCACATATGGCTACATATTTGGTGGCACTAGCTGGGCTTCAACTATTTTGCTTGTGGCACCCAATTTGATGAGGAAAGACAACATAGAGAATAGGTCTACCTGGCAAAGAGAGGGAAGAACATCTTTGTGAACAGACTTGCTAATCTAGTGGGGAGGACTTTGTCTGTCATAGAACAGGGACCTAACCCAGAAATACATGAGGAAGCAGCACATACGGAGAAGGTATGCAGAAGGTCCACTTGGCTGAGTAAGGAGCTTCTTAATGAACTAAAATGGGAAAAGCACAGATGGAGATGGAAATGGGGGAAATGGAGAGCACATATATGGAAACAATGACAGGAAACAAAGGACAAGCACACATTTGTTGTTTGGGCACAGGAACAAAACTAGGAAGGACAAAACCCAGCTGGAGCTAAAATTAATGGGGGACATTAAAGGCTAACAAGAAGGAATTTTACAAGTACGAAAGCAGCAAAAGGAGGTTCAAAGAAAATGTAGGTCTGTTATCTATCTATTATCTACTAAGGGAGATAAGATAATGATAGATGATACAGAAGAAGCTGCAGCACTCAATACAATTTCTACCTCTCGCTTTTTAGGCAAAGTCTGCTCCCAGATCTCTGCGTGTACAGTTTGGGAAGGAGAGGGATGGCTAAGAGTTGCGGGGCAACAGGTTGGTGAATACCTGAAGAAGCAATATGTGTTCAAATACATGGGGTCACATGGGATACGCCCATGGGTGCTGAAAGAGCTGATGATGTGACTGCAACACCACTAGCTATCATCCATAAAAAAATCACTGCTATTACAGGACATCCTTGATGACTGGGGAAAGGTTAATTTTACATCCATATTAAAGAAAAGTGAGAAGGAGGATCTAAGAAACTAAATGATAGTTGGCCTCACCTTAGTCCTTGGAAAAATCGTGGAGCATGTCCTCTTGGAATCAATTTCCAACACGTAAAGGACAAGACAATAATCAAGAAAAGTCAACAAGGATTTACCAAGAGCAAATCATGCTTGACCAATCTGGTTGCCCACTATGATGAAATGACTGGCCATGCAGATGAAGGGAGCGGAGTGAATGCACTATATTTTTACTTTAGTTAGGCTTTTGACATTATTTCCAAAAGCATTATCATTTACAATATGAGAAAGTATGGACTGAATGAAAGAATTGCAGGTGGGCTGCAAATTCGTCAGACCCCAAGCTCAAAGACTAGAGTCAATGGCTTGATGTCCAGCCGGTGGTTGGAAATGAGCACAGTAACCAATGGACTGCTATAAACATACTGTTCAGTATCTTCATCAACAGCCCATATGAGAAGACAGAATGTACTTTCAGTTCATTTTCAGGTGATGCAAGATCGGGAGGTGTGGCTGCCGTGCTGACTGGTAGAACTTCAATTCACAAACACCATGAGACACTGGAAGCCCAGGCAAAAGAATCCTTTTTAAGGTTTCTGTTTTAGAAACTTCAATTAAGTGCAAAATTCTGCACCTGAGGAGAAAAAAACCCCAATGCACCAGTGCAGACAGGGAAGGAACTTGCTATATTTCAGGCCTGCTGAAAAGGATCTGGAGGCTACAGTGGCTGCTGAGTTGTTTATAAACTAATAAAGTTCTCTTATCATGAATAATGTAAACAGTGCAATGGGCTACATTAGGAGGAATGTGGTCAGCAGATCCAGGAAAGTCATTACCCCCCTCTACTCAGTGCTTGTGAGCCCTCACCTTGAATAAAGTTTTGGGCCTCCAGTTCAAGAAGGATGTTGAGAAACTGGAGAGGGTCCAGTGCAGGGCTACTATGATGGTTACAGGTCCAGAGGACAGGCTGAGGGAGCTGGGCTTGTTTATTTTGGCAAAGAGGAGCCTAAGGAGGGTCTGCTGGGAGCTTGCAACTGCATGGAGCTACAAAGATGATGTAATAAAACTCTTCCCAGCAGTGAGAGATGATATAGAAGGGACCATGGCCCAAAATTGCCCCTTGGAAAGTTCAAACTGGTCATTAGGAAAATATTCTTCATCAGAAGAGCAATGCAGCACTGGAAGAGGTTACTCATAGAAGTGGTAGAGTTTCTGTTCAAAGTCACTGACCTGACCTAATGTTAGCGATTGTCCTGCTCCAAGTAGCAGCTTGAGCAGAGGTCTCTGCTAATCAACATTTCCAAGACTAATCTTCTCACAGTATCTTTCTGAAATTGTTCTGCAAATTATGTATGTTTTAATGTTTTGTAAAGGTAAGCAGCAACATCACAAAGCCCCTCAGAAAAAAGGATGAATTTTTTCAGTATTCTAAAGTCAAATTCTTCAGTAGTGATAGATGAAACAACTGATTTATAGCCAGCATTGTGCAGGTGCTCTCGATTCTTGCCCAGACAGTATTCACTGCGCTTTTCTCTATGTGCTAACTTTTGTGTTTCACTGTGCTGAGAAAGTGAGTAGCCTGGATACCATTTTTATTTTGTGTACAAATAGCAGTGCTGATCTGATCTCTCTTATGCATGAACAGAGACTTATAAATTCTTTGAACAGGCCAAACGTAAGTCAAGAAAAAAACATTATGGTCTATGCTTCCTTGAGAAACCGACCTTTCAGCCGATCTGACACACACTGTACCAGAAACACGTGAACAGTGATTCAAAATCAATCAGCCACAGCTCTCAAAGGTTAACCAGTTGACCACAAAATAAAAATCAATCATTTAAATAACTAACCAAAATAAAAAATCAATATCAAGTTACCGAACAACATGTCCTATAAAGCATATAAGCTCAATCTTTTCTAATACTGGGAGCTGCGTTATGAGGAAGAAAAACAAATCAAGCAGCAAATCAAACAAAGGAATCACTGCATCAGACATGGGAGACCAAGATGTGTGAATTTAATGATGCAGTCTTGCAGAAAAACAACTTAATAATACTTTCTGAAAATTTAGTCCCAGGGTCCTCAAAAAACTTTTCCACACCTTCAACATTGCAGGTGATGTAGAGCCTTACAGATAATCAGCAACATCTTGAATTGAATACAAGAATGAAAAGGAAGTAGATTATTTGTGATGCCACATTGATTCACATTTCACTAACAATGTAAAGCAGGCTAGTATTTATGTCTCCAGTCAAAGCAAGACTCGACTTGAATGCCTCCATATACACATCTCCAACTCTTTTTCCTTTTTGTGGCAAGGCTGAATCAGCAAAAAACTTGACTTACATTTATGTTTCTCATATTTGTCTTTCTTCTTATCCACATCCAGAACTTTGCTTACATTGTTACATTTCCTTTTTTCTTTTGCCATGAAAACGAATTCCTTTGTGATTAATTATTTGCCATTTCATTGCTATTTTTTTCCCCAATCTATACAGTTCTGGTGCTCTCCATTTGTCCAAAGTTTGCTCTTCCCTTTTTATTACTTTTCCTTTCATCTATCTTCTCACCTTTACAAAGACAGCTATGGAAATAAATTTTTTATATCCTTCCTTCTCTCCTGAGGTCATAATGAGATCAGCGATGCCTCTACCGTACCCCATTTTTCATCAAATTTTACTGTTTCAGAAAAACAGCTGTGACTAACTGAAAGCGGTCAGCACCTTCAAGAACAGATTACAGAAGTTTTACAGTTTTGACATTGTAATCTTATCGTTTTACAGCTTATCACTTTACAAGCTGCAATAAGGTTTGCGGACATGGGTAAGGGCACTGGAATTTAGCATCCTACATAAGCCAAGGTCTGAAGAAATATAGTTTTGGAAGAAGCCACTCTTTTTCAACCCTGTTTTTATCAGTTTAAACAAGTTTTCTCCCAAATACATGATAGGTAACTTAACACCGAATTATAAGGGCTGGAAAACAGGGAATACGAATGCACAATATCAGGACTGTAATATCTTTCTTTCATACTAACTTTTAGTTTTCAGTCTTACTGTTCAGGAAATGAAAGAAAAATTGTATTTTTCTCTGTTTTACTTATGTAGAAACTCAAGGAAGAGTGACCACTGTTGTCAAAGGCTTACAACAATGCATGTATGTCCAAGCACTTCAGTCATGAACACTCAGAACAGCAAAACTCCATTCATCTTAAAGCTGAATCCTTCTGAATATGAATTAACTTGGCAGCACCACCAAGTGTTAAGTGTAGCAGAAATTACCTTCAAAGAGAAGAGTATTTAAAGGTATTTAAGGTGTTTAAGCAATAATTCTGCAATTAAAAACTGTGGTGGGTTGACCCTGGCTAGACGCCAGGTGCCCATCAAAGCTGCTCCATCACTCCCCTCCTCAGCTGGACAGGGGAGAGAAAATATAATGAAAGGCTCGTGGGTCAAGATAAGGGTAGGGAGATCACTCAGCAATTTCCATCACAGGCAAAACAGACTCAACTTGGGGAGATTAGTTTAATTTTATTACCAAGCAAAGCAGAGTAGGCTAATGAGAAATGAAAACTAAATCTTAAAACACCCCTCCCTTCTTCCCGGGCTCAACTTCACTCCTGATTTTCTCTACCTCCTCCCCCCGAGCGGTGCAGGGGGACGGGGAATGGGGGTTGTGGTCAGTTCATAACATGTCTCTGCCGCTCCTCCCTCCTCAGGGGGAGGACTCCTCACACCGTTCCCCTGCTCCAGCGTGGGGTCCCTCCCATGGGACACAGTTCTCCATGAACTTCTCCAATGTGAGTCCTGCCCACAAGCTGCAGTTCTTCACGAACTGCTCCAGCATGGGTCCTTTCCACGGGGTGCAGTCCTTCAGGAACAGACTGCTCCAGTGTGGGTCCCCCGTGGGGTCACAAGTCCTGCCAGCAAACCTGCTCCAGCATGGGCTTCTCTCTCTCCATGGATCCACAGGTCCTGCCAGGAGCCTGCTCCAGTGTGGGTTTCCCATGGGCTCACAGCCTCTTTCAGGCATCCACCTGCTCTGGTGTGGGGTCCTCCATGGGCTGCAGGTGGATATCTGCTCCACCGTGGACCTCCATGGGCTGCGGGGGGACAGCCTGCCTCGCCATGGTCTTCACCACAGGCTGCAGGGGAATCTCTGCTCCGGCGCCTGAAGCACCTCCTCCCCCTCCTTCTTCACTGACCTTGGTCTCTGCAGAGTTGTTTCTCTCACATATTCTCACTCCTCTCTTCGGCTGCAGTTGCACAGTTTGTTTTTCCCCCTTCTTCAATACATTATCATAGAGGCGCTACCACCGTCGCTGATGGGCTCGACCTTGGCCAGCGGCGGGTCCATCTTGGAGCCAGCTGGCATTGGCTCTATGGGACATAGGAGAAGCTTCTAGCAGCTTCTCACCTGTAGGGCCACCCCTGTAGGCCCCCACTACCAAAAACTTGCCATGCAAACACAATACAAAAACACAACACAAAAAGTGACAGAATTGTGGTGGAGGAACAGTCCAGTCTTCCTTGTGTCTTGTCTGATGCTGGTCAATGATGGGTTGGGTAAAGTGTAAAGAAAAAGGTATGTCATGATATAAACATGTAATGGTACTGCCCAGAATACTCTCCCAGGCTACACATATTTGCAGATCAGGGATTTCTTGAACTAGAGGTGGGTTTTTTTTGTAGCTAAGTCTTTGGACTTTTCCTGTATTAATTTGCCCAGCCACATTTTCAATTCTTTCAGTATTCATAGTAAAAGCACTAAGGAAACATCCCCTGAGCTCTTGGCAAATTGGCAGGGCAAATTAGAAAATAATTCTGATGAGGTATCGAAATATTTAGAGGAAAATAATGGGAAAAATGAGACTGATACAAGGAAATCCTGAAGCCAGGGACTTGCTAAGGGTCTTACCAGTACTTAAGCGCTTATTCATAAAATATACACAGAGTATACCTTTTGGATATTGGTAGCATTTTACATGTCAAACAAGATTCAGATGCATAGCATAAATTGCTTTCTCATTTAATTTTATGCAAATTTCCCTAGAGTAAAAAGCAGTGGTTACTGTTTCCATTTTGTGAGAATTTATTTAGTTTTAATTTTTTAATCTAACAATTAAATACAAGATTTAACCTTTTAATCTTGAACCCCTGACAGCTGAATGTTGGTTGACATCCCCATAGTTTTTTTATAATCTATGCCAGCCACAGAATAGTCTACAGCATATGCTGACACTTAAACCAGAAACCACTGTTTTTGAACAATGAATTACATACAGTAGAATTGAAAACAAAATTTTAATTTATTTAATTTACTAATTTAACTTACCTATTATTTAATTGTATCACTCATGGGCCCTCATCAGGACCAAGACCTCGCTCTGCTGGGTGCTGTACAAACATAAAGAAAAAACCGGCTTCTCTAAAGGACTTAACAGTGTAAGCCAAGAGACAACAGATGGCTGCAGACACACATATGGGAAGGACATGGAAACAATATGGCTATATTAGTCAGTCTTATAGACATGGCTTCAGCATGTTAGCAACCAAACTGTTGTCAATGGAAAGTTGGAATTTTTAGGAGGGTTTTCATAAGGCATTTGCTTTGCAGATGTTTAGAGAAAGCTTCTTCTATGTGGAAGGGGCTATGAAATGATTAGATGCAAGTTCACCCAGCATATCAGAGTCAGGGATGGAATATATATTGTCACTTTTACATAGAGAATTTTGCTACTTGTGAAATGTTTGCACAAACAGGAATTATTTCAGATATTAATATATTACCCTGGGAAGACACAAAGAAGTTCAGATACTGCCTTCAGGTATTAATTCCCGCAGAAGTAGAGGTTATATACTGATTTCCTGTGCTGAACCATTACCTGCCAATATTTCTGTGTCCCTGTGCTACTTGGAGCATCCCCGTGCTTAATATATCTCCAAATACACCTTACTCATGTTTTGTGTTCTTCACATCTTCACAACTGCCAGTTTTTTATTATTTTGAATACACTTTCATAAATGTTAAACATTTTAAGCACAGTATTTTCAGATAAATCCTACAAACATGTATTTTTTTCCTTTGGACTGCATGCACAGTGAACTTCAGTCATGTTTTTATTTTACAGCATTTTGACTCCTGCTCAGGTTTTTGTTTTACACCATTTTAACTCAGACTGCTTCTACAATCCCAGGATGGTATGAGGCAGCTTAAGTAGGAACGTCTTTCTTTCCTTTTTTCTTTTATTTAAACTCTCTCTTAATTTCACTGTGTAGTGCTAGTAGGCATAGTTGCTCAGAGTAGCAAATAGAACTTTATACTTGCTGATAGTTACATACTTATTTCAGTGCTTTCCTAGATCAGAACCCTTAAAGCACAAACAGGTTCTTTGTCAGATTAATAAAGGAAATGGTAGTATAGTTATCCACCTTAAAGAACGATAAGGGGAGTACAAAACCTACAGAAGCATACTTTTCTTTTTCTCTCTTTTCTCCTCCACCTTATCATTACTTTGACCTGTTGCTTTCCAACACAGAAATTTTGCTCTCTGGTAGTACCGTATGTCTCAAAATACATCAGGGGACATCAGAGTAAGCACAAACGAATTAGGTAAAAAGTAATCCTAGAAGTCTAGGTTCAAAATGCAGTGCTGTCAAAGTTAAAACATTTCAGGGCACAATGCATCCTCTTCTGCTCAAAGAAGTAAATTCAGAAGAATAATTACCTATTTTAAAACCTGAAACAGAACTGCAACTGCGTAATCTTTAGTGAACATATGTCCGTGACAACCCTCTGAAAGGGGTGGGGGAATGGGACTGAAAAAAATAAGAAAATAAAATGAAGGATGAAAGGAGGGTCAACAAAATATCCATTGTGACTCCCAGAAGCCAAGCTAAATCAGGTTATGTACCAACACTGCAAAAAAAAGTTATTTGGTTCGGAGGGCTCTCATTGAAAACAGGTATCAAAAACAAGAAAGGAATTTTATAATACAGATAAAAATGTTCAACTAGGATGAGACCAAGACAAATTTGCCAATAAATTAAAATGCTAGAAGGCATTCACCTGCAAAGGCACATATTTTTGGGTATTAGTACAATCCTGACTTCCTCTGTGCGCTTTCAGTAAGAAGACAGAAAGGGATGGCATCGCACAATGCTTTCCCAAGCTACGCACAGGTAAACAGACCCAACAGATTATTGGTAAAGGATTAAATGAATAAATAAAAATTTCAGCCTTTCTGTACTTAAAAAAACCCCATAAAACAGTGAACAAAACCCAACAAAACTGAAAGGGTTGCAACTCTGATTCAGAATAGCCAATGACCCAAATTCCTAACAGTCTAGAGTTAGCATTGTTCAAGGAGACCCACACTTTTTAAATGCAAGAAGAATCATGTTTTTCTTACTCTTTTTAAATTTGAAGATGGATGAAATATATATACACGTGTATTTTAATGTATTATGCATCTGTAGCTTTTCTGAAATATAAGAAATAAGAATTCGTGGTCAGCTATTTCTCTTCTTCTTCCAAACTAGAATAACTCTCTGTTCTTCTTCCTTGCCCTCTAGTTTTATGAGGACAGCAAGGTAAAAAACATTTATTTATAATCAATATTTATTTATAATCTCTACTAAGAAGATTAGTGACTTTGAGGCAAAATATATGTTTCAATGTGTTGATGTATAATTATCTATTTGATTTATTGTCTCTTAAAACAAAGCTAAAAATATTTACATATAGTGACATTTGGAAGAAAGTGAAAGATGGAGCCTCAGAGGATCTCCCTAGCTCCCTGACAGATCCATTTCATTTCAATTAAAATCCTGAAAATAGCTGAAACTCTGGCTCACAGCTTCTAAACACCAGGTCCTGCTGTTGAATTTCCATCTTAAACAGTTCAAAGTCAATTTGCTAGTGTCGCGCTGTTGGAGTCGGCTTAGTTTGCCACGTCCCACCTTGCCTGGAGACGTTAGTGGCAAAGGACCATGGGCTTGGACATTTTCCAAAACAGCTCCCACTGTCGAACCTATTACTGGAACAGCTTCCAGGTGCACCAGCCTCACTGTCACAGAGCTAGAAACCAGCAATTGTGCTACTGGAGCAAGAGCAAGACTTGTTTTCATCTAACCCAGCTGTATTTTCCTCTTAAAAATACCCCACTCCTATGCTCAGATGATCTCTCCTTAGCAGGAAGATGGAGAAGGATAAACATGAATAACGGAGAAAGCTCTTGCCTAGAGACAAATAAAGTAGGGATGGAAAGAAACCTCTTTTTCAAGCAGACACAAGACAAGCGGGACTTATCTACCTGCTGCCTGCCCAAGTCCACCTGCTGGCACTGCCCTATGGGACTGCCGAGAGACAGTTTAAAAACAAAAACCATGAAAAGCTGGAAGATCTACGGAATGCAAAACATTTTGCGTAACTGATTGTGGATGGGTAGGCGGGTAGGCACTGAACAACTGAGAAAATCAGTAGTACTTCACTTGGTAAGGGAATAGATAAGAACAGAAAGAGCTGTAGGGTAATAGAAATTATCCCTTTGAACAGAAATGCTGATAAAAGGTTTCTCTCAGTGCTGCTGTTGACATTGATGACTTAATCATATTGGAATATTTATTCATAAACAACAACACTGAGATATTAATTTAGATGGTATGACTATGTATTTTGGCAATAGCTATAAACACCTACGTGAATGAGAATCCCATTTCCTCCATTGTGTTTCAGTATCACATCTGACGGGCTTTCTGCCTATGTGGTACACACATTGCTGGCCTTTAAGACTGCATAAGCCCACTACGGCAAATGTAAGAGAAATGTGAGCAGAGGAAAAAAACCCCACCATTTTATGATTTTAGAGCGCTCTGAAACAATGCGGTAAGTATTCTTGAATGCATATGGATATGGATATGGAATGATTAATATATAGATATTCTGCAATGAATAAAGTTCACGCTCCATGCTTCAACAGTATATTACTAAAGTATTTGGTTGAATGTTATTGAAATGGTTGATTAGGTGTGATGTACTTATGTAATTATGCTTCTTAATTTTGCTGCCTGAATAAGCATTTTAATATCCACATAGTCCTTTATGAAGGACTCTCAAAGTATACCCTTTTTTAAACTCACACTCAGTTAAAATTTTTTTAAGCATCAGTTGCAAAAAAGTTTCACTAATCCCTTCTCTGCTCAGTATGTTCAAATACATACTCTGGATGTATTTGACCTTTGATATGATTCCTAACATGACTGGGGATGCAGACCAGAGCAGGATCTTATTATTTAGGGCTTTTAGAATCTCTGATTACATTGTTCAGAGTTTAAGGAGGGTAAAACTTAAGTGTAGCAATTATGCAGAGACTGTAAATATACACCATTTATACTACATTGTTAAAAGAACAGGAACACAAGTTTTGTTGTTTTTATAGGGAATGATTTGATTTAACCAAACACAGACAAAAATAAGAATCAAGCTATTAAACACATACCTAAAATTTATTTCAGTGGGAAAAAATCTCCCAAACACAGAAACCCTTTCCGCTCAAAAAAAACCCCAACTAAGACAATAGTCTGATTTAGAGATATGTTTCTCATCCATGTCCATGTTTTTGTTGGGAGTTCAGTACGGGTCTCTCAGCTCTTCACAGAAATGGACAGTAATTTTGTGGTGTTATCCTGAAAGACCAGGATGAAGGGATGAGATTTCCACTGAAGAGGAAAAAAGGGCAGCTCAAACCACAAACATAGATCCTCAGACGTATTTTCCTTTGCCACTGGGATGCTGAAACATTAACTTCATGATTAATGTATGGAAGGAGGATGCACAGGGAAAGTCCTGTACCTCCTGCTGGTAACATGATTGCTGTGGAATGAAGGATCACACTTCTTGGCTCCTAAGTCTCTTTGATCCTTTTGTAAACATTACTGATAGTCTCATTCATTCATGATTTTGGTATTTTTTATATTCTTCCTGACAGTTTTAAAGGGCTGCCCAATAATTTTAAAAGTTCTCATTGCCTTCTTTCAAATTATATCATTCTAATTTCCTTCTGCGCAGAAGTTACTGGCAAGTATAATTCAGCTGCACGTATCTGAATCTCTTGTACCAGAGAAAGACAACATTTTACACTGACATTTTTAAAATCTTCCAAATGGCCCCACAGATCTGTTCTGTATACATGTTTATTGCTCATAATATGACAGAAAAAGCACTGCAGAGCCACTTGGGTTTTTATTCATCTTTTTTTCTAAGCAATTAACTTCCTGTTTTTATCACAGTACAGTTTCTTTTCCCTGAAATGAATCACTCCAAAAAAGATAAGGAGCATTAGGATTCAAAGCTGCCAATCATGCATACAGCTGTTGTTTTACTAAATTATATGAAACTTGCAAGTATTTCTAATAAAAAATTCTAAAAGGCAGCTTATTTTTCCTTGTACTGTTTTCAGCTCTTTCACTTGAGTTACAGCATGTTGTGGGAGCCTGAGTAAGGCAACTGAGAAAAGAATCACACTTCCAAAATATCGTCGCAGTGGTTTTTCTACGAACTCTGTCCACATGATCTGGCAGCATCTCAGATTTAATGTACTTTTCATCTATCCCTAAAATTAGACAAGCACTGAAGTACTAAACTGCATTTTTCAGGGGTCTGAATTGGCCTATCACATCAGAAAAAGAAAGACAAATGCCCTACAGTATGAACTGCAGTTAAACGTTAAGGCACTGAAGTTTGTTAAACTTAATGGCTCTGAGAACAATCATCATGTCTTTAACTTTAGGCCTAACAAATCCAACATATTGATCAGGCAATTGGCTGTTGTACACAGATGCTAACTTATTCTGGGCATGTTTTATGATGCTTAACTGAAAAAGGGCATTTCATCATAGAATTTGTATATTTCCAAATAAATATTTGGCATTGGTAAGTATGGACTGACAAACGTTTTGCTTAAAACCTTTTAAAGGTCAGGGAAAAGATATATGGGAATAAAAAAAAGTCTCCAAGATGTGTATCATGCACAAAAGACATGCTCTTCTTCAAAGGTATTTTTGCATGCATGGTTTTTTTTTGGTGTAGTTGTCTAGTATTTATTTTATTATCTCTTTGATTTTTGTACACCACTTCTACTTGAGCAAAACTGTCAAGCTTGTATGCTTAAAATCAGGTTCCTAAATCCGTAGAGCAGATGCCTATTTAATTGAAAATAATGGCATTCATTAATTTTCTAACCTGTAGGGGTACTCATATCTAACTTCAAATCAGTCAGACGAGCTCTGTAAATCACAGACAGTAACAGTTGTTTCTACCTGCTTGTGGGGACAATAGCATATGTTGTCAAATCTGATTTAATTAAAAAGTCTGTGCAATCAAAACCAGCATGATGCATGACACTTTTGTTCAGGATTTTTTTTGCTAAGAAATGAGGATTGTGATTGACCATGTTTGTAAATTATTTTAGTAAAGAAAATAAACTGCTCCAGATTTTCCTTAGAAATGTTTCCTTCTTGGCAATTTTTTAACTAACTGTTTTTCCAAATGGATAATTTGATTTTTCTTAACTTGAAACTTTTTATGTAGAAATTTACTTATTAAAATATACAGTTTCTCCAAATCAAAACTTTATTTTCAGTCAAAACCATCTTTCTCCCGTGTTTTTTTAATGAAAGTTTTAAAAATGTTTATATATTGTTTGACTCAGAGTTCCCTCTCTGGCACATCTCTATGGCTGAAAGCAATTTACAGAATATTCTGCCAGAAGCTGAAACCAGCCAACCATATTTGCCAGAATCAACGTCTAAGCAGCTTTGCTGTTTGCCAAAAAGAGGGGTAGACTGTCCTTAATGGTTGCTGGAGATGTAAATAAAACATAATGAGAAATAAACGGACCACAAATGCACCCAATTTCCCAACTCTGCGAATAAGGAGAGGGCAGTAGGCAGGCTACGAGAGGAAATTTTCTAGGACTTTACTCCAGCAAGACTGACCTAACCAGAAGATAACAGGCACTGCAGCACATTAAAAGTTCCTGTTCTTGTTTATGGGAAGACAGCTCCAGAAACGGCAACCTAAGTAACTCCTGTCAGAAAGCCACAAACTATATAAAGGGGTAAGGAACCATCTCACTGCTGAGCACAAAACAGAACTTCAAACACATTTGGTGGGCCTCACGTTAACATACAGCTGAGCGCCACTCAACAGTAACGTGAAAAACATCAGGCTGCCATGGGTTGCCAAAACATGATCTGATATTGTGCATTCAGCCCGGAGGCTGTAGATTCACTTCCTTAACTAAATAAAACATGGGACATCTGTTTCTGACAACAGTGGTAAAAAAGTCATTCCACTGATCTTTGCATTTGAGAGGAAAAAAAGATCTACAAGACTAAATATAATGCAAATGTTACGACCTTAAGAAGTCCTTAATATGAGAAATGGACACATCCTACTCCTGAGGCAATGAATCAAGTTAAGTATCAATTTTGATCACAACTCCCTCAGAGAAAGTCCAAGGTGTTGGACTGGCTTTAGGAAAGAAAGAATTTAGACAAGTCACATTTCCAGTTTATCCTGTCACAGAATCACAGAGTGTTGAGGTTGGAAGGGACCTCTGAAGCTCATCTTGTCCAACCCCCTGCTCAAGCAGGGCCACCTAGAGCAGGCTGCCCAGGACCGTGTCCAGATGGTCTTTGAATATCTCCAAGGATGGAGTATCCACAACCTCCTTGGGCAACCTGTTCCCATGTTCAGTCACCCTCACAGTGAAAAAGTGTTTCCTGATGTTCAGACAGAGCCTCCTGTGTTTCTGTTTGTGCCCATCGCCTCTGGTTCTGTCACTGGGCACTACTGAAAAGAGCCTGGCTCCGTCCTCTTTGCACCCTTCCTTCAGGTATTTATACACATTGATAAGATCCCCTTGAGACTTCTCCAGGCTGAACAGTCCCAGCTCTCTCAGCCTTTCCTCATAGGAGAGGTGCCATAGTCCCGTCATCACCTTCGTGGCCCTTTGCTGGACTCTCTCCAGTATGTCCATGTCTCTCTTGCACTGGGGAGCCCAGAACTGCACACAGTACTCCAGGTGCAACCTGCGACGATGACATTCCTGTTCATCCCATGACAAAGTTACAGTAATCTCCCCTGGTTTGTGGAAATCACTTTTTTTAACTCCATGTTGAAGGATGTATTTTTATGTATGTATTCCATTTCTGCTTTGCTTAGGAAGGGCATTAAGTAGAAGTAAAAAGATGAAGGGGAAATGGATTCTCTTTCATGTGTTACACCAAGAATGACTGATTTTAAAAGCATCTTTTTATAAAGTGATTGACGCATGGCCATGTTCCAACAAAGGTAATTTCCCCAATACTTATCAACATAATCTGTATAATTATTAGAGACAAATGTAAAAATGTAGACCAGTTCAGTTTTATAAATAAAACAAAGATGTGAACCCATTATGTTTTCAAGTTGTCTTTTGCCTCCAGAAAACAGCTGTAAATGAAGCGACTATGAGACTGGAGTATTCCAATGCAACTATTTTGGGACCTCAGGATGAACTCCTTGCGGTTTTCTTCTCTACGTGGAAAACCAGGTATCATGAAATCTACAGGAAAACTAAAACCAAACATTGCCTTGAGCAACAGAGAACAGATTTAAACAAACTTTTTCCTCTTGGAGCTGCTACAAATTCCTTTTCCCTCTAATAAAAGTCAGTCAAAAACTGAATGTAAGAAAATAAGGTTTTGGTAGCCTAAAACCTTTTCTAGCTGTTTAAATCATAAAATGCTACAATATAAAGTATAAATCACAGTTCAAAGAATTCTTTTGAAAATTTATGCTCTGCTTATTTTATCACGATTACCAATCCACTGAAAAGTATTGTAAGGACTACAAATCTGTCCCAATGAATACATCTTTCTCCAAAATTGTTGAAAAATCCAGTAATAAAATACCACAGATTTGGGAAATTATTTACCTGAAAAACATGTTAATTGTTAATGGATTCTTATTGAGTACGAATATTATAATGGAAAATTCTTCTATGTCTCCAATTAGAGAACTAAGGAGGAATCATTCTTAAACTCTACTAGTGCAAAAAACCCCAGTTCTGGCCTGGACAATAGTTGTAAACAAAAGCTGGATTTAGATCTTGTTAAACCACATAAAAAGAAAAGTTCAATATTGGTATATTTATTTTTCTTCAACTCATGAGGACAAGCAGAGAGATATTAAGTTATTCTTTTCTCTTTAAATTCAATTCAATATGTCTTAAATGGATATAAACCAAAATTATAGCTTCTTGTTGACTAACCACAAAACACAGCTTTTCTTTAGGCAACATTAAAGCATGCAGAACAAGAATTAAACCCTCTCTTTCAGTGAACAAAAACTGAACAAAGTTGTGCATTTCAAATATAAAATTTAAAACATGATGTCAATTAATAAAGATTCTCCTGTTTAAATAGAAAAATGCTGAGATGTTCAGATTAAACTTCTGCACACTATTTACCTCTGAACACCTGAAGAATGTGGCAATATAGAAATACTGCTATTACAATTCCTATTTATTGAAATCAATAGGAAGTTATATGAGCATACATTTGTGAAAATGGAATGGAGAAAACCCCTATGCCTTCCCCTTAGAAAAAATGCAACTTTTTCCATCTATTACGTACAGCAGGAAGACAATGGGAAATGTGTGTATAAAATAAAGAAGCAGCCTCCTGCTCCATGGCATATGAGGGTTTACCAAAGTAGTGCTCCTAAAATATCTTTGATGGGACGAGAATTTCTTTGGAACATACCCATGATAAGAGCAAATTTTCTTAGATGAAAACAATCTGTTTAAATAATAGTTTCTCGTGACCAAATGGAAGGTCAGGGCTGTGCAAGAAATAGAACTGTGACTGAAGACCACAGATGCTACAGACGCTGGAAACCTCTGATGTATTAAGGAATTTCAGGGACAACAGATGGACATGTTTGGATCTGCTGAGCATTCGTGCTTCCCACCGGACTGTTTATTAACTTCAGGACTACACCAGAAGTCTAACAAAGCAGGACTTCTCTCCTCTTTCTCAGAGGCAACAGGCGCTTTCACAGTTTCATTTCAGGTAGGGTTATGGGATGGCAGCCATAATGGAGATGTTACTCAACAGAAACAGTTGAAATAGCTTATTTCTGCTTTTGCCATTAATGTGTGCTCAGGGAAACATTTCCAAGTGCAAGTGCTTAATGAATGGGAGAAATGGTTGCCTCTAACAAGTAATGCAGCGTGACATTAAAATATCTTAAAAAGTTAAAGAACTCACCGATTCTTTTCTGCTCATAGTTTTGCTTTGGGAACGGGAGCGGGAGATTGTACTGAAAAAGGAATCCTTTTTTGATGCAGACAATGGTGGAGATCCTGTAAATTCACGTCCTCCAGACAAGCTCTCTATGCTTGGAGATGAACTGATGTTTTTTGAACTTTGGCCTGTAAAGCAAGTATAAAGTAACAAAATAATTAATCAAGGGGCAGTTTGTTTTCCCTGTAAATACCTCCTTGTCTTAACTGACATTCACTGAGATTCACAGATAGCTCAACACAGAATGAAACGTTGAAGTGTGTCAGCATGCACTGTGAGATTGAAGGACTATTCTGACATACATGGAACTGAAGTTTTGTATGAGAGAAAAATACAAAATCTTAGTGTATATATAGATATATACACAAACACACACCATCTAGTGTGTGTATATATATGCTGAACAATATATATCTATCTCTTTATATAAATACCATCTCAATATATATACCCTATTATATCCACAGACTGAGGGCCTTCTCTTCCCTGTGTGGCATAATGAGCAAAAGTACCATTTCATACTAATAAAAAAAAATCAGATGTCATCAACATTGCAAAGGAAATCCTTTTTCTTTCCACAAATAAACTATAAAACTTGGCAAAGAAAGCTAAGAACAAGAACATCAGATGCCAAGAATGGGTTGGACATTGAATATCTAGATGACAATATCTAGACTTACAACAGGAAAAAGTAAGTTAAGTTCAGAAAAGAATGTAAATTCTCATGCTTCAAATTTTAAGGCCATCTCCACCTAACGGACATTTTGATGAAGTCTACTCAATAGACTTATTGTCATTTCATGCAGCTTTTCAAAAGAATCTAGTGTTGTCCACTGTCATAGTGAAGACATCTGGGTAGACGCCTGGGCTGTTTCACCATGACACTGTCTGCAGTCAGGCAGTCTTTGATAAGGATCATTTCTTCCAGTTGAGGCCCACAAAGTGTTTTGAAATATTTAACCTAAAATTCTATTTCCATTAGCTCCAGAAGAAAAAAACCAATATGTCAGTTTTCATTCACTTTCATTAAGAAAATGTTGCATTAGGACAGATGGTAGTTTTAAAAAACCTTTCTGTTATGTGTATGAGGAAGTCAATCCAGAGTGACCCAATGCAATTCTAGAATTTTCCATTCTGAAAAAAAGTAAAATAGCAGGTAAAACTAAAGCTCTAGAATTCTTCCCTTTTCTTGTTTCGTCAGCTATTCTGATGAGGCTGTTCATGTTCTCCCTTCTTCCTTTCCTTTGTTTCTGGTGTGCTTTTCATGCTACCATCTATAGCATCAGGAATGATCCTCTGAAACTAAATCATTCAGATGTCACAGGTGCAGCTTCATCTCCTTTGCAAGGTTGTGATCAGATTTGAAACCACCTCCCTCGCAGATGCCAGTGGTTCATCCTTCTTTGCTCTGAGCTGCTCCCACTCTCTATGCCAGTTTTACTCCCAGATGTGCCACACGTTATTGCACAGACCTTACAATTTATTTAGTGTTTTGTCATTGTGGATGCACTACCCGTTCTGATAATACAAAACTAACTCCTTTTCCGGAAGGGGTTAGTCTCCCCTTCATCATGCACTGCGGTCTTCCCCCATGATACAAGTTTCTAGAAAATGAAAGAAAACTAAAAGACAAAGAAATGAAAGAAAATAGAGGCAGAAAAGGCTGCAGAAAACACAGAAAGAAATTCAGATTTAGATACAAAAGGAGACCAGCTCTGTTGCGATCAAACATTTTAAACAAAAGGAAGTAACTAGCAAAACCTACTCATACAGAAACATCTTAACTTAATTCAGTCATTTAAGATCTAGAAGGGTAACTGTCCTCGAAGTGGTGTGGAAGTCAGCAGTGCCGTGCTTGGCCACCTGCCGGGTGGAGACAAAGCCCGAGCCAAGTTCTCCGCGGTGTTTGAGCTACGCAGCATATATTGCACAGCTACAGCCACACGAAACCAGCAATTCACATTTTCTTAAGGGAATAAATACAGATCTGTTTAAAATGTCCTCTTAGCAAGAAGACTGTTAAATGCAAAGAGATTGAACTAGCAAAGAATAAAACATCACGTGACAAAACAGACCAAAAAGGACAAAACCCCAGAAAAGGATCTGCGTTTAATATTCTCAACGTTTTCTGGAAGATAATTGGCATATAAACTGCTTCCCACCTTCTCCTTCATTCTCTCTCGCCTTATTTTGCTCTTCTTTCCCATGACCCTCCTACATTCTATGTCCTGCTTCTCATACTCCTATGGACCTTCCTCTGTCTGCCTCCTCCTCTTCTTCAGACCCCTCCACACTGCCTTTTCTGCTTCTGCAACTTTCTTGTTCCAACTTTTTCCTTTACATATTCTTCCCTTCCCACCAACTTCATTCAACTGCATTTTTCTGTTCCTTCCCAGCCCTGCTCTAGTCACTTATCACCTACCACTTAGTCTGAACAGCTTCCCTAAAGCGCAGGAGATGGAGGCTGTAAGATCTCACTTAACTCACATTTTAAAGAGAAATGGGATATGCATTAATTAGGTGAACATGAATCTCCAATTCTGTAAATAATTCTAGAAATGGAAAAGGAGAAAACACTGCATGGCAAACAGCAAAAATAATTCAGTTACAAGGAAGTTTTTATAAGATTTCTAATTTTAGGATAAAATCATGTCACTTGGCAACACCATTATCCTTATAGTTACCTTTATGTAAGAAGGAGACTTTTTATGCATTTCACGTGGCAATTCACAATGGAAATGTGGTTTTACAGTAGGTAAAACTTAAAAATAGTTTTGGAACAGATGAAATTACCTATTTTAGCAAATAAAGCATTTATAAAAGAAATCCACACAGCTAAGCCAGAGCAGCCAATATAAATGCTAAACATAAAAAAATCTATTTGGTAGACAGAGTAAAGTACAATGAAAAAATATTTTATTATGTATAAATCAGACTAAATGGGCTCTCTTTCCCATCCTAGTAATAAGAAGATATCTTCCACATAGGATCAAGATTAAAAAAACCAAACAAACAAAGTTAAACAAGGAACAATGTATATTTTTCACATACTCCTCCACTGCATGGCCTGCGCTTAACCCACTTCACTTGCAAATAAGCAGATCATGTGGTAAAATTTCATAGATAACATTGAGAGAGGGACACCTTATTTGAGGAACCCATGCATATGAACTAATACAGCTTGGTAAAATGATGGAAAAATTATTTGTAAGGATTTGTTTTTCTATATTCTGTCTTTCAGGTCTAAGGAAAAAGAAGTCCAAAATATAATAGGAAATTGAAAAGACAGAGAACTATCCTTATGGCCACCACTTTGCTTACTGAAGAGCTACACTTCAAAAGATAGATCACAGTTTAGAGGAATGGAATATGCAACTACTTGCATAACCAAACAAGAGAAGAAATATGTATAGCTGGGATTTTGTGGACAGAACAATACAACTGTCCTAAAAGGGCATTTGCTCAAATAGCACCAAGAGCTTTGACTAATCTAGTTCTTATGGACTATAAAATATAATGAAGATGAAAAATAAAAGCAATACAAGACGTAATGAAACTAAGATAGAGATGCAGTAAAACAGAAGCGATAAAAATACTATTTCTATATGTTTTATACCCAGGTAAGACGAAAGCTTGGGATGCACCTGATCCTTCTGCATGAATAAGCATATCTGAGAAAATTATCATCAGGAAACACTAAATTTTTACTCTGACTCCAACTCTGTGAACAGCACTGTGACAAGGATTATTTGGGGATGTGATTAAGAATTAAGCAAGACAGAAAGAATAGCGCTTATGAATAATTACAGTGTGTTGCAAGTCATAAAGCAGAGTTCTTGGATTGTAACAGGCTTCTCCAATTTCCAGAGGAGTCATCATTTTTGCACCGGTAAATAAGAAAGCTGAAAGACAAGTCGCACCAATCATGCACGTTTTCCCCAATGTAACAAAAAAGCCACCTATCATTTTCCCAACACAGAAGTTTAGTGGAGCTGCTGCAAGAACAGTTAACTGAAGTCACCACAATGCTTTTGAAGTCTTTCAGATGTATTATGCATGCACTGATTTCTGAGGCATTAACAACCCTCACCTAACTTTGGAAATAACACTGTAGCGCCAATGCAGAGGTTTCAGGCTCTCGGGAGGATTACACAAAATGCCATTTGTATCTTCTCTGTTGTGTGTCTCACTGATTCCGCAATTTTCTTAATAAGCAGTGTTGCACGTTCTCCTCACTCAATAGCTCAACAAGAAGGTCATTCAAGAGAGTTTCTAATTCCTCAGGAAAAAAAGCTAAAAAGCCAAACAAACCAGAACTCTTACCCTCCAGCTACAATCAAAGTGCATAAAGTGATGTAATAAACTACAGTTAATAACTAACCAAACTCATCTCCTTCTTCTTTAGCAGCTTAATCGGCAACCTGAGAACATCACTGAATCAAAACTTTCATTTTCCTCTGCTCATTCTATCAATCTCAGATAAATACATTATGCCTTCCTAAAAGAAGATTAGAAAAATCTAATCTCTGACCATCTAAGCGTATACCAGACAGTCCCAAAGCCTATATGAAGCAGGCCGAAGAAACCACAAGCATGGAAATCAAATAAATGCTTATGAGGCACACAGAGCAAATAGCTAAGGATCCCTGACATAAGCAGTAGTCAGAACACATTACTGCATAGGATGTCTCAAAAATATGTATGTGCACACTAGAATCCATAAATAGTTCACAGTAATGATGCACAGGATTTCGTGCACTAAAAATACATCCCCTTCTGAGGCAAAAAGGAGCAGCGTTACCTCCGTGTGCTGGCTTCTAACTGGCTCACTCCTTGCCTGTTGTTGGCGATACTGGGGCTGAGCCCAGGGTTGAAAATGCTCTGTCCCAAAATCATTTGGAAAAATACACAGATGTGGAAGTGGGAAAAGGGACTGAACTGTTGGTATTGCTGGCAGGGCAGAGGGTGGAGACATGAAATGTCTTGAAAAGAAGAAGGAAAGTTTAAATGTAATGTGATCTATAACAGGGATTTATAATAAAGTAAAAGATGATGACGAGAGGAGCACAGAAGACTTATGATGAAAGAAAAGCAAGCTGCAGGTCTTACTAAGTTTGAGTTAAGTTATAGGGGAGATAATCATGAACTTTGGAGGCCTCTACTAAAATATAGGAAAAGTCAGAGAAGACGTGCACAAAAGGCATGCAAAAATGACGGCTCACTCCTACAGAGGAAAAGAATAGCTTTCATAGTTATAAGGAGAGCAAGGACAAAGATACCAAGAAGAACAGAAGTAAGGCACGATCTATAATTCAAAACCACTCAGATCTGCTCATCTATTACTCTGTACTTGCCATAGTCAGGATGTAGAGTATTAAAATTTGCAAAAAGAATGACACGAGTTTTATAAAACTTTTAACTTCAGATAAATTAGTTTCCCTTTTTCTCCTACATTGAAATTGGAACAAAGACTTCCAGCACTTTTAAAATTTATTCAGACCACCTCACCACACAAATCCATACGCTTATTATTCAGGCCGAGGCAGGTAAGCTCCTCTTTAGCCAAGAGCATTGAAGTAGACGTTCAGCTCAAAATACCTGCCTCCAACATCGCAACAGGGAAGGAACGCAACTAAAAGGGACATTGATGCTCGACTCGCCCCACGTGACAAAGTGTGACATGGACCACAAAGTACAAGGCAAATACACATTTTTAACGCAGACGGATGCTGGCGTACGGCGACCGTAACTGCAGGGGCGCACACAGCACAGTCAGGGCGCGATGGAGGGAAGCCGCTGTTGTCTCTCTACACAACAGTGCCACTCGGTGGATGGACAACGGCAGTGAATGGAGACGCCACGCACGGCAAAACCCGCGGGGGGTGGCTGGGCAGCCGGAGGGTAAC
>NW_008825260.1:374905-383870 GCF_000699105.1 Pygoscelis adeliae
CCGTCCCCGCAGCAGCCGTACCTGGGAGGGCAGGGGGATGCTGCCCGGGGCCCGGCAGCGCAGCATCGCTGCCTGCGCCGGCCTCGCCTGGTAAACAAACAACAGCGTTAGAAGGTTTCCCCAGCAAATGCAATTCACGGAAGCGAAGAGCTGCAACTTTGGGGTTTTGAGCTGGGAGGCCCTGCTTTGAACACAAACGATATGGTAAGAGAGCGGCGTAAGAGCAGGCAAAAACAAATGGGGAGTTTTAACCGTCAGTGTGTTACATGCCCCACTCAGACACGTGCAAAAAAGCAGTGTTTTTAAGAGACTGACTTACATCAAAATCTAAACTAAAACAAATGATCAAACCCATTGTGTTTCTGGTACTTTACACTGACAGTGTCGTTCTGCTAGCTTGGGAGCATCGTATTCTTACTGTCAATAAATTTTCGTGATTACCTAAGAATATGTATGTCTACATGTTTTTTAAAAAGGAAAAAAAGCATTTGTTAATCAGTGTTTTATTCCTTTAATTTTTATTCAGTTCTGCTATCAGTAAGGACAACGTCTTTTTCCTTCTGAAAAAGCATACTCATTTTCTAGACACAGTTCATAAATAATTCTAAATATGGAGATCATTTCTTTAGGGCATATTCAGTGACTGTGGAAATTCTGTTCGTGTTACAACAAATACCGCAGAAGTATCAACTTATAAAAACAAACAGTAGTCTGGAAACTCTTTAAATAGCTGATCACAGTTTTGGCAAAACTTAATCTTCAAACTGGTCCCCCAACGTGTCCTTGTGACAAAGTGGCATTCAAATCAAAAGCCTTTTGGGTTTCACCATGAAAGGACCTAGAAGGAAAACTGTATCTGGCACTATCAGGGAAGAAGTGAACGAGAACTGCTTTTTTTCTGGCAACACACTGCTGTTTGGTAATCAAAGAGTATCCAGTTTCTGAATGCTCAAGAATCCAGTGGAACACAAAGGGCAACAATTCTGCTTTCTTCCCGTAGTTTTTCATTATCGATATTTTTATCTTTCAAGACAACGAACTCAACTGACAATCCAATGAACTCAAGATTTGAATGCAACCTTTGTGCCAATGAATTCCTTCATTGTGTAGGATCAAGAGAATATTTTAATCCCTTTTCTATTAGTAGGCTACCTTGCATAAGTAATCAGAAATGATACCCAACCTTCTTCTGTGCTGAGGACAGGCTGAATGGGATTAATATATTATTAGGAGGAACTGAATTTCCAATTAGGTGTCTGGATACTTCACTCAAATGTGATTTGTAATGTTGAAAACTCACTGGGAATCACAGGCTTGCAATCATGGTTTGTTTTTTAATATTAGTCCGCTGTTTTTCCATTTACATTATCTAAATTATATGTGTTTTTTCTTGAAGAAATTCAGCAAGTACCAAAACTTCGGAGTGAGAAATAATTAATATCAATTATGTAAACCAACCATCTCTCATCTAGAGTACAGCACAAGCTACCCCTGGAGGTGGCAGCACGAATGACACCTGTCACTGCTGCTGGTTTGTGAGTGTAACTGTTTGAACAGAGGTGCTAAAGCTGGGATAGGATTATTTTGCCAGTCCTGCAAGGTATTTTGTTACCAAGGACTTCTTCACACTTAATAAAGAAGTAGATCAGGCAATTAATTTAATCTCTTCAAACTTGTAACCCTCTACATATTAATTTAAATTATCAGCACTGCTTGAGCATTCAAAACCTGAAAGGACTAATACAATATGAGAAAAATGGATAACTTCTTTCATGACTTGATGCCTGTCAGATTTACAGCACTTCAGTCTGTTAAACTGTCCAACTGAGCATCTGTGAGCTGGAAGTGCAAATGTCTATCAATTTAAATCCTAAATCGTGCCTCGTCCAACCAAGCTCCAGGAGGTTGAAGAGAGCTGAAAACACAGTGAAGAACATAAGACAATTAGTGACAGCTGGTCAGTAACTTAGGAGCCTTATAGTTACAAACCACGCCAAACAGCTTTTAGATACTCAAAAGCTAGAGCAGAATCCAGAGTTTGAAAAAAGCCAGTGCAGAAGGTAAAAAGGCATGTAAAAAGTTCAGCACAAACAGGAGTGGAATGAGAGCTTCTCAGGGTGTGGATATATTCTAAATCCTAAATCTTACTGCCTGGGATAGAAGTACTCGCAACTTCTCAGAGCTACGGGTAGTGCCCTCATTCACCAGAGACGCTGTACAGCACTTTCTTGAGGTGGTGGTACTGTCCTTCTGCACAGAATGGAAAAGACTTATTCTCACTTTTAAGGCGTGATGGAGATGGTGCTGAGTTGTTTACAAAGGTATCTGCATCATGCTCCAAAAGGGTCTTTTTAGCCTGTCTCCACCACAGTGTAGGGTTTGGTTTTTTTGCTAAGCTATTGCTACATTTAAACTTACTTCAGAGAGAATTCACTGGGCAGCTTCTAAGAGACTTTATATTTCCTTTGCCATTTTGGGTTTCTCTTTAAAAATATCACTTATGGCACTTGCAAACGTAGTTAGCTGCCGTCATTTAAAATTTCTATCCAACTACAGGCAATATACTGATAACTGTACAGGTCTGGAATAACAAGCATGGTACTAATATGTAAAACAAAACTCACTGTCATCTCAACTGATTAAAAAAAGTATATTTACATTTTGTCGCCTTTAAATTACTTCTGCAAGTGTTGTACCAAATATGGATAGACAGAATAGGGTGAGAGGAAGCTGCGGGTACCAAAGCGTTGCAGTATGTTTTATTTCCTCTTAGCATGAAAATGCTCTGTGCCTTACATAATAAATTTGCATAATTTCTTGATAACTTTAGCAAATCTCCATATTCCTGTTGATACAGAAATATGTGCACAGCTTGTACATGACAATGACCAAACATAACTACAATTTTTCATTCTGATTCTTGCATGGAAAGCGTCAGGTGCATTTCTGCATGATGCAAGAAATGGCACATACAAGTGTAAACAGGGTTGTCCTTGACCAGCTAGATGAAGATTAAGCTACAATCGATTCCACCTATAGAAGTTGCTTCAAATTGTACACTTTTTTTATATTAAGCAGGGAATGAAAATAACCACCTGAGGACCACTTTTCAATCCAAAAGGTAAAAAAAGAATAATGTGATAAGGGAACTATGGAAAACTTTTTTAAAAAAGCAAACGAAAGAGCCTCTCCAAAATTGTGGAAATAATTTCATTCCACGCCTAATTTTACTTCCATTGTTATGAACAAGATTTGCATCAAGGATTCACTGCATTTCAGTTTCACGTTTGCACTGTAAAACGCTCGCTGGAGCAATTTCTGAGATTATTCTACGAGTCTAAGAGAAGCTGCGTATCTGGATTTTGCCAAGCAGCTGCAGTGGCCCCTACAGAAGTGCTTGTATCTCTGCTTCAAGAGAACGGTTGTACCTTTCAGTTCTGCTCCCTCCGTGTCTGCTGGGTATGCCATGCACCATGAAAGGACTAACTCTGGACCATATGCGTGCCACAGGAAAGAGAAAGAACACCAACTTCAGCTACAAAGTGTTATTTCCCTTCTCTTACACTTTCAAATCTGGTGAAAAATAGGATGCAATCCTACGTAATGGTTCAGGGCAACCAGCACCAGCCCTCAAACTTACAACCATTACTTAGGATGAGTTGCTAGAAGCAGCAGATACTGCATCATTCTACATACTCCTTGCAAAGAACATACTGCCATAGGCTGTCTGAAGACGAAAAGCAGTAACGCACCTTGAGCCTGGCAGAGTATAGGAAACAACTGCTGAAGCTGAGCTTGTCACTTCATTGTTTTAAAAAACTGTCCTCAAGAAATATAAAAAAAAGGCTAAGAAAAAGAAGTAGTATCTACTAAACAGAGAAAGTGCAGAGGGTCATCACAAATTATTAAAAGGCAAATACATGTTATTGTTCAAAAAACTTCTCAAATAAGCTCCACACATTCTAAAGGGAATAAGATTTTGTTTATTAAGAATTACTCTGTAATTGATCTAACTTCCTTCACTCGTATTTAGCTAATATTGTTATGCATGGGATTTGTGCCAATAACCTGAAAAAAAGTATATGAAATTAGTCTTACAGTTAAAAATATGTTGCATTTAAAAGACTGAAAAATTGGCTAATGTTTATGGTAATGATCTAGTTTGTTGGTATGTCTGATGTAATTTCTGGTTAATATTTTTTTTAAATCTTCAAAACTTCCTATAGTATTTGTACATTCTTGAGATAACATTTAATCTGTATTACATTGCAAACGTGCTGCTGTACTTTAGCACAGACGTCCTGCTTAACAAAATTCCGCTTTTCCTGTTTCCTCCAAATATGTACCCATCGATGTAAAAATCAATAAAAGGACTTTCTTCAGTCCTTAAGACGTACGACAGAGCTTCCCTCTGTCGCGGTACTGCCACGTGCTTCCCCTTTACCTTTGCCCAGCTGAACTGGCATGCTTTCGGACTTCATCATCCTCTGCTGCTGTGCCTGGTGGTGGTGGTGGTGGTGGTGCTGGTGCTGGTGGTGGTGGTGGTGCTGCTGCTGGGGGAGTTCCACTGCGCTTCTGATGGGCATTGCAGGGGGAGGAAAGCTGCTCCCGCCGGCAGGGGCACCCCCAGCCCCTCCTGAAGCCATAGCCGGAGCAATGAGCTTTCGGCCAAAATTCAGTAAGCTGTTGGAGACTTTGTTAATGTTCAGTGGGGCAGCCTTAGCACTGGCGCTGGAAAAAAAGAAGAGGAGAAATCATCACATCCTTGCCAACGGTTTGGACAGACATAGCAATGCATGCATTGCTCTCCAAAAATGGAGGAAAAACCCCCAAGATCTGAGCATTACAAAGCCGGTGTTTTACCACAGTCGTGCTGGAATATACACAGGAACCACAGGGACTGCATGTGGTGCGAGTTTTTCCCCACCGGCAGCGGACAAATTTTTTTTGCCCTTTCTTCCTGAAAAATGCAGACTAATCCCAAACAAAGCAAGTTTGTCCCAATTTTCTTAATTTGCCTTTTTAAATGAAAAGAATGAAAACGTGACAAAAAGCAATCCAGACTCTAAAGCATTGAAAGCTTAATAAAACTGACTTTTTGCACTTCTTATTCAAAGGCTGCTTTAATATTTACTTCTGCTACATTAAATTCTCTTAAATGTTTAAAATAACTCAAACCCAAACATTTCTTTCAACAAGCAAAACTACCACTAGACTGTGTTTTTAGGTTGGCAGAGCTAGATGACGCTTGCTTTTACTTCACCTTCTGCCTAGCCCAGCCATTTCAAGCCAAGCGCTTTTTAACGGGAATCCTGATTTCAAAAGTGATTTTGGCTGAAGAATGGCTTCAGGATATAACACATATACTAGATCATGATCCTTATCATTGTTACTTTTTATTTCTAACTACAGTGGCTATTTAATTCACTTCAGTTACATGCAACATTAAGAACGAGGAAATTGTCGAACCATTTAATCTGTCGAAAATAAAGAGGCAAGGAAGCTTCTAATTCCCAGTAGAAGTGTTCACATAACCCAGGGATCAGCAAACCCATTCCTATTTGTTCATGCAATATTTTCCTGTTTTACATAATTAATGCTTGAAATACCATTCATAGAAATATATCACAATCACAGAGACCTTTCTATTCCTGAGGTTTTATTTTACTGATCTGTACTTCAGTGATATAAATAGCTGTCTTTAAAAAATTTGAAGAAATACATGTAATTAAAAACAATACAATCATTGTACTGGGGAAAAAAATAGTTTTGGAATGCTTTGGGGAAGTTTAACTAAAAATAAATTACAAATGGATTAATATGGGTGACTTGTAACTTGCGCAAGCACCTAGAAAAGTAATTTTGATTTTGCTTTTCATGCACTTGCCTATTCGTCTCCAGATATGTTTTTTTTAGAATACACAATATAAATACGCGCACACATATAGAACATAAGCAGAAAATAACAACAGCTGAGTTGTTTAGACTCAGAATAGATCCAGTTAAAATGAGAGAAAGCAGAAGAAAGTATGTGAGCCTGCACACTCACGAGATATAGCCCCAAGCTGTATGGGGCCCTTCTGCCATATACTGGTGGTGAAGAAAGACAGCATGTAGCATTTTTTAGGAGGAACAGCAGCGCAGAGACTGGGACACGGTGCTGCTTCCCAATTTATGGAAGCTGGAAAGGAATGATTGCTGAATAACGATTAAAGGATGTTTCGGTGTCTTTCCATTTTATTGATTGCTGCCGATATTACAAAAAGTCTTTCTGTAGCCACCTGAGAATGACTGACAAAGTCACTACAAAGAGAGCATCTTCAGAACTATAAAATACTCTTGCAGGAGTCCCAAATGGGTTCAAATGCAAACTGAATAGGTCCTAATGATTTTAAAGAAAAGGACATGGTAAAATATTTATTACTATTAAATTTTACTCTGCCACTACCTAGCAGATTCAGTTATTAATCAGTTCCCCAAGGTATTGCAGAGACACTTCAGGAAAAAAAAGGGATTTTTTCTATTAAATCACATGTATGTGGCATCAGAAGAGTCAGCACAGGGCCTTTTGTTTAACGTCTTCTCCATTCCAGAAAGAAAACGAAGACTGTAGCTTTGAAGGTGGAAGATGAAATGCCAAATGCTGGCTTAGCAGATGTCAGTCAGTTATCAACAGTTTGCAATGAATCTAATTACATCACCGATTTCGGGGGTCATACCAGTAATAACTCGGTTGAGATTCAGAATCCAACCTTTAGTGTGTTTGGCATATTTTTTTCCCTCAGCCTGCTGAAACTAATCACCAAGATTAGGGCGGTATATATCACTCACTCACCTGAAACATCCCCTTAGAAAGAAGATAATGGCTTGCACATTGAGTCCTAGGTTTGTGTTGTCTCTAGGTCTAGAGCCTTGACAATCAGTAAAAAAACCCTTGACTTTGCACAAAAAATGATATTTACTGGAAGTAAATCTTTTTCTCTGACAGGCTACCCAAGCAACAAAGCCACTGGACGCTTTGAGCTAACTGTGTCATTGGAATCATGATGGTCCACAGATGCAGGAGACAAAGCTTCTACAGGGGCTTGTGTATTTGTGTCCACCAGCTTGTTTCTTTCTTGTTTCTTTTTTTCAGCTGTATTTTGCTTAATAAAAAGTATCAGTTTTCCTCCTACACTGTTTAACTTGCTGCTTTGACGTATATTAAACCAGGAGAAGTTAGTTTATTTGCATTTTTCAGATGGTTGGAAAGAGATTTTTTGAGAAACTTCACTTTACAGGAACAATAAACACCAAAAATCTTCTCTAAGCCGTTATGTCGAAATATGATTTTAAAAAACGCTTTCACCAATAACGTGCAATAATGTTTCATAATTATTTGAGAACTAGAAAGGGTAGTTACCGCAGCTCCTAATACCTATGTGTGATGTGGCTCTGCTATGAACTGACACTGCTAACGATCAGCTCAGAACACATACACGAAAAAAAAAAATGATGCTATCTAAATTTCTTGTCAAGAGGTGGTCTTAATAAAAGTATTCTAAAGTAAAATTTATTGTGCAATTTCTCTGAATCACAGCTTCAGAAAATGAACAATAGCGAGGTGCTAGATTTCTGGAGGAGGTACATCAAAACTGAGCTGAAGTTCAGGAAAATAAGAACAATGTATCTATTTCTTACCATTTAAATGCCTGATATATTAATGCTAAGGATGATTACAGCCATTAAACACGGATCAATGTCTACATTTTAGCCAGCTAATTGTACCAGATATGCACAACAATTACAAGAAAAATGCTGATTGATTATGTTGTAGAGTTATCAGCAGATGCATTTAAAAGTAAGGCATCAGTTTAAAAATATGAGTATCAAGGAGACGTGAATTCCATCTATGAAGCAAACAATTTTGTTTCATCACAATAAGCATCATTGACCTTGACTGTGAATGGTGTATTTTTAAACTAGCAGTAGGAAGATGATTCAATCTCTGCAGTTTTCTGCTAAGATGAAAATGTTTTGTTTTAAGCCAGCCTTATTCAAAGGCATTTTTCTCTTCAGCAAGTAGCCATTATGAGAGATGAGAGACAAATATATGAATATGACGGATTAAAAAGTTTTATATGTGATAAAATAAGCAATATATATTAGAGATTTGCCAAGATATTTTAAATATATCATTGAGCCTGTGGAATTAAAGATGAAAAAGACCTGGTAGCTAATCTAATCCATCTCTCTGCTCACTGCAGAAACATTTCCTAATGTTACATCTTCCAGTACTCTCTTTAGTCCAATCTTAAACAGACTTACCGCATCTGACGTACTCTAAATGTTCCTGTGTTGAGATAAATTTGTCCCAGTTATTCCTCTATCTGAACTGATCTAAACAATTTCTCCTCTCCTTTGGTGTGTATCCTGTATATACGTGTGCAATGAATTTATATTCCTACATAGATTTAATGGACATTTGTTTCCTTACAATTTAGGTTTCCAACAGGTGTCATTCTTGTTTGGGCTTTATGATTTATTTATTTTTTCAAAATCCTTGACACGTTTCTTTTGGAATTTTCAAATAACTTATTTTTCAAGTTTAGGCAACTCTTGAGACCATTTTTAAAGAGAATAAATAAGTAAAAACATTGAGAAAATGCAATAGAATGCAGTAATTTTTGACACTCTTACCCAACTTTAAAGTCTGGTTTACAAAAACAAAAAGATGCTTTTGCAGTCACTCTGCTCAACTTTAATTTCTGCTCCTTTCTCCATTTTTAAGAGCTTTTTAAGCCACTCCATTTTAATTTTATCTAGCTTTTAATGTAACTGATTTAAACAGAATTTGACAGAGGTGCAAAGGTCTAAAAGCCAGCAAGTTCCTGTGAATCAGCAGGCGCAGTATAGGGCTGGGGCCACGTGCAATCCAAGAAACTGCCTGTGACAGTATAAGCTGAAGCAAGGCATTGCGTCTCGC